>NC_086444.1:749775637-750145637 GCF_028390025.1 Pseudophryne corroboree
TGCATATGATTCTCTCCCCATTGAAAGAATGGTGGAGGATTATATGAGTGACCGCATCCAAGTAGGCACGTCACACAGTCCGTACTTATACTGGCAGGAAAAAGAGGCAATTTGGAGGCCCTTGCACAAACTGGCTTTATTCTACCTAAGTTGCCCTCCCACAAGTGTGTACTCCGAAAGAGTGTTTAGTGCCGCCGCTCACCTTGTCAGCAATCGGCGTACGAGGTTACTTCCAGAAAATGTGGAGAAGATGATGTTCATTAAAATGAATTATAATCAATTCCTCCGTGGAGACATTGACCAGCAGCAATTGCCTCCACAAAGTACACAGGGAGCTGAGATGGTGGATTCCAGTGGGGACGAATTGATAATCTGTGAGGAGGGGGATGTACACGGTGATATATCGGAGGATGATGATGAGGTGGACATCTTGCCTCTGTAGAGCCAGTTTGTGCAAGGAGAGATTAATTGCTTCTTTTTTGGTGGGGGTCCAAACCAACCCGTCATTTCAGTCACAGTCGTGTGGCAGACCCTGTCACTGAAATGATGGGTTGGTTAAAGTGTGCATGTCCTGTTTATACAACATAAGGGTGGGTGGGAGGGCCCAAGGACAATTCCATCTTGCACCTCTTTTTTCTTTAATTTTTCTTTGCGTCATGTGCTGTTTGGGGAGTGTTTTTTGGAAGGGCCATCCTGCGTGACACTGCAGTGCCACTCCTAGATGGGCCAGGTGTTTGTGTCGGCCACTAGGGTCGCTTATCTTACTCACACAGCTACCTCATTGCGCCTCTTTTTTTCTTTGCGTCATGTGCTGTTTGGGGAGTGTTTTTTGGAAGGGCCATCCTGCGTGACACTGCAGTGCCACTCCTAGATGGGCCCGGTGTTTGTGTCGGCCACTAGGGTCGCTTATCTTACTCACACAGCTACCTCATTGCGCCTCTTTTTTTCTTTGCGTCATGTGCTGTTTGGGGAGTGTTTTTTGGAAGGGCCATCCTGCGTGACACTGCAGTGCCACTCCTAGATGGGCCCGGTGTTTGTGTCGGCCACTAGGGTCGCTTATCTTACTCACACAGCTACCTCATTGCGCCTCTTTTTTTCTTTGCGTCATGTGCTGTTTGGGGAGTGTTTTTTGGAAGGGCCATCCTGCGTGACACTGCAGTGCCACTCCTAGATGGGCCCGGTGTTTGTGTCGGCCACTAGGGTCGCTTATCTTACTCACACAGCTACCTCATTGCGCCTCTTTTTTTCTTTGCGTCATGTGCTGTTTGGGGAGTGTTTTTTGGAAGGGCCATCCTGCGTGACACTGCAATGCCACTCCTAGATGGGCCCGGTGTTTGTGTCGGCCACTAGGGTCGCTTATCTTACTCACACAGCTACCTCATTGCGCCTCTTTTTTTCTTTGCGTCATGTGCTGTTTGGGGAGTGTTTTTTGGAAGGGCCATCCTGCGTGACACTGCAGTGACACTCCTAGATGGGCCAGGTGTTTGTGTCGGCCACTAGGGTCGCTTAGCTTACTCACACAGCTACCTCATTGCGCCTCTTTTTTTCTTTGCGTCATGTGCTGTTTGGGGAGTGTTTTTTGGAAGGGCCATCCTGCGTGACACTGCAGTGCCACTCCTAGATGGGCCCGGTGTTTGTGTCGGCCACTAGGGTCGCTTATCTTACTCACACAGCTACCTCATTGCGCCTCTTTTTTTCTTTGCGTCATGTGCTGTTTGGGGAGTGTTTTTTGGAAGGGCCATCCTGCGTGACACTGCAGTGCCACTCCTAGATGGGCCCGGTGTTTGTGTCGGCCACTAGGGTCGCTTAGCTTAGTCATCCAGCGACCTCGGTGCAAATTTTAGGACTAAAAATAATATTGTGAGGTGTGAGGTATTCAGAATAGACTGAAAATGAGTGGAAATTGTGGTTTTTGAGGTTAATAATACTTTGGGATCAAAATGACCCCCAAATTCTATGATTTAAGCTGTTTTTTAGTGTTTTTTGAAAAAAACACCCGAATCCAAAACACACCCGAATCCGACAAAAAAAATTTGGTGAGGTTTTGCCAAAACGCGGTCGAACCCAAAACACGGCCGCGGAACCGAACCCAAAACCAAAACACAAAACCCGAAAAATTTCAAGTGCACATCTCTATTACCATCTATTATGTGAGAAGGAAGATTACCATATGCATGCATTAAGTCATTTTTCAGATGGCTGGCTGAAATTATTTCCTAAAGAATCATCACTTGTGTATTTATTCCTAATGATTATGAGGTATATATGGACAGACATCTGCATCTAATATGATAACACATCCTTACTGTATGCATGTCCACCCGTCATGAAATACGGAAATGCAAGTTAATGATATACAAAAGATATGGGGGGTCATTCCGAGTTGTTCGCTCGCAAGCTGCTTTTAGCAGCTTTGCACACGCTAAGCCGCCGCCTACTGGGAGTGAATCTTAGCTTATCAAAATTGCAAACGAAAGATTCGCAATATTGCGAAAAGACTTCTCTGTGCAGTTTCTGAGTAGCTCGAGACTTACTCTTCCAGTGCGATCAATTCAGTGCTTGTCGTTCCTGGTTTGACGTCACAAACACACCCAGCATTCGCCCAGACACTCCTCCGTTTCTCCAGCCACTCCCGCGTTTTTCCCAGAAACGGCAGCGTTTTTTCACACACTCCCATAAAACGGACAGTTTCCGCCCAGAAACACCCACTTCCTGTCAATCACATTACGATCACCAGAACGAAGAAAAAAACTTGTAATGCAGTGAGTAAAATTCCTAACTGCATAGCAAATTTACTTGGCGCAGTCGCACTGCGGACATTGCGCATGCGCATTAGCGATTAATCGCTCCGTTGCAAGAAAAAAATAACGAGCTAACAACTCGGAATGACCCCCATGGATACATGCACAGGGCATATGCATTTTTAGTGCGTATGTGTAGTATTGAAATGCTTGAGCAAAAGAAAAAAATGACATAAATACAACTCTAAGGGCCTAATTCAAGGTTGATTGCAAAAGCAAAACCTTCCTGTAGTTGGCAAAAACATGTGCAGTGCAGGTGTGGCAGATGTAACATGTGCAGAAAGATTTAGATTTGGGTGGGTTATATTGTTTCTGTGCAGGCTAAATACTGGCTGCTTTATTTTTACACTGCAATTTAGATTTCAGTTTGAGGACATCCCACCCAAATCTAATGGGCCCTACACACTGGCCGACATCAGTGCACAATATGAACGATCTCGTTCATTAATGAACGAGATAACGTTCATATCGTGCTGTGTGGAGGCACCAGCGATGAACGATGTGCGGCCCCGCGCTCGTTCATCGCTGGTGCCATGTCGGCTGTGCATGCAGGCCAATATGGGCGAGATCGTCCATATATGCCTGCAAGTCTACGGTGTCGGGTGACGGGGGGAGTGAAGAAACTTCACTCCCCCCGTCACTGCCCCCGCCGCCGGGTCGCCCGTCGGCCATATCGGCTGTCGGGCACCTCGGTGGCCAATCGCCAAATGTGTAGGGCCTATTACTCTCTCCGCACATGTTATATCTGCCCCACCTGCAGTGCACATGGTTTTGCCCATTAGAGGAAGATTTTACTTTTGCTATCAACCCTTAATTAGGCCCTAAGTTAGATGCTATTTCAATAATGACAAATGCTCATTTTCTGCTCCATTGTTATCTATTAATTGAATTTTACCTACAGAAGAAAATTATTTTATAACTTGGTCTGTTTGCATTAGTGTTTTGTCTACAACAGGATATCCTTCTAGGCAACATAAAGACAATGGGGGTAATTCCAAGTTGATCGCAGCAGGATTTTTCATAGCAACTGGGCAAAACCATGTGCACTGCAGGGGAGGCAGATATAACATGTGCAGAAAGAGTTAGATTTGGGTGGGTTATATTGTTTCTGTGCAGGGTAAATACTGGCTGCTTTATTTTTACACTGCAAATTAGATTGCAGATTGAACACACCACACCCAAATCTAACTCTTTCTGCACATGTTATATCTGCCTCCCCTGCAGTGCACATGGTTTTGCCCAGTTGCTATCAAAAATCCTGCTGCGATCAACTTGGAATTACCCCCAATGTAAAGGCGACACCTTTCGCAAGTAAACTATCTTCTCCCGTGCTTTAGCAAATTGACATATTATGTTACTCATTTTATACATGGCTATGACCCAGACAGACATTCAGTGACAGTAATGATGACACATACTCAGCAGTATAAATAAGGGAGGAGGAAAGCGTGCACAGTGAGCAGCTGTTATGCCACAGCTTGTTTTACAAACATGGAAAACTATAAGAAATCACATGTGGTTTAACGGTTGATTCTATATCGGAGTGGGAGAAGGGACCTTCTGACGTACCTAGGGGAGGAGACCCGTCACCAGGGGGAGGAGCTACGGGCGAAGAGGGTACCCGAAAAGTAAACCCTCGCGGGCTTGCTTCGCTCACCACGCTTTGGGCTCGGTGGCGAGCGAAGCGGAGCTGAGTTGGTTATGGAAATGTTAGAAATCAATTCTAAAAACACTTTTCAAGCACATTTTGACACTTTAACTGAAATAAAAAAAATTGATCTATAAAATTGCTTCACATACTGTACATGTCATTTTTACATTATTTTCCTTTGGAGATGTGTATTAGAGGCATAGGAATGTACTAAATCGCACAAGCAGATCCAGATGAATCCATGCCTATATTCTGTGATTAATTGCAAGTGTATCTGCACAAAATGTTATGTTTGCGCCCCTGCACCCTTTATATATTCAACTTGTGACCCTTACCCCCCCTTTAAATATTTAACTTGTGTCCCCCGTTCTTTCTTATATAATATATAATGCAAGTCAGAAGGTGCAGAAGGAAAACGCACCTCTGCAGAATCCCTGATCCTAACTGACTGCGCATGTAATTACACCTGCAGCTGTGAAGGCTCCGCATAAGCTGCATAAGTTACAAAGCGGACCACAGTGTAAAGGTAATACACTTGTCTTACTTCACCACTAGCACTGCTGGGCTGTGCCCTGACTTGCTCCACTGTCAGCGAACCCTGCCGTCGGTAACAGCAGTGCACACACACACTGCTCAGAGTTGCAAAGATGAGGTGACAGGAGGGGCAGGTCAGGGAGGGGAGGAGACCACCTACTTTCTCGCTTTAGCCCGTGGCTAGCCGCAGCGCACCGCTACTAGTCCTGCTGACTTATCCACTGGTTGAGGGCACCCTGTGGGCCCCGGTGCATTGCACTTGCTGCTCGCAGTGGCGAATTTAAGGGTCAGGCCGCCCCTATGCACAAATGATTGCTCCACCCCACACACACACACATAACCTATTTTAAAATGAGGGGGTACAACGGGATTAGGAGTGGGAATCAAGGGTAAAATGGGAGTTGTTGTGTGAATCAGGGGGTCAGGATGGGATTAGTAGTGGAAAGTTCGGGCAAAATGGGAGTAGTAGAACAGAGGGCAGGATGGCACATCAGGGGGAACAGGCTAGGAGTAGTAGTTGTGGGGAGCAGGATGGAAGTAGCAGCGAGCAGCAGGGGGCAGGCTAAGAATAGTAGTGGGAAGTAGGGGGCAGGTTAAGAGTAGTCAAAGGGAAGTAGGGGACAGGCTGGGAATAGTATTAGTGAGGATCAGGGGGCAGGATGTGGCTAGTAGTGGGAAGCAGGGAGTAGTGGCAGGAAGAAGTGGGCCTGGAATCCTGCACTGACACTACCATAGGGAGCCAGCAATGCAGCCAGCTCCTTTCCCCCAACCACCCACTGCACACCCCACAGCACTGCTGTCACTGACCTTATGCAGCTCTGGGTGGTTCCTCATTCCGTGTTCAAGCTGTCACACTTCCAGGGTCTGGCTGGCAAATTTAATTGCAGGTGATCTCCACAGTGGCACACTCTTCTCACACACCACTAACACACAAACAGGAGGGGGCACGCACAATTAACACACACACTATAGGAGACACACACAACTGACACACAGGAGGGGAGATGGTCATGCACACAAGTGTTGGGTACATGGACACACTGCAGGGGGCACACATTCACACAGGAGGGGGGGACACAGTCACACAGGAGTGGGGGGGACACAGTCACGCAGGAATGGGTGACAGTCACACAGGAGGGGGGCCATAGTCACACAGGAATGGGGGACACAGTGTCACACAGGAGTGGGGGACACAGTCACGCAGGAGGGGGGCCATAGTCACACAGGAGGGGGCCCATAGTCACACAGGAATGGGGGACACAGTGTCACACAGGAGTGGGGGACACACAGTCACACAGGAGTCGGGGACACAGTCACACAGGAGTCGGGGACACAGTCACACAGGAGGGGGGGAGGACACAGTCACACAGGAGGGGCGGAGAACACAGTCACACAGGGGGGGGGACACAATCACGCAGGAATGGGTGACAGTCACACAGGAGGGGGGCCATAGTCCCACAGGAGTGGGGGACACAGTCACACAGGAGGGGGGCCATAGTCACACAGGAGGGGGGCCATAGTCACACAGGAATGGGGGACACAGTGTCACATAGGAGTGGGGGACACACAGTCACACAGGAGTCGGGGACACAGTCACACAGGAGTCGGGGACACAGTCACACAGGAGGGGCGGAGGACAAAGTCACACAGGGGGGGGACACAGTCACGCAGGAATGGGTAACAGTCACACAGGAGGGGGGCCATAGTCCCACAGGAGTGGGGGACACAGTCACACAGGAGGGGGGCCATAGTCACACAGGAGGGGGGCCATAGTCACACAGGAATGGGGGACACAGCGTCACACAGGAGTGGGGGACACACAGTCACACAGGAGTCGGGGACACAGTCACACAAGAGGGGGGGAGGACACAGTCACACAGGAGGGGCGGAGGACACAGTCACACGGGGGGGGACAGTCACGCAGGAATGGGTGACAGTCACACAGGAGGGGGGCCATAGTCACACAGGAGTGGGGGACACAGCGTCACACAGGAGTGGGGGACACACAGTCACACAGGAGTCGGGGACACAGTCACACAAGAGGGGGGGAGGACACAGTCACACAGGAGGGGCGGAGGACACAGTCACACGGGGGGGGGGGGACAGTCACGCAGGAATGGGTGACAGTCACACAGGAGGGGGGCCATAGTCACACAGGAGTGGGGGACACACAGTCACACAGGAGGGGGGCCATAGTCACACAGGAATGGGGGACACAGTGTCACACAGGAGTGGGGGACACACAGTCACACAGGAGTCGGGGACACACAGTCACACAGGAGTCAGGGACACAGTCACACAGCAGGGGGGGAGGACACAGTCACACAGGAGGGGCGTAGGACACAGTCACACAGGAGGGGCGGAGGACACAGTCACAGAGGAGGGGGGGGCACACAGCCATGCAGGAATGGGTGACAGTCACACAGGAGGGGGGCCATAGTCACACAGGAGTGGGGGACACACAGTCACACAGGAGTGGGGGACACAGTCACACAGGATCGGGGGGGGGGGGGGACAGTCACATAGGAGGGGGGAGGACACAGTCACACAGGAGGGGGGAGGACACAGACACACAGGAGGCGGGGACACAGTCACACAGGAGGGGGGGAGGACACAGTCACACTTGGGTAGGGAAAGTAGTACACATTGTTAGGGCAGATAATGGCACACGCACACACACACACACACACACACACACACACACACACACACACACACACACACACACACACACACACACACACACACACACACACACACAGTGATAAAGGGGGAAAACAAATGCAAAGACAGACAGTATGTGACAGATATATGGGGGGGGGGGGGGGGGGGGGGGGCAGTGAGAAGCAGTCAGAGAAAAATGTATGAGTAGAAAGAGTCAGGTGTAGGCAGGGGAGGTGCAGATGTGGAGATCTGTCACTTTCTAGGAACCTCAGATGCTGCTGGTCACACCTCCTGTACTGGTGCAGTGACAGTCCCTATCAGAGGCAGAGCAGCATGCATTGTGCAGGGCAAGCAGGAGTCAGTCACATGCACATCTGTGCATGTGTTATCCAGAACAGCCAATGGGAGAGAGCAGGGGCGGAGTCACTTGCCGGACAGCTGAAGTGAAGCCTCTGCTTAAGCCTACAGGACACGGCAGCAGGTAACCTCTACCTACTTACCCACTACCCACCAGCAACCCGCGTCTCCCTCCACCATCAAACTACAACCTCCCTTCCCATCAAAGCAGCTGCAGTGGTGATCCTGGGCTGAACTTCACCAACACACACACCTACCTCAGCCTGGTGGTCGAGTGTGGCTCCGCCCCTTTTGTCTGTGTGACCACGCCCCATTTTCAACCGTGTAGCTCCGCCCCCTTTTCAGTGATCACTGTCACTGGAGGAGGGGGGGTAGGGGGAGGCCTCAAGTTGCTGGCGCTGCTGCTTGTCATACAGTGACAGGCACAGCAGCCGGCAGCAGAGTGGATAGGGCGGCGCAGCAGCAGGGATGCAAAGCAGGAAGAGCGCCTCTCCAGCCAGGCGCCGACCGGCTTTGCATCCGTTTGCGGAGTGGGTAGCGCCGGCCCTGCCCCTATTGAATAGGCCACCAGCCCTGGAAGTGGCAGGCCCAGAGAAGCCAGTGCTGGGGGGATCAGTGGTGCTGGGAGCACGAGAAGGTCCTGCAAAGGAATTAAAAAGATTAAATAAATACCCTTGTAATGGGGACTAAATACTACCCACACTAATCTAAAACACTAGTGCACGTGCTTATAAAACCATGCTAGCTGACTGAATTACATTAACTTTACAATGTAAGCATGGATAGTGAAATCTCTTTTCAGGGCCCTTTAAAAAAATACAACAACACTATTTCACATATCAATTTAAAGATGGTCGCAGTCTCTTAAACCTTGATGTTGTTGTGTCCACTTTGATTAATGTCATAGCTGCAGGCCTTAATATGCCACAATTGTATTTTAAGGAAGGCTATATGGGTACCCACTTTCCTTACATATGGCTGCAGAACCGTGGAATGTGTGTGTTTTTTTTTAAACCACACTTACCAGCCACCCCTGTGTCCATCTCTTGCAGCCGCCTTTTCGATGTAGCTCTACGCTGGTGTACAGCAGCTGTGGAGGGAAAACAAATCTTTAATCAAGTGTGAAAGGTACTCCTATGACCAAAAAACACACTTGACACTGTTTTAGCTTGTTACACTTAAAAGGTAACATTTTTCCGTTAACTTACCAGGACAAGGTGGGGATGCTGGACAGTCCATGGACCCGATTCAGTAAGGATTCCAAATTCTGCTAAGTAGCAGAATATGCAATCCTTTTGATTGCATGCAGGGGGCCGCCCATTGTAGGGCAAGGCCACCCAGCATGCTATCCACCACCCCCCACCACCCCGAGGCCACGCTGAAATTGCAGTCGCACCGCAATTTCAGCGTGATCGCTAAAAATAGGGTAGCCTCCTGCCGGCGCAACCTGGCTGCAACCTCAGGAGGCCCGCCGCCATCTTTGTGATTGAAGCAGCTGCATGTGACATCACACAACTGCCCCGATCATGCCCATGCCATGCCCCCTGTTCAACTGCCATTGCCCCCCATTTCTATGAATGACAGGCAGAGGGGTTTGAATTTACTGTGGGATGCCTGTATCCTCTTTGTAATTATTGTGGTTGGATCGCATTTCGTAAATTTGAAAAAGGAGAACGTGTCATGAGGCCTATCCCAACCACTAGAGCCCACATTTAGCTGAGGCCATGCCCCTTTTTTGAACTAATAAATTGTTGGGAGGTATGCATTTAATAGCGTTTATTTATTTTTTGTTTATGGATTCTTATAAGGAATCATATGTTTATATGTTTACCTGCAGTTTAGTGATACCACACTTTGGTGAATTTTCCTTAATATTTAAAGCTACCAACATAGGGGGTTATTCAGGGTTGTTAGCAAACCCAAAAAGTTAGCAATTGGGCATGTTGTATTGCAGCCCCCAGAGACTGGCAATACAACCATGTTGTATTGCAGGTGGGGCAGATGTAACATGTGCAGAGAGAATTAAAGTGCATACACACTAGAAGATTTTGAGCTCAAAGTTGCTCACTTATGGCGTTTTAAGCTACTTTGAGCTCAAAATCTCTTAGTGTGTATGGCCGGGCGATGAGCGATGAGTGCTAATGCGCACTCCAGCATAATCCCTGGCCGCCACCATCCGTCGGACAGTTTTACCGGGCGAGTGAACCACTTTCCACAGTACCTGTGAAAATCGCTGGGCCGGGTGAAAATCGCTCAGTGCGTATGGACTGTGAGATTTTCCGGTCAGCGATTTTCACATCATCGCTCAGCATACACACTGGGCAAAAATGCCCAGTATGTATGCACCTTCTTAATTGGGTGGGTTATATTGTTTCTGTGCATGGTAAATACTGCCTGCTTTATTTTTACACTGCAATTTAGATTTCAGTTTGAACACACCGCACCCAAATCTAACTCTCTCTCTGCACATGTTACATCTGCCCCCCCTACAGTACAACATGGGGCCTAATTCAGATCTGATCGTAGATGTGCTTAATTTGGCACATCTATGATCAGTTTCTCTGATATGCACGGGGACGCCCAGCACAGGGCTAGTCCGCCCCACATGTCAGGTCTTACCACCCCCCCCCCCCCCGCAAGGTGCACAGCGGCGATGCTTTCACACCCGGCGAGTAGCTCCCTGCCAGCACAGCTCCTGCAGCTACCGCATCAGTCCGAATACGCCTGCATTGTCCGCAAGCGCACACCACAAAGAATTCAGACTGCGATCGCTGCCGCTGCAGCGGTCCAGTCTGAATTACCCCAATGATTTTGCCCAATTGCTAACTGTTGTGATTTGCCAACAACTCAAAATAACCCCGATAATATGTATTTTTTTTTACATTGAAAATGATACCAGTTAAGCTATGTAGAAAGTAAACTTATATTACCTGTCAATTCAATAAACGCACTAATCAAAGATCAGACCAGAGGATTGTTAGTAGATATATACTATAATAAATATGCTTTATTTTAAAAAAATATTCTTATAGTTATATATCAGTTATACTAAGTTTTATTTATCAGATTAAAAAAACATTTGTAGTTTAAGGCACAGTTGACAAGAAGGTGTATCTGACATGAATGAACCAATTATATGGTATTGCTTAACAAGTAAAGGTGTGCTGGTATTAAGGAATATCTTTAAAGAAATGTTAGTTTTTATGTCTCCGGTTGAGTCATAAATCCCAGTTGCAACATCAACAAAAGCTGCAAGTACTAAGCAATCAGGCGAAAGGTACAAATTCCCTACAAACCACAAACTGGATTACATCCAAGACACAAGTAGGAAATGCCATACATGGCAACAGCTTCTGGCAGTCGCTCTCCTTCGTGACAAGCAGAGCAGCTGCTTGTTGGCGGTGGCTTTTGAAGTGTTGTGTTTTAGATAATGGATCATTTCATAGTATGTATATTGGCCTCTTAAGTCTTTACCTGTTATCTGTTCCACACATGTGAGACAAATACTGTATATATGACTCCACTACTGCATGTGTACTGCTGTCGTTTTATCCTAATTAGTGATGTGCACCTGAAATTTTTCGGGTTTTGTGTTTTGGTTTTGGGTTCGGTTCCGCGGCCGTGTTTTGGGTTCGAACGCGTTTTGGCAAAACCTCACCGAATTTTTTTTGTCGGATTCGGGTGTGTTTTGGATTCGGGTGTTTTTTTCAAAAAACCCTAAAAAACAGCTTAAATCATAGAATTTGTGGGTCATTTTGATCCCATAGTATTATTAACCTCAATAACCATAATTTCCACTCATTTCCAGTCTATTCTGAACACCTCACACCTCACAATATTATTTTTAGTCCTAAAATTTGCACCGAGGTCGCTGGATGGCTAAGCTAAGCGACACAAGTGGCCGAAACAAACACCTGGCCCATCTAGGAGTGTCACTGCAGTGTCACGCAGGATGGCCCTTCCAAAAAATACTCCCCAAACAGCACATGACGCAAAGAAAAAAAGAGGCGCAATGAGGTAGCTGTGTGACGACTAAGCTAAGCGACCCTAGTGGCCGACACAAACACCTGGCCCATCTAGGAGTGGCACTGCAGTGTCAGGCAGGATGGCACTTAAAAAAATAGTCCCCAAACAGCACATGATGCAAAGAAAAAAAGAGCTGCACCAAAGTCGTTGTGTGACTAAGCTAAGCGACCCAAGTGGCCGACACAAACACCTGGCCCATCTAGGAGTGGCACTGCAGTGTCACGCAGGATTGCCCTTCCAAAAAATACTCCCCAAACAGCACATGACGCAAAGAAAAAAAGAGGCGCAATGAGGTAGCTGTGTGACGACTAAGCTAAGCGACCCTAGTGGCCGATACAAACACCTGGCCCATCTAGGAGTGGCACTGCAATGTCAGACAGGATGGCACTTTAAAAAATAGTCCCCAAACAGCACATGATGCAAAGAAAAAAAGAGCTGCACCAAAGTCGTTGTGTGACTAAGCTAAGCGACCCAAGTGGCCGACACAAACACCTGGCCCATCTAGGAGTGGCACTGCAGTGTCAGGCAGGATGGCACTTAAAAAAATAGTCCCCAAACAGCACATGATGCAAAGAAAAAAAGAGCTGCACCAAAGTCGTTGTGTGACTAAGCTAAGCGACCCAAGTGGCCGACACAAACACCTGGCCCATCTAGGAGTGGCACTGCAGTGTCACGCAGGATTGCCCTTCCAAAAAATACTCCCCAAACAGCACATGACGCAAAGAAAAAAAGAGGCGCAATGAGGTAGCTGTGTGACGACTAAGCTAAGCGACCCTAGTGGCCGATACAAACACCTGGCCCATCTAGGAGTGGCACTGCAGTGTCAGACAGGATGGCACTTTAAAAAATAGTCCCCAAACAGCACATGATGCAAAGAAAAAAAGAGCTGCACCAAAGTCGTTGTGTGACTAAGCTAAGCGACCCAAGTGGCCGACACAAACACCTGGCCCATCTAGGAGTGTCACTGCAGTGTCACGCAGGATGGCCCTTCCAAAAAATACTCCCCAAACAGCACATGACGCAGAGAAAAAAAGAGGCGCAATGAGGTAGCTGGGTGACGACTATGCTGAGCGACCCTAGTGGCCGACACAAACACCTGGCCCATCTAGGAGTGGCACTGCAGTGTCACGCAGGATGGCCCTTCCAAAAAATACTCCCCAAACAGCACATGATGCAAAGAAAAAAAGAGGCGCAATGAGGTAGCTGTGTGACGACTAAGCTAAGCGACCCTAGTGGCCGACACAAACACCTGGCCCATCTAGGAGTGGCACTGCAGTGTCACGCAGGATGGCCCTTCCAAAAAATACTCCCCAAACAGCACATGACGCAAAGAAAAAAAGAGGCGCAAGCTCTTCCCGTCCAGTGTTGGGAAGGTCAGGCATCGCAACCGACACAATTGGACTCTCCTTTGGGATTTGTGATTTCGAAGAACGCACAGTTTTTTGCTGTGCTTTTGCCGCAAGTCTTTTCTTTTTTCTAGCGAGAGGATGAGTGCTTCCATCCTCATGTGAAGCTGAACCACTAGCCATGAACATAGGCCAGGGCCTCAGCCGTTCCTTGCCACTCCGTGTCGTAAATGGCATATTGGCAAGATTACGCTTCTCCTCAGACGCTTTTAATTTTGATTTTTGGGTAATTTTTTTACTGATCTTTTGTGTTTTGGATTTTACATGCTCTGTACTATGACATTGGGCATCGGCCTTGGCAGACAACGTTGATGGCATTTCATCGTCTCGGCCATGACTAGTGGCAGCAGCTTCAGCACGAGGTGGAAGTGGATCTTGATCTTTCCCTATTTTTTTAACCTCCACATTTTTGTTCTCCATATTTTAATGCGCACAACTAAAAGCCACCACAGGTATACAATGTAGATGGATGGATAGTATAGTATTATATTACTTATGGAGGATGAGTGCACTGACGACACAGAGGTAGGTACAGCCGTGGCCTACCGTACTGCTTATATATATAATATACTGTATATAACGGACCTGGTGGACACTATCAGCAGACTGCTAAACTAGTATGAAGAAAAAAAAAACCACCACAGGCAGGTATACAATAATGTAGATGGATGGATAGTAAGTATAGTATTATATTACTTATGGACGACGAGTGCACTGACGACACAGAGGTAGGTACAGCCGTGGCCTACCGTACTGCTTATATATATAATATACTGTATATAACGGACCTGGTGGACACTGTCAGCAGACTGCTAAACTAGTATGAAGAAAAAAAACCGCACCACAGGTAGGTATACAATATAATGTAGATGGATGGATAGTAAGTATAGTATTATATTACTTATGGACGACGAGTGCACTGACGACACAGAGGTAGGTACAGCCGTGGCCTACCGTACTGCTTATATATATAATATACTGTATATAACGGACCTGGTGGACACTGTCAGCAGACTGCTAAACTAGTATGAAGAAAAAAAAACCCACCACAGGTAGGTATACAATACAATGTAGATGGATGGATAGTAAGTATATTATTATATTACTTATGGAGGACGAGTGCACTGATGACACAGAGGTAGGTACAGCCGTGACCTACCGTACTGCTTATATATATAATATACTGTATATAACGGACCTGGTGGACACTGTCAGCAGACTGCTAAACTAGTATGAAAAAAAAACAACCCACCACAGGTAGGTATACAATACAATGTAGATGGATGGATAGTAAGTATAGTATTATATTACTTATGGAGGACGAGTGCACTGACGACACAGAGGTAGGTACAGCCGTGGCCTACCGTACTGCTTATATATATAATATACTGTATATAACGGACCTGGTGGACACTGTCAGCAGACTGCTAAACTAGTATGAAGAAAAAAAAAACCCACCACAGGTAGGTATACAATACAATGTAGATGGATGGATAGTAAGTATAGTATTATATTACTTATGGACGACGAGTGCACTGACGACACAGAGGTAGGTACAGCCGTGGCCTACCGTACTGCTTATTTATATAATATACTGTATATAACGGACCTGGTGGACACTGTCAGCAGACTGCTAAACTAGTATGAAGAAAAAAAAACCCACCACAGGTAGGTATACAATACAATGTAGATGGATGGATAGTAAGTATAGTATTATATTACTTATGGACGACGAGTGCACTGACGACACAGAGGTAGGTACAGCCGTGGCCTACCGTACTGCTTATATATATAATATACTGTATATAACGGACCTGGTGGACACTGTCAGCAGACTGCTAAACTAGTATGAAGAAAAAAAAAAAGCCACCACAGGAGTGTTTTTCAGGCAGACAAACGTATACTGGACTGGTGGTCACTGTCAGCAAAACTGTGCACTGTACTCCTGCTATAACTGCTCCCCAGTCCCCACAATTAGGCAGATTGAGCAGTGCACTCAGCACAGATATATCATGCAGCAGTGCAGCACACTGAGCACAGATATGGTGGAGCGTTTTTTTTAAGGCAGAGAAAAAAAGGATTAAACTAACTCACTGGTGGTAAACCCTGCACTGTACTCCCTAACAGCTGCTCCCCGTCCCCAATCCTCCCCACAATTTATAACTAACTAAGTTCTACTATAACGGAGAGGACGCCAGCCACGTCCTCTCCCTATCAATCTCAATGCACGTGTGAAAATGGCGGCGACGCGCGGCTCCTTATATAGAATCCGAATCTCGCGAGAATCCGACAGCGGGATGATGACGTTCGGGCGCGCTCGGGTTAACCGAGCAAGGCGGGAGGATCCGAGTCGCTCGGACCCGTGTAAAAAAAAGGTGAAGTTCGGGCGGGTCGGATCCCGAGGATCCGAACCCGCTCATCACTAATCCTAATATGTAATAATTTAAGTAACCTGGGCATTTAAAGGAAACCGTAGGAAGTCTAATTTGTCAGGATATGGAATGTGGATGACAAAAATACAACAGCCTCAGAAAGGAGAGAAGACACATACAGTGCATTAAAGATACAAACTCTGAACAGAAAAATTAACAAACCTACTAAAAGCTGTAAAAAGGGTAGTGTAGGTGCTGTTGCTAGGCAGTGGCGTCAGAAGGGGGGTGAGGACCGCACCCAGGTGTCACCCGCGAAGTGGGCGACACTAAAATGCCGGTTTCTCCACAGTGACAGGAGCCAGGTGCTGCAGTGTAAAATTCTCCTGCAGCACACGGCTCCTGTCATAGCGGAGGAGTCGACACTGCACACAGGCCAGTCTCTGGGGGCAGTAAGCATCTCAGGGGATGCTGGACACACCTCCTGGAGTGACGAAATCGGGGGGCAGCCTGTAAAGCTTGTCTGTATTTCTCGATGTGCCACGCCCCCTTCCGTGATAGACCACGCAGTTTTTTTGGGCACGCCTGGGGGGCCGCACCGCGTGTCACCAGTACTAGTGACACCTCTGTTGCTATGTAGCCTATTCCCTACAAAAAGAAGATTATAAATTCCTGCAAACTAACTAGGGTTTGTTAATTGCGATGCTAGCCTGCCCACCTATCAACAGTTGGTTACCTAGTGCACTGCATACTATGCGACCCCAGAGGGATTGCCCCTTTACTGGGGATCCTTCAATGTTGGAATCCTTCATAACCACTGTGATCCACACCCTAATAGTGGAGTCTCTGTGTATTAGGTAAGAGGAAAGGCAAGCCACAAGACAAAGGCTAGTGGGAGGGATACATCACGCATTACATTTTGAATGTGATACATCCCGCCACTGATTGCATGCATAGTGGCGTTTAGTAACGCCGGGTGCATGTAGATTTAAGCAAAGGACAATAAAAGCTGTCCTTTGTGGTGTGGGGACTTCTGGGTTTATGACCTGGGAGTCCTATTGCGCATGGACACAGAATATGCCTGGTCCCCTCCACCATGCCCTTTCCCCTCCCCCATTCCTGCCACCATAATATTTACCTGTTTAGGTGCAGAGATCTCCTCTCTTGATCAGTTCCCTCTCTGTCGCAAAAGTGACAGCCAATGACGGGAAGTAAACCAGGAGGGGTGCTTAGCGCTCCTATCTCATCTCATATCCATCTCATGACATTAAATCACAGATTACAATATAGTTTTGTATTCTAATCAATGAAGATTATTTAAATCTAATAGAACACAGCAACTGTTATGGTGTTAAAACGACAGGAAATATTGATTGTGATTCTGACAACTGCATTCTGACATTTGTTAATAGATATTATGGCTAATTCTGAGTGGCTGTGTGTGTGCGATGTCTCGGAAAGCTGTTCTGAGTGGCTGTGTGAGTGCAATGTCTCGGAAAGCTGATTTACTACCTTATGCTATTGCAAGGTTCTATACAACTAATGCGAGGATTGCTGCGTCTCATAGCCGCTCTACCCACAGTTTCTCTGACGTCCTAGTGGATGCTGGGAACTCCGTAAGGACCATGGGGAATAGACGGGCTCCGCAGGAGACTGGGCACTCTAAAAGAAAGATTAGGTACTATCTGGTGTGCACTGGCTCCTCCCTCTATGCCCCTCCTCCAGACCTCAGTCAGATTTCTGTGCCCGGCCGAGCTGGATGCACACTAGGGGCTCTCCTGAGCTCCTAGAAAGAAAGTATATGTTAGGTTTTTTATTTTACAGTGAGACCTGCTGGCAACAGGCTCACTGCAACGAGGGACTAAGGGGAGAAGAAGCGAACCTACCTGCTTGCAGCTAGCTTGGGCTTCTTAGGCTACTGGACACCATTAGCTCCAGAGGGATCGACCGCAGGACCCGTCCTTGGTGTTCGTTCCCGGAGCCGCGCCGCCGTCACCCTTACAGAGCCAGAAGCATGAAGATGGTCCGGAAAATCGGCGGCAGAAGACTTCAGTCTTCACCAAGGTAGCGCACAGCACTGCAGCTGTGCGCCATTGCTCCTCATACACACCTCACACTCCGGTCACTGAGGGTGCAGGGCGCTGGGGGGGGGGGGGCGCCCTGAGCAGCAATAAAAACACCTTGGCTGGCAAATATATCACAATATATAGCCCCAGAGGCTATATATGTGATAATTACCCCTGCCAGAATCCATAAAAAAGCGGGAGAAAAGTCCGCGAAAAAGGGGCGGAGCTATCTCCCTCGGCACACTGGCGCCATTTTCTCTTCACAGTGTAGCTGGAAGACAGCTCCCCAGGCTCTCCCCTGTAGTTTTCAGGCTCAAAGGGTTAAAAAGAGAGGGGGGGCACTAAATTTAGGCGCAATATTGTTTATACAAGCAGCTATTGGGGAAAATTCACTCAGTGATAGTGTTTATCCCTACATTATATAGCGCTCTGGTGTGTGCTGGCATACTCTCTCTCTGTCTCCCCAAAGGGCTGTGTGGGGTCCTGTCCTCAGTCAGAGCATTCCCTGTGTGTGTGCGGTGTGTCGGTACGGCTGTGTCGACATGTTGGATGAGGAGGCTTATGTGGAGGCGGAGCAGATGCCGATAAATGGGATGTCGCCCCCTGTGGGGCCGACACCAGAGTGGATGGATAGGTGGAAGGTATTAACCGACAGTGTCAACTCCTTACATAAAAGGCTGGATGACGTAACAGCTGTGGGACAGCCGGCTTCTCAGCCCGCGCCTGCCCAGGCTTCTCAAAGGCCATCAGGGGCTCAAAAAAACGCCCGTTACCTCAGATGGCAGACACAGATGTCGACACGGAGTCTGACTCCAGTGTCGACGAGGTTGAGACATATGCACAATCCACTAGGAACATCCGTTGCATGATCTCGGCAATAAAAATTGTGTTACACATTTCTGACATTAACCCAAGTACCACATGAAAGGGGTTTTATGTTTGGGGAGAAAAAGCAGCCGGTGTTTTGTTCCCCCATCAGATGAGTGAATGAAGTGTGTGAAGAAGCGTGGGTTCCCCCGATAAGAAACTGGTCATTTCAAAAAAATTACTGCTGGCGTACCCTTTCCCGCCAGAGGATAGGTCACGTTGGGAGATATCCCCTATGGTGGATAAGGCGCTCACACGTTTGTCATAAAAGGTGGCACTGCCGTCTTAGGATACGGCCACTTTGAAGGAGCCTGCTGATAAAAAGCAGGAGGCTATCCTGAAGTCTGTATATACACACTCAGGTATTATACTGAGACCTGCAATTGCCTCAGCATGAATAGTGCTGCTGCAGCAGGGTCTGATACCCTGTCAGATAATATTAATACCCTAGACAGGGAGAATATGGTGCTAACATAGAGCATATTAAAGACGTAGTCTTATATATGAGGGATGCACAGAGGGATATTTGCCGGCTGGCGTCCAGAATTAATGCAAGGTCCATTCTGCCAGGAGGGTATTAGAGACCCGGCAGTGGACAGGTGATGTTGACTTTAAAAGGCACATGGAGATTATGCCTTATAAGGGTGAGGAATTGTTTGGGGATGGTCTCTGGGACCTTGTATCCACAGCAACAGCTGGGAAGAAAAATTTCTACCTCAGGTTTCCTCACACCCTAAGAAAGCACTGTATTATCGGGTACAGTCCTTTCGGCTTCAGAAAAGCAAGGGGGCCAAAGGCGCTTCCTTTCTGCACAAGGGAAGAAGGAAAAAGCTGCACAGACAGCCAGTTCCCAGGATCAAAAATCCTCCCCCGCTTCCTCTGAGTCCACAGCATGACGCTGGGGCTCCACAGACAGGTGCGGTGGGGGCGCGTCTCGGGAACTTCAGGGACCAGTGGGCTTGTCCACAGGTGAATCACTGGGTTCTGCAAGTAGTATCACAGGGATACAAGCTGGAGTTCGAGGCGACTCCCCTTCGCCGTTACCTCACATCAGCCTTGCCTGCTGCCCTCGGATATAGGGAGTTAGTACTGGCGGCAATTCACAAGCTGTACTTCCAGCAGGTGAAATCAAGGTACCCCTCCTTCAACAAGGCCGGGGTTACTATTCCAAAAATGTTGTGGTACCGAAACCAGACGGTTCGGTGAGACCCATTCTAAAATTGAAATCCTTGAACACTTAAATACGAAGGTTCAAGTTCAAAATGGAATCGCTCAGGGTGATTATTGCAAGCCTGGAGAATTTCAGGGTATCACTGGACATCAAGGATGCTTACCTGCATGTCCCTATTTACCCTCCTCACCAGGAGTACCTCAAAATTGTGGTACAGAATTGTCATTACCAATTCCAGACGTTGCCGTTGGTCTGTCCCCGACACCGAGGGTATTTACCAAGGTAATGGCCGAAAGAATTATCCAGTACTTGGACAATCTCCTTATAAAGGCGAGGTCCAGGGAGCAGTTGTTTGTCAGAGTAGCACTATCTCGGGAAGTGCTACAACAGCACGGCTGGATTCTGAATATTCCAAAGTCGCAGCTGGTTCCTACGACGCATCTACTGTTCCTGGGGATGGTTCTGGACACAGAACAGAAAAAAGTGTTTCTCCCGCAGGAGAAAGCCAAGGAGCTGTCATCTCTAGTCAGAGGCCTCCTGAAACCAAAACAGGTGTCGGTGCATCACTGCACGCGAGTCCTGGAAAAAATGGTAGCTTCCTACGAAGCAGTTCCATTCGGCAGGTTCCATGCAAGAACTTTTCAGTGGGACCTCTTGGACGGGATCGCATCTTCAGATGCATCGGCTGATAACCCTGTCTCCAAGGACCGGGGTGTCTCTGCTGTGGTGGCTGCAGAGTGCTCATCTTCTAGAGGGCCGCAGATTCGGCATACAGGACTGGGTCCTGGTGATCACGGATGCCAGCCTTCGAGGCTGGGGGGCAGTCACACTGGGAAAAAAATTTCCAAGGACTTTGGTCAAGTCAGGAGTCGTCCCTACACATAAATATTCTGGAACTGAGGGCCATTTACAATGCCCTAAGTCAGGCAAGACCTCTGCTTCAAAACCAGCCTGTACTGATCCAATCAGACAACATCACGGCAGTCGCCCATGTAAACCGACAGGGCGGCACAAGAAGCAGGATGGCGTGGCAGAAGCCACAAGGATTCTCCGATGGGCGGAAAATCACGTCTTAGCACTGTCAGCAGTGTTCATTCCGGGAGTGGACAACTGGGAAGCAGACTTCCTCAGCAGACACGACCTACACCCGGGAGAGTGGGGACTTCATCCAGAAGTCTTCAAACTGTTGGTAAACCGTTGGGAAAGGCCACAGGTGGACATGATGGCATCCCGCCTCAACAAAAAGCTAAAGAGATATTGCGCCAGGTCAAGGGACCCTCAGGCGATAGCTGTGGACGCTCTAGTGACACCGTGGGTGTACCAGTCGGTTTATGTGTTCCCTCCTCTGCCTCTCATACCAAAGGTACTGAGAATAATAAAAAGGCGAGGAGTAAGAACGATACTCATGGTTCCGGATTGGCCAAGAAGAGCTTGGTACCCAGAACTTCAAGAAATGATCTCAGAGGACCCATGGCCTCTACCGCTCAGACAGGATCTGTTACAGCAGGGGCCCTGTCTGTTCCAAGACTTCCCGCGGCTGCGTTTGACGGCATGGCGGTTGAATTCCGGATCCTAAAGAAAAAGGGCATTCCGGAGGAAGTCATTCCTACGCTGATAAAAGCCAGGAAAGAAGTAACCGCAAACCATTATCACCGTATTTGGCAACAAATATGTTGCGTGGTGTGAGGCCAGGAAGGCCCCTACAGAGGAATTTCAGCTGGGTCGTTTTCTGCACTTCCTACAGTCGGGAGTGACTATGGGCCTAAAAATTGGGTTCCATTAAGGTCCAGATTTCGGCTCTGTCGATTTTCTTCCAGAAAGAACTGGCTTCACTGCCTGAAGTTCAGACATTTGTAAAGGGAGTGCTACATATTCAGCCCCTTTTGTGCCTCCTTTGGCACCTTGGGATCTCAACGTGGTGTTGAGTTTCCTGAAATCACATTGGTTTGAGCCACTTAAAACTGTGGATCTGAAATATCTCACGTGGAAAAAAGTGGTCATGTTATTGGCCTTGGCTTCGGCCAGGCGTGTGTCAGAATTGGCGGCTTTGTCATGTAAAAGCCCTTATCTGATTTTCCATATGGATAGGGCAGAATTGAGGACTCGTCCCCAGTTTCTCCCTAAGGTGGTATCAGCTTTTCACTTGAACCAACCTATTGTAGTGCCTGCGGCTACTAGGGGCTTGGAAGATTCCAAGTTACTGGACGTAGTCAGGGCCTTGAAAATTTATGTTTCCAGGACGGCTGGAGTCAGGAAAACTGACTCGCTTTTTATCCTGTAGGCACCCAACAAACTAGGTGCTCCTGCTTCTGAGCAGACTATTGCTCGCTGGATTTGTAGCACAATTCAGCTGGCGCATTCTGCGGCTGGATTGCCGCATCCTAAATCAGTAAAAGCCCATTCCACAAGGAAAGTGGGCTCATCTTGGGCGGCTGCCCGAGGGGTCTCGGCTTTACAACTTTGCCGAGCTGCAACTTGGTCAGGGGCAAACACGTTTGCTAAATTCTACAAATTTGATACCCTGGCTGAGGAGGACCTTGAGTTCTCTCATTCGGTGCTGCAGAGTCATCCGCACTCTCCTGCCCGTTTGGGAGCTTTGGTATAATCCCCATGGTCCTTACGGAGTTCCCAGCATCCACTAGGACGTCAGAGAAAATAAGATTTTACTCACCGGTGAATCTATTTCTCGTAGTCCGTAGTGGATGCTGGGCGCCCATCCCAAGTGCGGATTGTCTGCAATACTTGTATATAGTTATTGCTTAACTAAAGGGTTATTGTTGAGCCATCTGTTGAGAGGCTCAGTTATATTTCATACTGTTAACTGGGTATAGTATCACGAGTTATACGGTGTGATTGGTGTGGCTGGTATGAGTCTTACCCGGGATTCAAAATCCTTCCTTATTGTGTCAGCTCTTCCGGGCACAGTATCCTAACTGAGGTCTGGAGGAGGGGCATAGAGGGAGGAGCCAGTGCACACCAGATAGTACCTAATCTTTCCTTTAGAGTGCCCAGTCTTCCTGCGGAGCCCGTCTATTCCCCATGGTCCTTACGGAGTTCCCAGCATCCACTACGGACTACGAGAAATAGATTTACCGGTGAGTAAAATCTTATTTTTTCCATTCAATGCTTTAACCATCGCCATTAGTACCAGCAATTGATCAGCCCCATGCTAGATGAAAGATATCCGTCTCTGTACACATGACTTGCACTGAACTTTATCTCCATGCCCATGAGAATGCCACAAGACCAAACAGTTTCATGTGATCGCATTGTTTCTGCCCAGTTCCTGCCCTGAAATGTCCATTTTATTCACATCTAGATCCAGGACAGATCCGCCTAAGTCAATATTGGCTGGAAATTTGTAAAAAAAAGTCTACATTCACTTCTGCACATGCGCTGTTTGCTGACACTTGCTATTTCTTTGAGAGATAAGAGATCCACCTGTCTCATAATCAGGGCAACAAGAGAAAATTTCGCCGCACAGGCACTTTCAATAGAGAAAATGTATAAAAGGTTACCATACCAATTATCGAAGACAAAATTATCTATTTAGCTGGTGGTGGTGCTTCCACAGAGTGAACTAAAACCTGAGAAAAGATGAGTGCTTGACCACCAAAACAGTCCTATTTGCTGCCCCCTTGGGCATCTCCCTTTTCTCCTGACTCATAATCAGCCCTATCGTTAGGTAAAATATCAGAATAGGATGTCTTTGCTTTGCACGAAGACCTTATTAAAAGGAATCATTTTCAAGTGATATATATCTGGATGTTCTTCTAACCTAGTGATTACTTGAGGATTCTCATGTGATATAATATGCGAAAGCCAGTTTAAGCATTCACAGGGCGAGTGCTTGCTCTAGGCAGTTGCCTAAGGTGCTGGGACCTGGGAGGGCACTGTTAAAGCCACCTTACCTTACTTACTGCTTGTGGTGACCATGGATCTTGTCAGAGGTGGATTGGAATGGAAAACCAGCCCAGGAAATTTATTGAAGCAGCCCTAAAGGGAGGTGGGATCTGTTGAGGGGGGTGGGATTGTACACAATTGCTGCCTTCCTTGTGTCTTTTGCGGCGGTTGGGTCTGGGACCAGGGGCAGATTGGGAACTAAAAGTGGCCCTGTAACATTTTTGTAGAAGTGGCCCGACATGGGCAGCACAAGAGGTATAACATACCGTGTAGCCATGGCAGTATCACTGGATGGCAGAGTTGCGGTACAGCAGAGATGGAATAACAGAATGAATGGGGACAATGCAGTGTATTGAGTGCGGTGGGATGCCTTTCATGTGTGTGTGTGTGTGTGTGTGTGTGTGTGTGTGTGGGGTGGGGGGGGGGGGGGGGGCACATGACAACACACAAAACAGGTCCCACAGACACATCGGCCTACCAGAAATCTTCCTGGTGAGCTCTATGGCCAATCTGCCCCTGGATTTTGTAATCTGTAGCTGCCATCCCTGCACACCTTCTTTTCACTTGGTCTGTATGGCTGGCCAATAACTAACAACAATCATGCCTGGCACAGCAGACAGAGAGGAACTCACCCCCTTCTTTTCCAAACAGTCAATCATACTGGAGGTTCCAACACCCAGATTATATTAGGACAGTAATTAGATCGGCAAATTCACTTTTTTAACAGCAGCTGTTAACGTTTGTCATCATGAGTTGATTAATCAGTACTTTGGAATGGGTGCTAGGAGTGGGGTGGTTACTGCCTTATGACAGGGTAGATTAATGGATACTTGGAGATTGAACCGATTAAAGGATTCTTCAAGTGAAATTAGCTCTGTGGGGGTGGGGAATAATAGGTGCTAAGTGGGGTTTAATGGGCACGGGTTGATTATAATGGGTGCTATGTGTTTATGTATTAATAGGTGCTGGGCATGTATGTATTAATGGGTGCAGTGTTTGTATGTATAGTATTAATAGGTGCAGGGTATGTATGTATCAATAGGTGTGGAGTGTGTATGTATTAATGGGTCCTGGGTGGAGAGAAAATTAATATGTAATTAATGGAGATTGTGTGAAGCTTTGCCTAGGGTGTCTAGAAACTCCCCTTGTGTTCTTCTGTGCGATGGAGTGAGCAAAACCTGCGACATCCACTTTCCTTATATGTGCATTGCTCTAGAGCAGTGGTTCTCAAACTCGGTCCTCAGGACCCCACACAGTGCATGTTTTGCAGGTAACCCAGCAGGTGCACAGGTGTATTAATTACTCACTGACACATTTTAAAAGGTCCACAGGTGGAGCAAAACATGCACTGTGTGGGGTCCTGAGGACCGAATTTGAGAACCTGTGCTCTAGAGCACTGGTAGATTTGATCGCCTCACCATTGGTGTACCATCAGACGAACATAGACTACTCGAGCAGGTGCAGCTTTCTTTAAAAATGGCCACTGTGACTGCAGTGCTCTGAAAGAGATCGCATCCGCATGCCGAAACATGCCCATGACAGTCCCATGACACCACGGGTGAAGTTTCACACCACCTTTTTTCCGATGACACTTCCCAGTCTCCATTGTGACATGCCCAGGGATGGCAGGTACCATCTCTTGGCGTGATTTTGTACATAACTGTGTACACCATTGCACTCACAGCTCACACATGCACAGAAAGGCTTTCCTAGTCTTGCCACGTATACGCGCAGCGCAAATAATAGCTTGATTGCGCAAACATCAGCAATGCGTGCACTTCTGAATCAGGACCAAAATGTGTTGTTCCCTTTTCTGTTGTTCAAGCATACACTCAGATTTACCCACAACAACACTCCTGTCAGATCTACAGTATGCCTTGTTGGGAACCCGTTGTCTATTGTCTACATTATTTAATTGTATTTATTTCTGATATGCATATTTTAATATTATGATTCTTACATAAAATAAGAAAAAGTACAATTGTACTACAGAGTGTCCGCTTTTGATTTATTTCTTGTAGATCACTTTGCTGGGGAATAAGAGGCTAAAGCAGTATGAAATCACAGATCTGAGTGAAGGTGAGTGTCTCTACAGTCTGGATAACGGTAATATATATTGAATGCATTATTTTTGCAAACATGTAAAGACACTTAACTTACATGCAGATTCTGCTGACTTGTGTAACTAGCAACTGTAATGTGCTTAATCCCATTAACAGTCATAGATACCAAATGACAATATTATAATTGTTCTTTCCATTAAATTTGTTTAATATTTGAAGTTACCGTAGCTTTCCCTGCATATTTGAACTAATGACTTTGTTATAGGAAGAGAAGGTAAATGAATGACACATTACCATGCATGCCCTGTCTATGATCTAAGCTACAGTAGTGCCAAGTCTAATTTGTGCGTGACCAGAGGAAGTGGGATACAGGACAGTCTGATGTTGTTACATCTTGTTGAAGAGCTTAAACAATTATTGAAATGTTTTTTCAAACATGATGAATACTTAATGCAACACAAAGCATGATGAAACCACAGTTTCTAAGCTGCTGTACATTGCAGCTCCATTACATCACCCTGCTTCATGTTCAATCGTGATGAGTACCTTGCCCACACGATTACACACTGTTATTTGAAAGCTGACTCTCCTTCAACACTATTATGAGTTTGTAGCGATTGTTAATTATTTAATTAGCCTGTACTGAATATGCTTATCAGAACAGTTGCAAACGTAGATTACAAAGGTCAAAATTAACTCATGAAAAATGCATATGTAGAGATGTGCCCTGTGGGCACATCTGTGGTGCTGTCCCTAGCTGCGGACAGCGCTGGGGCAGCTTGTCTGTCCCCAGCGCTGAGTGTGCGGCGGCGGGTGTCTGGTGCAGGGATCGGATGTTTCCCTGCACCAGTCTGTCGGCGGCGGGGAGCGACGCGGCGGCGCTTTAAACTTGGCGCCGCTCGGGCCGCCAATCAGAAGCGCCGCCCGCGGCTTTTTGAATCCGGCGCCTCCAGCGAGCCAATCGCGGCTCGCGGGGCGCCGGCCAATCACAGAGGGGAGCGGCGAGCCAATCGGTGCTCGCCACGTCATAGGCCCCGCCCCCGGCGTCTGACGTCAGACGCCGGGCGGGAGCCTGAAGAAAAGACCGCGCGCGGGGGCGCGAAGAGGAGAGACGCCGCGCGGAGGAGCCGGAAGAACTGGTCGCGGTGGTCGGAGTTCGGGTGGCCGCGGAAGAGGCCGGAAGACGCCCAGCGGCCGGAGGATGTCCAGCGGCGGCTGGACGCGGCGAGGCGACGGCGGCGCCGCTGGCCAGGACGGGCCAGCGGCCGAAGATTGAAGGAGAGCGCCGGAGAGGTCACCAGGGGTGGGAAGCGAAGAGCTGACGAAGCTCCCCCCTGGTGCCTCTTCCAGCGGGTCAGGTAGGCCCTTTTTAGGTGCCCCTGTACCCGCTCCTCCCTAGACCACCGGGTGTTCGGGCATTAGGCCCGTGGGCAGAGTCAGGCCCTCTCGGCCTGTGGGCATTCAGTCGGGCCCTCCCGGCCCGTGGGCACAAGCGTGGTCGGCTCTCTGGGACCAAGGCCACATGCAGCCGGGGTTCCACCCGGCCCGTGGCCCAAGTACCCAGACCCGACCACATTGATAGGGGGTTTGGGCATTAGGCCCAAGCCACCTCAAAGCGCCACAGTAGGCGGGCACTAGGCCCGGGGGTAGTTCAGGCATTAGGCCTGTGGGGACGTTAGAGGGCATTAGGCCCTAGTGTATTTTGGTCAATAGGTACATATAAGGTGACCCTGGGCACAAGGCCCAGGTCACCCAACGGGCAGCAAGTTAGGCGGGCGCTAGGCCCGTGGGCGAAGTCAGGCCTCCGGCCTGTGTGAAGTTAGGCGGGCGCTAGGCCCAGTGAATCAGTGTTTCCCCGAGGTGAGTACAGGTGGCCCTGGGCGCTAGGCCCAGGCCACCCTGAGGTGTTAAGTAGGCAGGCCCGCTCGGCCTGAGCCCCTAAGGAGAGAGAGTACGGTAGGTGGGTGAGTTGTGCGGCCCCCACTACTGGGTGTTCTGAGTCGGGTAGATAAAGGGACCGTACCGTCGCTTGCATTGTGTATCGTGATGTATGTTACCGTGCGGGGCGATGTGTGAGCTCATTAAGTGTGTTAGTTTTGTTGCACCACACCCACAGAGCTAGTTTGAGGGCTCTGCCGTTGTAGTTAGTATAGGGTGTGACACTAGGTTAGAGTTAGGCCCTGCACGGCTGTTTGCTTGTTTGTTTATCTCCTTACAGGGACTTGTAAGAGAAGAAGACGTTCGCAGTGCGGAACTGACGGTGAGTAACATCTGTGTGCGTTTGTCCCTTGTCTGTCCCCGAGCGCCGGAATCGGGATTGCTCACGGACGTGAGAATCCTTTTCATCACACTACGTGCGAGAGCGCGAGTGTGTGAAAGCTGGGTGGCTGAGGCTTTGTGCCAGTGATGACCTTTCACCCAACCGGTGAAGGTCGCGGTCACCCCTGGGGTATCCCCTGTTCCAGTGGAAGAAGGGTCGATACCCCCCCTTAAGGTAAACCTTTCTCTCCTCAGCTCGGTCGTCGGTCAGCTCCGAGAGGGAATCGCCGTGTCCGGATCCGACTGAAGATTTCCAGGTCCGTTGGAGGTTCCGGTACCTGAAGGTGAGAGAGAGCGGCGCTTGGTGAGTACAGAGTCTACACCTGCACGGCAGCAGGCACCACACGCACAGCAGCCGCACCTCTCACACATACATGCATATAAAATAAAAAATGTATACAATATGTATTTCCTGACCATATTGGACTAAGCCATTGTTGAAGGGTAGTGAGATGTTGTACAAGGTAAGTGTACATTAAACGTCAATGTCTCTCTCCATCAAAATTTTCTCTGTTCTCATCCTTTTTGGGGTTTTCTTTATTTGTTTTTAAATGTGTGCCCATTACAACACAATCGGCTACATAGTCTTAACTGGAATTATATGACACTTCTAGTGATGTCTCACCAAAGTTTCCTCCTAAACATGCCACTGATCCTTGATGAATTTCAAAGGATTAATAACTCCAAGTTTCAACATGTGGCTATATTTAAAATTCCTATGTGTCCTGATCATGCAAATGTCCCAATTCTTTTGAAACTGAAAGAGGACCTTAAAGTGTGGCAGACGTAAAATATATTGTAACTCAGTAGAAGTGTATTATCAATAATGACTCTGCTGTCAAAATGTTGTACCATTACACGTGTATGACTTTGGTGTATAGATGTCTCCGACTCTGTGCGGGTGTCACCCGGCTGCGTCCCCCCCCCCCCACCCCGCACCCTCCTTGTGACACCACTGGTCAGAGTTATTGGTGACTGGAGCGGTGTTGTGCTGAAAACGCTGAGGTTTTATGTAGTTCCTTCTCATAGAGGTGGAAGGACTTAGGGGGTCATTCCGAGTTGATCGCAGCCAGCAACTTTTTGCTGCTGCTGCGATCAACTTATCCCGCCTATGGGGGAGTGTATTTTAGCATAGCAGGGCTGCGATCGTTTGTGCAGCCCTGCTATGCCTAAAAATTTTCCTGCAAAAGAAGACCAGCCCTACAGCTACTTACCCTGTGCGACGGATCCAGCGATGAAGGTCCCGGTCCTGACGTCAGACATCTGCCCTCTGTTCGCCTGGACACTCCTGCGTTCTTCTTACCACTCCCCGAAAATGTCCTCCAATGGTGAGTATCTGCCCCGGACCACCTCTCCGCTGTCAATCTTCTTTCCGTCCAGCGCTGCGTCTTTTCTTCTCGCTAGGCGCTCCGTTGCCTGGCAACGTCTGTCGCTGGGCAAAGGTGTGTGTGTGCAATGCGCAAGCCGCGCATGCGCAGTTCTGACCCGTTCGCACCACAGCGAACAACCAACCCCCTTAATGTGCAGAAGATGCAGGAAGATGCAGTGACTAGCACTAGGTAGTTGAGGAAACCCAGAGCAGGGGGCAGAGTCTTACCCCACCAGTGGTCTTCTCCAGGGAACCCCCGCAAGGTGATTTGGGTTTCGCTGCACCCGGTGGCCCGGTCACGGCCCACATGACTGGGCCTCTGGGCTAGAACTAGAAACAGGGACTGCAGGTAACTGTATTATCGGACTGGAACCGTTGGTATCTGTAACCGATGGTATCTGTATTATCGGACTAAAACCGATGGTATCTGTAACCAATGATATCTTCATTATTGCACTGGAACCAATGGTATCTGTAACCGATGGTATCTGTATTATCGGACTGGAACCGATGGCATCTGTAACCAATTGTATCTGTATTATCAGACTGGAACCGATGGTATCTGTAACCGATGGCATCTGTATTATTAGACTGGAACCAATGGTATCTGTAAACAATGGTATCTGTATTATCAGACTGAAACCAATGGTGACTGTAATAAGACCGTAGTGCTGACTGGGCTGGATCCGGAATGATGACACTGGAGTGCTGACCAGGCTCGATCCAGAATGATGACACAGGAGTGCTGACCAAGCTGGATCAGGAATTATGACACTTGATGATCCCTTGGAAATGCAGATGTCAATGCAGGTAGCAAATTGAGAAGCTCAGAAAATGCAGGTACTGTGCAGTAGCATCTTCAAATCTCACACACAGAGCTGTGTGACTTATGGCACTGCCAACCTGAACACAGAGCAGCAGGAAGCTTTAAACTCCTTTGTGACACAGGATTGGCTGGAAGTGTCAGCTGATACTCAGTCTGCATGGAATTGGTCAGAGACTGGTCAGCTGACACTAAACAAGATGGTGTTGTCCATGCTGCCCGGCTGGCTGGAGCATCGCACACAGAGGACCCAGCCCCAATCGCTGTGACTATTGCGGCTGTGCGAAGAGCACGCCGCCAAACTGCCAGAGCACACCAGACCCTCACAAGCGGCCTCACAGGTAGGAAATGGGGGATGGCCTTACCAGCATCTCCTGGGGCCATGACAGCACGTTTCCAGTCTGCTTCCCTGTAAGGGTAACAGAGGACATTGAAATAGGTATATAATATCATTTATATAGAGTTAAAAGAAACCTGGAATAGAAAATGGTTAAAACCAAACCTCCCTCAGGGGGGACTTAGTTTCTGTGATATCTACATATTTGCATGGTTTGCTGGCAGGACTAGTATGGCTGTGACTTACACTACTGTTCCCCATCCACGTTTTCCAGAAATGAACCTAAACCTCTTATTATTCAAATCTTGGCTTTATTCCAACCAATTCTGCTCTGCTGAAATACTCATTTGTAGTACTAACACAAACGTCAGTTCCCCTGACATAGGTATCATCATAGGCATGCGCATGGGGGGGTGCCTGGTGCACACTGGTACCCCCTAATGTCCGACATCACCCACATGCAGGGCCGACAGTCGGGATTTTTGTCCTGGGCCCTGACAGACAAGGTGGCCCAGGTGGCAGCGGAGTACATGGGCGGGCAGTAATGAGAGTGACAAGCTCGCCGGCGGCATTTCAAATGAAGCGCCAGCTGCCAGCCAATCGGAACTCTCATTCCGGCAGCTAATCAGTAGCAGCGGCTCTGGATTGGCTGCTGGACCGCGGTCAGTGCCTGACGGCCAGCGCCGCATTTGAAATGCCGCCGGCGAGCCTGTCACTCTCATTACTGCCCGCTACTGCTACACACTACTGTACAGCGCTGTAATGCCGGATTACATAACGGCTCCCTGCCCTGACTGCCACGGCTCCTGGCCTCACTGCCTGCCAGCTCACATGAAGGTGAGAGAGGCTACCAGTGAACAGAGGGGAGAGAGGGGAGGATGCTGATTGACACAGAACAAGATGCAGGCTGAAAAGATGAATGCGGGAGGCTGATAGACAGAGTGATTGAGGAGGGGGGGGCAGGCAGAGAGGCACAGAGTAAAGGTGGGCAGGCTGAGAGGCACAGAGTGGAGACAGGCTGAAAGACACAGAGTGAAGGGGAATCAGGCTGAGAGGCACAGAGTGAAAGGGTAGCTGGCTGAGAGGCACAGGGTGAAGGGGGTCATGCTGAGAGGCACAGAGTGAAAGGGTAGCTGGCTGAGAGGCACAGAGTGAAGGGGACAGGCTGAGAGGCACAGAGTGAAGGGGAGCAGGCTGAAGGTACAAAGTGAAGGGTGGAAGGCTGAGAGGCACAAAGTTAAGGGTGGGAGGCTGACAGGAACAGAGTGAAGGGTGGGAGGCTGAGAGGCACAGAGAAAAGGGTGGGAGGCTGAGAGACAGAGTGAAGGGTGGGAGGCTAAGAGACACAAAGTGAAGGGGGGTGGGCTGAGAGACACAGTGTGAAGGGGTAGCTGGCTGAGAGGCACAGAGTGAAAGGGAGCAGGCTGAGAGGCACAGAGTGAAGGGGAGCAGGCTGAAGGTACAAAGTGAAGGGTGGAAGGCTAAGAGGCACAAAGTTAAGTGTGGGAAGCTGACAGGAACAGAGTGAAGGGTGGGAGGCCGAGAGGCACAGAGAAATGGGTGGGAGGCTGAGAGACACAGAGTGAATGTTGGGAGGCTAAGAGGCACAGAGTGAAGGGGGGAAGGCTCAGAGACACAGAGCGAAGGGGTAGCTCGCTGAGAGGCACAGAGTGAACGGGCATGCTGAGAAGCACAGAGTGAAGGGTGGGAGACAGAGGCACAGAGTGAATAGGGGGAGGCTGAGAGGCACAGAGTGAAGAGGGGGAGGCTGAGAGGCACAGAATGAAGAGTGAGAAGCTGAGAGGCACAGAGTGAAGGGTGGGAGGCTGAGAGACACAAAGCGAGGGGGATAGTGAGAGATGCAGACGGGAGATGGTGTGGCAGAAAGACGCAGACAGGAGATGATGGTGTGGCTGAGAGACGCGAAGGCGGGATGATGGTGTGTCTGAGAGATGCAGGTGGGAGGATTATGGTGTGGCTGAGAGACGTGTGGGGAGAGATGATGCTGTGGCTGAAAGACGCGGGAAGGAGATGATGGTGTGGCTGAGAGAAGCAGACGGGAGATGATGGTGCGCATCACTCATTTGGTAACGATAAATAATTTTACTGTAAAGCTGCTTGTGATATACTGTAAATGTTACTCTTTTCTTTTTCAATTTTGTTATGTTGATAAGGCTTTTTCAGTGTACTGTATATTATGCGGTTCTGGCTACATAAATATCTTTTTTATGTGGAACTTGTTATTTCAATGTATTTTATGTGGATCTGGCTATTTCAATGTAATTTATGTGAATCTATATATATATATTTATGTGAATATATATATATATATATATATATATATATATATAATGTGTGTGTGTGTGTGTGTGTGTGTGTGTGTGTGTGTGTGTGTGTGTGTGTGTGAATCGATGTGGCTTTCCAAATATATATATCCACAGCTACACCCGGGGGGTAATGTCTATTTTGTCAGTCCCGGTTCCCACAATTCCTGATGGCAGCCCTGCCCACACATCAGGTCTGCAGCTGCAGCAGTCATAATACTGTATGAATGAGCCGGCCGCCACCAAAAGATGTGTCGAGGAAGCAGCCTCCCATAGCACTCATTCCCCCTTCTTAACCTTGTTCACATGCCAATGCCTGCATTCTGGTATTGACGTAGTCAGGGTGGATCCTACGTACCCATCCCATTTAGTGCTCATCCTATTTTTGGCACTTATGCTCTCCCACTTGCACCCAATAGGTGGTGCTAGCTATGCCCAATAGGTGGTGCTAGACACGCCCCTCCGGCGTTGCACACCCTAATAAAATGTGCTGCGCACTCCTATGGGTATCGTACTGTAAGACACAAATTTGTATTTCTAGCAATTTCCTGAACTTTCACAATGCTTATCTTACTGTATCTCTGTTCTCTACATGGCTGATACGGGGGTACCAGGGCTAAAGAATCAGGATCAGTCCAACTTGTGTTTATATGTCATCTTTAGGTTCAGTTATGTGGTGAGGGACAAGATTTGTTTCTGTTTGGCCACATATTTTATGACTGACAGCCACCAGCACTGGTTTTGCCCATTATATTGACTAATAATAATAATAATAATAATAAATAATTAGAATTGGTCCTGGATCACCAATCCAAGGTACCCCTGCACGTGTCCAGAGGCACCCCACCACACAGTTTGAGAACCACTGGTCTAACTGATAAGACCTGCACAGCATAAAAGTAGACATCCATTTACATAACCACCAAAGAGAAATTTCACAAAATTGTACTCATAGATTATTTTTGTATATACTGTACATAGAACAACTTTTTCCCAATACTTTGATTTCTCGGATGTCAAGCTGATGATATGTTGCTTAGAGATGAGCGGGTTCGGTTCCTCTGAATCCGAACCCGCCCGAACTTCATGTTTTTTTACACGGGTCCGAGCGACTCGGATCTTCCCGCCTTGCTCGGTTAACCCGAGCGCGCCCGAACGTCATCATCACGCTGTCGGATTCTCGCGAGGCTCGGATTCTATCGCGAGACTCGGATTCTATATAAGGAGCCGCGCGTCGCCGCCATTTTCACACGTGCATTGAGATTGATAGGGAGAGGACGTGGCTGGCGTCCTCTCCGTTTAGAAATAGATAGGAGAGTGAGAGTGAGACACTTCATTTACTGGAGCTTAGGAGGAGTACTCAGAGAGTGCAGAATTTTGCTGATAGTAGTTAGTTAGTTATACTAGTGACTGACCAGTGAGACCACCAGTGCAGTTTTATTATTATTTAATATAATCCGTTCTCTGCCTGAAAAAAACGATACACAGTGACTCAGTCACATACCATATCTGTGCTCAGCCCAGTGTGCTGCATCATCTATGTATAATATCTGACTGTGCTCACACAGCTTAATTGTGGGGGAGACTGGGGAGCAGTTATAGGTTATAGCAGGAGCCAGGAGTACATATTAAACAGTGCACACTTTTGCTGCCAGAGTGCCACTGCCAGTGTGACTGACCAGTGACCTGACCACACTGACCACCAGTATATTGTGATTGTCTGCCTGAAAAAGTTAAACACTCGTCGTGTGACTTGTGTGGTGTTTTTTTATTCTATAAAAAACTCATTCTGCTGACAGACAGTGTCCAGCAGGTCCGTCATTATATAATATATACCTGTCCAGCTGCAGTAGTGATATATATCTATTTTTTATATCATTATTTATCATCCAGTCTATACTAGCAGCAGACACAGTACGGTAGTTCACGGCTGTAGCTACCTCTGTGTCGGCACTCGGCAGTCCATTCATAATTGTATACCACCTACCCGTGGTTTTTTTTTTCTTTCTTCTTTATACATACTACATCTCATTATCATCCAATCTATATTAGCAGCAGACACAGTACGGTAGTCCACGGCTGTAGCTATCTCTGTGTCGGCACTCGGCAGTCCATCCATAATTGTATACCACCACCTACCCGTGGTTTTTTTTCTCTTTCTTCTTTATACATACTACATCTCATTATCATCCAGTCTATATTAGCAGCAGACACAGTACGGTAGTCCACGGCTGTAGCTACCTCTGTGTCGGCACTCGGCAGTCCATCCATAATTGTATACCACCTACCCGTGGTTTTTTTTTCTTTCTTCTTTATACATACTACATCTCATTATCAACCAGTCTATATTAGCAGCAGACACAGTACGGTAGTCCACGGCTGTAGCTACCTCTGTGTCGGCACTCGGCAGTCCATCCATAATTGTATACCACCTACCCGTGGTTTTTTTTTCTTTCTTCTTTATACATACTACATCTCATTATCATCCAGTCTATATTAGCAGCAGACACAGTACGGTAGTCCACGGCTGTAGCTACCTCTGTGTCGGCACTCGGCAGTCCATCCATAATTGTATACCACCTACCCGAGGTTTTTTTTTCTTTCTTCTTTATACATACTACATCTCATTATCATCCAGTCTATATTAGCAGCAGACACAGTACGGTAGTCCACGGCTGTAGCTACCTCTGTGTCGGCACTCGGCAGTCCATCCATAATTGTATACCACCTACCCGTGGTTTTTTTTTCTTTCTTCTTTATACATACTACATCTCATTATCATCCAGTCTATATTAGCAGCAGACACAGTACGGTAGTCCACGGCTGTAGCTACCTCTGTGTCGGCACTCGGCAGTCCATCCATAATTGTATACCACCTACCCGTGGTTTTTTTTTTCTTTCTTCTTTATACATACTACATCTCATTATCAACCAGTCTATATTAGCAGCAGACACAGTACGGTAGTCCACGGCTGTAGCTACCTCTGTGTCGGCACTCGGCAGTCCATCCATAATTGTATACCACCTACCCGTGTTTTTTTTTTCTTTCTTCTTTATACATACTACATCTCATTATCAACCAGTCTATATTAGCAGCAGACACAGTACGGTAGTCCACGGCTGTAGCTACCTCTGTGTCGGCACTCGGCAGTCCATCCATAATTGTATAACCACCTACCCGTGGTTTTTTTTTTCTTCTTTATACATACTACATCTCATTATCAACCAGTCTATATTAGCAGCAGACACAGTACGGTAGTCCACGGCTGTAGCTACCTCTGTGTCGGCACTCGGCAGTCCATCCATAATTGTATACCACCTACCCGTGGTTTTTTCTTTCTTTCTTCTTTATACATACTACATCTCATTATCAACCAGTCTATATTAGCAGCAGACACAGTACGGTAGTCCACGGCTGTAGCTACCTCTGTGTCGGCACTCGGCAGTCCATCCATAATTGTATACCACCTACCCGTGGTTTTTTTTTTCTTTCTTCTTTATACATACTACATCTCATTATCATCCAGTCTATATTAGCAGCAGACACAGTACGGTAGTCCACGGCTGTAGCTACCTCTGTGTCGGCACTCGGCAGTCCATCCATAATTGTATACTAGTATCCATCCATCTCCATTGTTTACCTGAGGTGCCTTTTAGTTGTGCCTATTAAAATATGGAGAACAAAAATGTTGAGGTTCCAAAATTAGGGAAAGATCAAGATCCACTTCCACCTCGTGCTGAAGCTGCTGCCACTAGTCATGGCCGAGACGATGAAATGCCAGCAACGTCGTCTGCCAAGGCCGATGCCCAATGTCATAGTACAGAGCATGTCAAATCCAAAACACCAAATATCAGTAAAAAAAGGACTCCAAAACCTAAAATAAAATTGTCGGAGGAGAAGCGTAAACTTGCCAATATGCCATTTACCACACGGAGTGGCAAGGAACGGCTGAGGCCCTGGCCTATGTTCATGGCTAGTGGTTCAGCTTCACATGAGGATGGAAGCACTCAGCCTCTCGCTAGAAAAATGAAAAGACTCAAGCTGGCAAAAGCAGTAGCACCGCAAAGAACTGTGCGTTCTTCGAAATCCCAAATCCACAAGGAGAGTCCAATTGTGTCGGTTGCGATGCCTGACCTTCCCAACACTGGACGTGAAGAGCATGCGCCTTCCACCATTTGCACACCCCCTGCAAGTGCTGGAAGGAGCACCCGCAGTCCAGTTCCTGATAGTCAGATTGAAGATGTCAGTGTTGAAGTACACCAGGATGAGGAGGATATGGGTGTTGCTGGCGCTGGGGAGGAAATTGACCAGGAGGATTCTGATGGTGAGGTGGTTTGTTTAAGTCAGGCACCCGGGGAGACACCTGTTGTCCGTGGGAGGAATATGGCCGTTGACATGCCTGGTGAAAATACAAAAAAAATCAGCTCTTCGGTGTGGAAGTATTTCACCAGAAATGCGGACAACATTTGTCAAGCCGTGTGTTGCCTTTGTCAAGCTGTAATAAGTAGGGGTAAGGACGTTAACCACCTCGGAACATCCTCCCTTATACGTCACCTGCAGCGCATTCATAATAAGTCAGTGACAAGTTCAAAAACTTTGGACGACAGCGGAAGCAGTCCACTGACCAGTAAATCCCTTCCTCTTGTAACCAAGCTCACGCAAACCACCCCACCAACTCCCTCAGTGTCAACTTCCTCCTTCCCCAGGAATGCCAATAGTCCTGCAGGCCATGTCACTGGCAATTCTGATGATTCCTCTCCTGCCTGGGATTCCTCCGATGCATCCTTGCGTGTAACGCCTACTGCTGCTGGCGCTGCTGTTGTTGCTGCTGGGAGTCGATGGTCATCCCAGAGGGGAAGTCGTAAGCCCACTTGTACTACTTCCAGTAAGCAATTGACTGTTCAACAGTCCTTTGCGAGGAAGATGAAATATCACAGCAGTCATCCTGCTGCAAAGCGGATAACTGAGGCCTTGACAACTATGTTGGTGTTAGACGTGCGTCCGGTATCCGCCGTTAGTTCACAGGGAACTAGACAATTTATTGAGGCAGTGTGCCCCCGTTAGCAAATACCATCTAGGTTCCACTTCTCTAGGCAGGCGATACCGAGAATGTACACGGACGTCAGAAAAAGACTCACCAGTGTCCTAAAAAATGCAGTTGTACCCAATGTCCACTTAACCACGGACATGTGGACAAGTGGAGCAGGGCAGGGTCAGGACTATATGACTGTGACAGCCCACTGGGTAGATGTATGGACTCCCGCCGCAAGAACAGCAGCGGCGGCACCAGTAGCAGCATCTCGCAAACGCCAACTCTTTCCTAGGCAGGCTACGCTTTGTATCACCGGTTTCCAGAATACGCACACAGCTGAAAACCTCTTACGGCAACTGAGGAAGATCATCGCGGAATGGCTTACCCCAATTGGACTCTCCTGTGGATTTGTGGCATCGGACAACGCCAGCAATATTGTGTGTGCATTAAATATGGGCAAATTCCAGCACGTCCCATGTTTTGCACATACCTTGAATTTGGTGGTGCAGAATTATTTAAAAAACGAGAGGGGCGTGCAAGAGATGCTGTCGGTGGCCAGAAGAATTGCGGGACACTTTCGGCGTACAGGCACCACGTACAGAAGACTGGAGCACCACCAAAAACTACTGAACCTGCCCTGCCATCATCTGAAGCAAGAAGTGGTAACGAGGTGGAATTCAACCCTCTATATGCTTCAGAGGTTGGAGGAGCAGCAAAAGGCCATTCAAGCCTATACAATTGAGCACGATATAGGAGGTGGAATGCACCTGTCTCAAGCGCAGTGGAGAATGATTTCAACGTTGTGCAAGGTTCTGATGCCCTTTGAACTTGCCACACGTGAAGTCAGTTCAGACACTGCCAGCCTGAGTCAGGTCATTCCCCTCATCAGGCTTTTGCAGAAGAAGCTGGAGACATTGAAGGAGGAGCTAACACGGAGCGATTCCGCTAGGCATGTGGGACTTGTGGATGGAGCCCTTAATTCGCTTAACAAGGATTCACGGGTGGTCAATCTGTTGAAATCAGAGCACTACATTTTGGCCACCGTGCTCGATCCTAGATTTAAAGCCTACCTTGGATCTCTCTTTCCGGCAGACACAAGTCTGCTGGGGTTGAAAGACCTGCTGGTGAGAAAATTGTCAAGTCAAGCGGAACGCGACCTGTCAACATCTCCTCCTTCACATTCTCCCGCAACTGGGGGTGCGAGGAAAAGGCTCAGAATTCCGAGCCCACCCGCTGGCGGTGATGCAGGGCAGTCTGGAGCGACTGCTGATGCTGACATCTGGTCCGGACTGAAGGACCTGACAACGATTACGGACATGTCGTCTACTGTCACTGCATATGATTCTCTCAACATTGAAAGAATGGTGGAGGATTATATGAGTGACCGCATCCAAGTAGGCACGTCACACAGTCCGTACTTATACTGGCAGGAAAAAGAGGCAATTTGGAGGCCCTTGCACAAACTGGCTTTATTCTACCTAAGTTGCCCTCCCACAAGTGTGTACTCCGAAAGAGTGTTTAGTGCCGCCGCTCACCTTGTCAGCAATCGGCGTACGAGGTTACATCCAGAAAATGTGGAGAAGATGATGTTCATTAAAATGAATTATAATCAATTCCTCCGCGGAGACATTGACCAGCAGCAATTGCCTCCACAAAGTACACAGGGAGCTGAGATGGTGGATTCCAGTGGGGACAAATTGATAATCTGTGAGGAGGGGGATGTACACGGTGATATATCGGAGGATGATGATGAGGTGGACATCTTGCCTCTGTAGAGCCAGTTTGTGCAAGGAGAGATTAATTGCTTCTTTTTTGGTGGGGGTCCAAACCAACCCGTCATATCAGTCACAGTCGTGTGGCAGACCCTGTCACTGAAATGATGGGTTGGTTAAAGTGTGCATGTCCTGTTTATACAACATAAGGGTGGGTGGGAGGGCCCAAGGACAATTCCATCTTGCACCTCTTTTTTCTTTAATTTTTCTTTGCGTCATGTGCTGTTTGGGGAGTGTTTTTTGGAAGGGCCATCCTGCGTGACACTGCAGTGCCACTCCTAGATGGGCCCGGTGTTTGTGTCGGCCACTAGGGTCGCTTATCTTACTCACACAGCTACCTCATTGCGCCTCTTTTTTTCTTTGCGTCATGTGCTGTTTGGGGAGGGTTTTTTGGAAGGGACATCCTGCGTGACACTGCAGTGCCACTCCTAGATGGGCCCGGTGTTTGTGTCGGCCACTAGGGTCGCTTATCTTACTCACACAGCTACCTCATTGCGCCTCTTTTTTTCTTTGCGTCATGTGCTGTTTGGGTAGGGTTTTTTGGAAGGGACATCCTGCGTGACACTGCAGTGCCACTCCTAGATGGGCCCGGTGTTTGTGTCGGCCACTAGGGTCGCTTATCTTACTCACACAGCTACCTCATTGCGCCTCTTTTTTTCTTTGCGTCATGTGCTGTTTGGGGAGGGTTTTTTGGAAGGGACATCCTGCGTGACACTGCAGTGCCACTCCTAGATGGGCCCGGTGTTTGTGTCGGCCACTAGGGTCGCTTATCTTACTCACACAGCTACCTCATTGCGCCTCTTTTTTTCTTTGCGTCATGTGCTGTTTGGGGAGGGTTTTTTGGAAGGGACATCCTGCGTGACACTGCAGTGCCACTCCTAGATGGGCCCGGTGTTTGTGTCGGCCACTAGGGTCGCTTATCTTACTCACACAGCTACCTCATTGCGCCTCTTTTTTTCTTTGCGTCATGTGCTGTTTGGGGAGGGTTTTTTGGAAGGGACATCCTGCGTGACACTGCAGTGCCACTCCTAGATGGGCCCGGTGTTTGTGTCGGCCACTAGGGTCGCTTAGCTTAGTCATCCAGCGACCTCGGTGCAAATTTTAGGACTAAAAATAATATTGTGAGGTGTGAGGTATTCAGAATAGACTGAAAATGAGTGGAAATGATGGTTTTTGAGGTTAATAATACTTTGGGATCAAAATGACCCCCAAATTCTATGATTTAAGCTGTTTTTTTAGGTTTTTTGGAAAAAAACACCCGAATCCAAAACACACCCGAATCCGACAAAAAAAATTCGGTTAGGTTTTGCCAAAACGCGGTCGAACCCAAAACACGGCCGCGGAACCGAACCCAAAACCAAAACACAAAACCCGAAAAATTTCCGGCGCTCATCTCTAATGTTGCTGGTGTTTCACCCAACCACTGTTATGTTCTGAGTGCTGGAGATGGGTTCTGAAATCAGACTTCAGGGATGATGATTTACAGAGTAGCAATGGGACTGTTCTTACTGAAAGTACAGTACCTCAAGGGTAAAGTGAACTGGACAAAATGCAGAGTCATAATTGAGGGGCTGGGGGAAGGACACTTGTCCTGGGTGCTGGATTTGAGGGGGCGCACCTGCAATAGCAGATTTCCATTTAATAAATCTCTGTCTCTCGCTGAACACGTCTGTCTAGGTGCTGCTCTGTCTCATGTCTCTCCGCCCTGCAGTTATTATTATTATTATTATCATCCTTTATTTATATGGTGCCACATGGGATCCGCAGTACCCAATTCCAGATTGATCAAATAAGCAAAACATGAAGACAGTGACTTACAGTTCAATACAATATAGGACAAGTACAGGGTATATAAACATAGCTGCATCAGTAGACAGCATTGAAATAAGTATCAGGGTGGCAGAAAACCGAAGGATTTGGGGCCATCAAAGGGAATATTGAAAAGAAGATTAAGTAAGAGACGTAAAAGCACATGAGGGAAGAGGACCCTGCTCCTGAGAGCTTACATTCTAAAGGGGAGGGGCACACAGACAGGAGTGACACAGATGGGGTAGAAAGTGAGCGTGGGCCACAGAAGGCTTATGATGAGAGATGGCTGGGTTTGGTGAAGAAGTGGGTCTTGAGAGCCCGCTTGAAGTTTTGTAGAGAGGTGGAGAGTCTGAGGGGGGGAGGTAGAGAATTCCAGAAAAAGGGAGCAGAATGTGTAAAATCTTGTAGGTAGGAGTGGGAGGAGGTAATCAGTAGGCAGGAGAGGCGGTGTGCATTAGCAGGGCAAAGAGGATAGCCGGGAGTGTAAAGGGAGATAAGGTCAGATGTAACTGGTAGAGGAGTGAGTGAGGGATTTGTAAGTGTGTGAGAAGCTTGAAATGGATTCTGAAGGGGAAAGGGAGCCAGTGAAGGGCTAGTAAGAGAGGTGAGGTGGATGTAGTGCGTTTGGTGAGGAAGTTACATCCTGCAGTCTCTGTTTGGTCGTGGCACCTAGGGCCCCCCACACTGCTGTAAATGCACTGACCTGTTACACTTTGAACCAACACATGCCACGTACTTGCCCCGGAGAGCAGCAGCAGCAGCAGAGTGCAGTCTCCCGACAGTTATCATACCCTTCACGCAATCACCAGGGCACGGAGGATGAGTTTCCGGTCAAGGGTGGAAGTGGCCTAGATCTGGATACGCAACCCTGGTGCTGCTGCTGCACAGGGAGCAGGCCTTTGTCGCACTCAGCGGGAAGAGTTGCCAGGCAGCCAGTGATCCTATGTCATGTCGTCGGCGGCAGCCATGGTCCACTACTAGAAGAAGAACTGGAAATTGTGGACAAGGAAGATGACAACATCTTCCGCAGCTAGGAGCTCCATGAGAATGAGAGGTGGCTCCCATGTGTGATGTAGCGGCAGTGCCCCATGATTTGTGTGTGTCCCATGTGAGTAGGCACTGGGTGCCCATAATGCTGCCTGTCTACCTGTTGTCAGTGGTATTAACTGATGGACAATAGGACTAGACTGTAACCTCCACACAGCAGGATATACCCAGAACCATAAACTGGGGGAACCGGGGGGGGGGGGGGGGGGGGGGGAACCTACCATGGTCTGGGCCACTGCCATTACCCAACCACAGCCAGAGGGTTGCTGGCATTGGGGAGGAGCGTTTAGGTGTTGGGGAGAGGGGGTCCTGGCATTGGGGAGAGCATTTAGGTATTTAGTGGGTGCCTCTAGGCTAGCAACCTTCAAGCCAATTATTTATTTTGGGGGGGCAAATTACTGCATCGCCCCTGGTGACAAAATCCTAGTTTCAACCCTGCAAAATCTATAGAGAGCATAAGATTCTAACAAACAAGATGATGATGAGTGGCTCCTTCAGTCATACAGTAAATTTTGTAATCTGGTATCTGATCAGTGTTGGACTGCGACATGAAGGGCCCACAGGGGCATGCAATGGTAGGCGGCATTAAGGGTATATCGTTACCTTATATATGCTATTTAATACTTGTTTTAACCTATTTTGCTGATTTATACAGCAACATTTTTTTCCTTACATTGTTAATTAATAATTTCTCTGACGTCCTAGTGGATGCTGGGAACTCCGAAAGGACCATGGGGAATAGCGGCTCCGCAGGAGACTGGGCACAACTAAAGAAAGCTTTTAGGTCACCTGGTGTGCACTGGCTCCTCCCACTATGACCTTCCTCCAAGCCTCAGTTAGATTTTGTGCCCGGCCGAGGTTGGATGCACACTAGGGGCTCTCCTGAGCTTCTAAAAAGAAAGTATATAATTAGGTTTTTTATTTTACAGTGAGACCTGCTGGCAACAGGCTCACTACAGCGAGGGACTAAGGGGAGAAGAAGCGAACCTACCTGCTTGCAGCTAGCTTGGGCTTCTTAGGCTACTGGATACCATTAGCTCCAGAGGGATCGACCGCATGGAACTGGCCTTGGTGTTCGGTCCCGGAGCCGCGCCGCCGTCCCACTTACAGAGCCAGAAGCAAGAAGAGGTCCGGAAAATCGGCGGCAGAAGACATCAGTCTTCACCAAGGTAGCGCACAGCACTGCAGCTGTGCGCCATTGCTCCTCATACACACTTCACACTCCGGTCACTGAGGGTGCAGGGCGCTAGGGGGGGGCGCCCTGAGCAGCAATAAAAACACCTTGGCTGGCAAAAATACCACAATATATAGCCCCAGAGGCTATATATGTGATAATTACCCCTGCCAGAATCCATAAAAAAGCGGGAGGAAAGTCTGCGAAAAAGGGGCGGAGCTATCTCCTTCAGCACACTGGCGCCATTTCTCCCTCACAGCTCCGCTGGAAGGAAGCTCCCTGGCTCTCCCCTGCAGTCTACACTACAGAAAAGGGTAAAAAAGAGAGGGGGGGGGGGGGGGCACTAAATTTAGGCGCAGTATATATAACAGCAGCTATAGGGGACATAATTCAGTTAGTCCCTGCATTATATAGCGCTCTGGTGTGTGCTGGCATACTCTCACTCTGTCTCCCCAAAGGGCTTTTGTGGGTCCTGTCCTCTGTTAGAGCATTCCCTGTGTGTGTGCGGTGTGTCGGTACGGCTGTGTCGACATGTTTGATGAGGATAATGATGTGGAGGCGGAGCAGATGCCTATAGAAGGGATGTCACCCCCTGCGGGGCAAGACACCTGAGTGGATGGACTTATGGAAGGAATTGCGTGCACGTGTCGACTCCTTACACAAAAAATTTGACGACATGCCAAATGCGGGACAGCCGGCTTCTCAGCTCGTGCCTGTCCAGGCGTCTCAAAGGCCATCGGGGGCTCTAAAACGCCCGCTACCTCAGATGGCAGATGCGGATGTCGACACGGATATTGACCCAGTGTCGACGACGATGAGTCTAGTCTAATGTCCACTAAGGCCATTCGTTGCATGATTGAAGCAATGAAAGAGGTGTTACAAATTTCTGATATAAACCCAGGTACCACTAAAAAGGGTATTATGTTTGGGGAGAAAAAACTACCCGTAGTTTTTCCCCCATCAGAAGAATTAAATGAAGTGTGTGAAGAAGCGTGGGCTTTCCCTGATAAAAGATTGGTAATCTCTAAGAAGTTACTAATGGCGTTCCCTTTCCCGCCAGAGGATAGGTCACGTTGGGAGACACCCCCTAGGGTGGATAACGCGCTCACACGTTTGTCTAAAAAGGTGGCACTACCGTCTCCGGATACGGCCGCCCTCAAGGAACCTGCTGATAGAAAGCAGGAGGCGATCCTGAAGTCTGTATATACACACTCAGGCATTATACTTAGACCAGCTATTGCGTCAGCATGGATGTGCAGTGCTGCCGCTGCGTGGTCAGATTCCCTGTCAGAATATATTGACACCCTAGACAGGGACACTATTCTGCTAACCATAGAGCATATAAAAGACTCAGTCTTATACATGAGAGATGCACAGAGGAAGATCTGCCGGCTGGCATCTAAAATAAGTGCATTGTCCATTTCTGCTAGGAGAGGCTTATGGACTCGCCAGTGGACAGGGGATGCAGATTCAAAAAGGCACATGGAAGTTTTGCCTTATAAGGGTGAGGAGTTATTTGGGGATGGTCTCTCGGACCTAGTTTCCACAGCAACTGCTGGGAAGTCAGCATTTTTACCCCATGTTCCCTCACAGCCTAAAAAGGCGCCGTTTTATCAGGTACAGTCCTTTCGGACTCAGAAAAACAGGCGTGGAAAAGGCGGGTCTTTTCTGTCCAGAGGCAGAGGTAGGGGAAAAAGGCTGCAACAAACAGCAGGTTCCCAGGAGCAAAATTCCTCCCCCGCTTCTTCCAAGTCCGCCGCATGACGGTGGGGCTCCACAGGCGGAGCCAGGTACGGTGGGGGGCCGCCTCAAAAAATTTCAGCGATCAGTGGGCTCGCTCACAGGTGGATCCCTGGATCCTGCAAATAGTATCTCAAGGGTACAAACTGGAATTCGAGGCATCTCCACCCCACCAGTTCCTAAAATCTGCCTTGCTGATTACTCCTTCAGACAGGGAGGCTGTGCTAGCGGCAATTCACAAGCTGTATTCCCAGCAGGTGATAATCAAGGTGCCCCTACTTCAACAAGGACGGGGTTACTATTCCACACTGTTTGTGGTACCGAAACCGGACGGTTCGGTGAGACCCATTTTAAATTTGAAATCCTTGAACACATACATAAAAAAATTCAAGTTCAAGATGGAATCGCTCAGGGCGGTTATTGCAAGCCTGGACGAGGGGGATTACATGGTATCCCTGGACATCAAGGATGCTTACCTGCATGTCCCCATTTACTATCCTCACCAGGAGTACCTCAGATTTGTGGTACAGGATTGCCATTACCAATTCCTGACGCTGCCGTTTGGACTCTCCATGGCACCGAGGGTGTTTACCAAGGTAATGGCGGAAATGATGATACTCCTTCGAAGAAAGGGAGTTTTAATTATCCTGTACTTGGACGATCTCCTAATAAAGGCGAGGTCCAAGGAGCAGTTGTTGGTGGGAGTAGCACTATCTCAGGAGGTGCTACACCAGCACGGTTGGATTCTGAATATTCCAAAATCACAGCTGGTTCCGACGACACGTCTACTGTTCCTGGGTATGATTCTGGATACAGTCCAGAAAAAAGTGTTTCTCCCGGAGGAGAAAGCCAAGGAGCTGTCATCTCTAGTCAGAGACCTCCTGAAACCAAAACAGGTATCGGTGCATCACTGCACGCGGGTCCTGGGAAAGATGGTGGCTTCTTACGAAGCAATTCCTTTCGGCAGGTTCCATGCCAGAATCTTTCAGTGGGACCTGTTGGACCAATGGTCCGGATCGCATCTTCAGATGCATCGCCTAATAACCCTGTCTCCAAGAACCAGGGTGTCTCTGCTGTGGTGGCTGCAGAGTGCTCATCTTCTAGAGGGCCGCAGATTCGGCATACAGGACTGGGTCCTGGTGACCACGGATGCCAGCCTTCGAGGCTGGGGGGCAGTCACACAGGGAAGAAACTTCCAAGGACTATGGTCGAGTCAGGAGACTTCCCTACACATAAATATTCTGGAACTAAGGGCCATTTACAATGCCCTAAGTCTGGCAAAATCCCTGCTTCTACACCAGCCGGTACTGATCCAGTCAGACAACATCACGGCAGTCGCCCATGTAAATCGACAGGGCGGCACAAGAAGCAGGATGGCAATGGCAGAAGCCACAAGGATTCTCCGATGGGCGGAAAATCACGTACTAGCACTGTCAGCAGTGTTCATTCCGGGAGTGGACAACTGGGAAGCAGACTTTCTCAGCAGGCACGACCTCCACCCGGGAGAGTGGGGACTTCATCCAGAAGTCTTCACGCTGATTGTAAATCGATGGGAACGGCCACAGGTGGACATGATGGCGTCCCGCCTAAACAAAAAACTAGAGAGATATTGCGCCAGGTCAAGGGACCCTCAGGCGATAGCTGTGGACGCTCTAGTGACACCGTGGGTGTACCAGTCAGTTTATGTGTTCCCTCCTCTGCCTCTCATACCAAGGGTACTGAGAATAATAAGAAAACGAGGAGTAAGAACAATACTCGTGGTTCCGGATTGGCCAAGACGAGCGTGGTACCCGGAACTTCAAGAGATGATCTCAGAGGACCCATGGCCTCTGCCGCTCAGACAGGACCTGCTGCAGCAGGGGCCCTGTCTGTTCCAAGACTTACCGCGGCTGCGTTTGACGGCATGGCGGTTGAACGCCGGATCCTGAAGGAAAAGGGCATTCCGGAGGAAGTCATTCCTACGCTGATTAAAGCCAGGAAAGATGTAACTGCAAAGCATTATCACCGCATATGGCGGAAATATGTTGCTTGGTGTGAGGCCAAAAAGGCCCCAACAGAGGAATTTCCACTAGGTCGATTTCTGCATTTCCTACAAGCAGGAGTGACTATGGGCCTAAAATTAGGCTCCATTAAGGTACAGATATCGACTCTGTCGATTTTCTTCCAGAAAGAACTAGCTTCACTACCTGAAGTTCAGACGTTTGTGAAAGGAGTGCTGCATATTCAGCCCCCGTTTGTGCCTCCAGTGGCACCTTGGGATCTCAACATGGTGTTGAGTTTCTTAAAATCACATTGGTTTGAGCCACTTAAAACCGTGGATCTAAAATATCTCACGTGGAAAGTGGTCATGTTATTGGCCTTGGCTTCAGCCAGGCGTGTGTCAGAATTGGCAGCTTTGTCATGTAAAAGCCCTTATCTGATTTTCCATATAGATAGGGCGGAATTGGGGACTCGTCCCCAGTTTCTCCCTAAGGTGGTATCAGCTTTTCACTTGAACCAACCTATTGTGGTGCCTGCGGCTACTAGGGACTTGGAGGATTCCAAGTTACTGGACGTAGTCAGGGCCTTGAAAATTTATGTTTCCAGGACGGCTAGAGTCAGGAAAACTGACTCGCTATTTATCCTGTATGCACCCAACAAACTGGGTGCTCCTGCTTCTAAACAGACTATTGCTCGCTGGATTTGTAGCACAATTCAGCTGGCGCATTCTGCGGCTGGACTGCCGCATCCTAAATCAGTAAAAGCCCATTCCACAAGGAAGGTGGGCTCATCTTGGGCGGCTGCCCGTGGGGTCTCTGCTTTACAACTTTGCCGAGCTGCTACTTGGTCAGGGGCAAACACGTTTGCAAAATTCTACAAATTTGATACCCTGGCTGAGGAGGAGCTTGAGTTCTCTCATTCGGTGCTGCAGAGTCATCCGCACTCTCCCGCCCGTTTGGGAGCTTTGGTATAATCCCCATGGTCCTTTCGGAGTTCCCAGCATCCACTAGGACGTCAGAGAAAATAAGATTTTACTCACAGGTAAATCTATTTCTCGTAGTCCGTAGTGGATGCTGGGCGCCCATCCCAAGTGCGGATTGTCTGCAATACTTGTACATAGTTATTGTTAACTAAAGGGTTATTGTTGAGCCATCTGTTGAGAGGCTCAGTTGTTTTCATACTGTTAAACTGGGTATAGTATCACGAGTTATACGGTGTGATTGGTGTGGCTGGTAGGAGTCTTACCCGGGATTCAAAATCCTTCCTTATTATGTCAGCTCGTCCGGGCACAGTGTCCTAACTGAGGCTTGGAGGAGGGTCATAGTGGGAGGAGCCAGTGCACACCAGGTGACCTAAAAGCTTTCTTTAGTTGTGCCCAGTCTCCTGCGGAGCCGCTATTCCCCATGGTCCTTTCGGAGTTCCCAGCATCCACTACGGACTACGAGAAATAGATTTACCGGTGAGTAAAATCTTATTTTTTTCCTTACATTATTCATTTCGTCTGTAGAGTATATTAAAAGTTAAGTTTTAATGTTTCATATACATTCTATGGTTTCATAACTTTACTATTCAGTCAATTTAAATAAAGTGTGCCCCAGAGAGACATACCAAACAGTCTTTCTTTTTGCTTCTTTGCAAAACAACCTCCAAATAGTTTCTTCTGAAATAATGTCCGGGAGCACCGCCAACCCTGTTCTGCCCCAAAAGCTTTTTTAGGCGAAGTTGGCAGCTATATATTGGTCAAAATTCTTACTTTAATGGTATTATAATTGTGTATTAAGTAATGTACAATCTGGTCCAGTGCAGACTCCAAAAACCCCCCCACCCAGTATGGCATTAAGGGTACACTCAAGGGTGATGGCACTAAGCTAAAGAGGTCACTAGCTGATTGAAGGGGTGTGACAGAGAGTTGCTGTGACCGCTATATAATACAGGGAGCATCACTATACCTGCTATATAATACAGAGGGCATTGCAGTGCCTGCCATATAATACAGAGAGCATCACTGTGACTACCATATAATGTAGAGAGCATCGTAGTAACCGCTATATAATGCTGAGAACATCACAGTGATTGCCATATAATAATGAGACAACTGCAGTACCTGTCATATAATGCAGAGTGTGTCATAGTGATTGCTAGATAATGCAGATTGTCGCAGTGTGTCACTGCAACTGCAAGATAATCCAGAGTACCATTATGGACCCACATATAACATAGATAATTAGAATACACCCTCCACACACAATAAAACCTCTCTACACACATTAATACACAACAGTTTTAAAACATCCCCCATCCAGAAAAGAACAAATACACCCCTCCTCATTACATAACTTTACATAACTTTAACACATGTTCACACCTCCACTGGCACTTACCAGTACAGAAGGAGGCTCTGCCTTGCCCTGCACCTGCAGAGCTCTAGGGAACAGGAACAGAATACAGAGACATCACGGGAATCAGGATAGACTGATAAAAGTGTGTAGACTCAGGTGAGGGTGTGGGGTCTTGGTCAGGGACAGGAGGGGGTAGATTAAAATAACCAGACAGGGTAGAGAGGGTGGAGACTCTGGGTGAGGGGATGGAGTCATGGCCATGGACAGGAGGGAGAAGATTCACTAGATGAATAGAGTCTTTACAGAGTGACAGACATGGTAGAGCAGGAGGGGACAGAGACTCTGAGTCTCAGGCAGGGAGGGGGAGAGCTTATAGAGCAGCTGTCTTACTACAAGATGGGACTGGATATCTCATTTGTCACTCCTGGAGCTGTCCTGACAGTACTCAGTTGCTGTGAAGGGAGGTACCTAGCTTATGGGGTAAATGTAATAGGTTGCAAGAAGCCAGAGGTGCGGGAGTTTGTGCGTGAATGCCCGCATTTTTAAAGTGCCAATCATTTATCTTTAAATTATTGCCACTTTAGAAATACGTATTTTTAAAGCGCCAATCATTTACAATGCAAAACCATTTTGGTTTTGCCTTGTAAATGATTACCTCATTAAAAATATGGGCATTCTCGCACAAAGGGGGTCATTCCGAGTTGTTCGCTCGCAAGTGAATTTTAGCAGATTTGCTCATGCTAAGCCGCCGCCTACTGGGAGTGAATCTTAGCATCTTAAAATTGCGAACGATGTATTCGCAATATTGCGATTACACACCTCGTAGCAGTTTCTGAGTAGCTTCAGACTTACTCGGCATCTGCGATCATTTCACTGCTTGTCGTTCCTGGTTTGACGTCACAAACACACCCAGCGTTCGCCCAGACACTCCCCCGTTTCTCCAGCCACTCCTGCGTTTTTTCCGGAAACGGTAGCGTTTTTTCCCACACGCCCATAAAACGGCCTGTTTCCGCCCAGTAACACCCATTTCCTGTCAATCACATTACGATCGCCAGAACGATGAAAATGCCGTGAGTAAAATTCCTAAGTGCATAGCAAATTTACTTGGCGCAGTCGCAGTGCGGACATTGCGCATGCGCATTAAGCGGAAAATCGCTGCGATGCGAAGATTTTTACCGAGCGAACAACTCGGAATGACCCTCAAAGTCCCGCACCTCTGACTTCTTGCAACCTATTACATTTACCCCTATGGGGGATATTCAATTAGTGCAGAGGGAAAACTGGCTTCCCAGCACTTGTAGAATATATCTCCATGCGCCAGCAGAACAGTTAATGCTGCATCCATGTGCAGTGTAAACTCGGCCAAGCCGGTGAATAACCGTATTCCAAATCCTGTATCGGACCTGGGATTTTGGTGTAAAAGGGTACTGGCGTATCTATAATGGGCGCAGTGTGTGCGGTGCACATGAACCCCTGAGTCCAGAGGGGGCCTCCACCGCACACGCTGCACCTATTTTTAAAATACTTACACCTCCCGTGGTGACGTCAGCAGCGCTGTAGAATCACTGGGAAAATGGCGCAGTGTTCTGCGCATGAGCAGTAGAGAAACCACTGGGAAAATTGCTGCATGCCATTTTCCCAGTGATCTGCGCATGCGCAGTAGAGTCTGAGCCCTCTAGAGCCCGAAGGGGGGCCTGAACGGAGGAGGTAGCACACGGGCCTCCTCCTCTCTTAATGCACCCCTATAAAAGGGGTAATACTTGGGTGCATAATTTAGAGGCATGTCACTTACACCAAATGCATTAAGTCCAACATGTTTAAAACATTTATAAAACAAATAGTATATGTATTGTACTTAATTTATTTGATATGCAAAAATTACTCCTTGGTTATCCTATAAAGAGCATCATAACTAGCTCTGTAGCATGCATTTTCTCTTACGTCCTAGAGGATGCTGGGGACTCCGTAAGGACCATGGGGTATAGACGGGCTCCGCAGGAGACATGGGCACCTATAAAGAACTTTTAGTATGGGTGTGCACTGGCTCCTCCCTCTATGCCCCTCCTCCAGACCTCAGTTAGATCCTGTGCCCAGAGGAGAAGGGTGCACTGCAGACAGCTCTCCTGAGTTTTCTGTGGAAAAAATAATTTTGTTAGGTTTTTTATTTTCAGGGAGCACTGCTGGCAACAGGCTCCCTGCATCGTGGGACTGAGGGGAGAGGAGCAGACCTACTTAAATGATAGGCTCTGCTTCTTAGGCTACTGGACACCATTAGCTCCAGAGGGAGTCGGAACACAGGTCTCACCCTGGGGTTCGTCCCGGAGCCGCGCCGCCGTCCTCCTCACAGAGCCGAAAGATAGAAGCCAGGTGAGTATGAGAAGCAAGAAGACGTCAAAGGCGGCAGAAGACTTCAGATCTTCATGAGGTAAAGCGCGCAGCGGTAAGCTGCGCGCCATTGCTCCCACACACAGACACACAGAAAGCACTGATGGGTGCAGGGCGCAGGGGGGGAGCGCCCTGGGCAGCAATAAACCTCGTTTTTGGGCAAAAAAGATCACATTAGGCTGCGGAGGCAGCAAATAGATGATCCCCCGCCATTTTATTAGAATTGAAGAGGGACCGAAGCCCGCCGCTGGAGGGAGCGGAGCTTGATCCCTCAGCACTAACAGCGCCATTTTCTCCACAGAGGCTGCAGAGAACGCCGGCTCCCCGGACTCTCCCCTGCTGAACACTTCAGAGGGCTGAAAAAGAGGAGGGGGGCACATTGGAGCGCAGTGAGTGGGAAGATTGGCATTATATAATAATATAAAAGCGCTGTCTGGATTTTCCAGTGTCAGTTTGGCGCTGGGTGTGTGCTGGCATACTCTCTCTCTGTCTCTCCTAAGGGCCTGGTTGGGGATTTGTCCCCTTATAGGTATATCCCTGTGTGTGTGGGGTGTCGGTACGTGCGTGTCGGCATGTCTGAAGCGGAAGGCTTCTCCAAAGAGGAGGTGGAGCAGATGAGTGGTGTGTCCCCGTCGGTAGTGCCAACTCAGGAATGGATGGACATGTGGCATATGTTGAATGCAAATGTGGCATCTTTACATTAGAGGCTAGATAAAGCTGAATCCAGGGAGGCATCAGGGGGTCAATCCTCGGATTGGACCGACTCACAGGGCCTGTCGGGGTCTCAAAAGCGTCCCTTGTCACTAATTGTGGACACAGATACTGACACGGACTCTGATTCCAGTGTCGACTATGATGAAGCTAGATTGCACCCTAAGGTGACAAAGAGTATTCAGTGTATGATTATTGCAATAAGAGATGTGTTGCATATTGCTGATGAACCCTCTGTTCCAGACACGAGGGTACATATGTTTAAGGGAAAGAAACAGATAATAAACCTTCCCCCATCTCATGAACTTAACGAGTTATTTGAAAAAGCTTGGGATACTCCAGATAAGAGGCTGCAGACTCCCAAAAGAATTAATATGGCATACCCTTTCCCTACACAGGACAGGGTACGTTGGGAATCCTCTCCCACTGTGGACAAGGCTTTAACACGCCTGTCCAAGAAAGTGGCGCTGCCGTCTCCAGACACAGCGGCCCTCAAGGACCCTGCGGACCGCAGGCAGGAGACTACATTAAAGTCTATTTATTCACATACTGGTGTTTTACTCAGACCGGCAATTGCGTCGGCATGGGTATGTAGCGCAGTTGCAGGTTGGACAGATACCCTGTCGGCTGACCTTGATACCCTAGATAGGGATGCTATTTTGTTAACTCTAGCCCATATTAAAGACGCAGTCTTGTATATGAGAGACGCTCAAAGGGACATTGGGTTGCTGGGTTCCAGAGCCAATGCCATGGCTATTTCAACGAGACTATCCTTATGGACCCGCTAATGGACGGGTGATGCGGATTCGAAAAAGCATATGGAGGTTTTACCCTATAAGGGTGACGTGTTGTTTGGGGATGGGCTCGCGGACCTGGTTTCCACAGCTACCGCGGGTAAATCTACCTTTTTAGCTTTTATTCCCCAACAGCAAAAGAAAACTCCACAATATCACATGCAGTCCTTTTGGTCGCAAAAGTCCAGAAGAGGTCGGGGATCCTCCTTCCTTGCCAGAGGTAAGGGTAGAGGAAAGAGAACACCTGCTTCGGCTGGTGCCCAGGAACAGAAGTCCTCCCCGGCTTCTACAAAACCCACTGCATGACGCTGGGGCTCCCCTGCGGGAGTCCGCACCAGTGGGGGCACGCCTTCGACTCTTCAGCCAGGTCTGAGTCAGGTCAGACGTGAATCCTTGGGCGTTGGAAATAGTTTCCCAAGGCTACAAACTGGAATTCGAAGAGGTGCCCCCATGCCGATTTTTCAAGTCGGCCTTACCAACTTCTACCCCAGAGCGGGATGTAGTGTTAGCTGCAATTCAAAAGCTGTGTCAACAGCAAGTAATTATCAGGGTTCCCCTGAACCAACAGGGAAAAGGGTACTATTCGACCCTCGTTGTGGTGCCGAAGCCGGATGGTTCGGTCAGACCCATTTAAAATCTAAAATCCCTAAACCTGTACTTGAAAAGATTCAAATTCAAGATGGAATCGCTCTGAGCGGTTATAGCCAGCCTGGAGGGGGGGGGGGGGATTTTATGGTGTCACTGGACATAAAGGATGCTTACCTTCATGTCCCCATATATACCTCTCATCAGGAGTACCTGAGATTCGCTGTACAGGATTGTCATTACCAGTTTCAGACATTGCCGTTTGGGCTTTCCACGGCCCCAAGGATTTTCACCAAGATAATGGCGGAAATGATGGTGGTCCTGCGCAAGCAAGGAGTCACAATTATCCCATACTTAGATGATCTCCTGATAAAGGCGAGATCAAAAGAGCAATTGCTGAGAAACGTGTCACTCTCTCTGAGAGTACTCCAGCAACACGGTTGGATTCTCAATCTAACGAAGTCACAGTTGATTCCAACAACTCGACTAGCGTTCCTAGGTATGATACTGGACACGGAACAAAAGAAGGTTTTTCTCCCGTTGGAAAAAGCCCAGGCCCTCCAGAACATGGTCAGAGACCTGCTAAAGCCAAAAAGAGTGTCAGTTCATCAATGCACTCGTGTTCTGGGGAAAATGGTGGCAGCCTACGAGGCCATCCCCTTCGGCAGGTTCCATGCGAGGACGTTTCAATGGGACCTTCTGGACAAATGGTCCGGGTCCCATCTACAATTACATCAAAAGATAACACTGTCCCCCAGGGCCAGGGTGTCTCTTCTATGGTGGCTGCAAAGTGCTCACCTCCTAGAGGGTCGCAGATTCGGCATTCAGGACTGGGTTCTGGTAACCACGGACGCGAGCCTCCGAGGATGGGGAGCAGTCAACCAAGGAAGAAATTTTCAAGGACTATGGACAAGCCAAGAGTCCTGCCTGCACATCAACGTGTTGGAATTAAGGGCCATATACGACGGCCTTCGACAAGAGTAGAATATTCTTCGAAACCTATCGGTGCTGATTCAATCGAACAATGTCACAGCAGTGGCTCATGTGAACCGCCGAGGCGGGACAAGGAGCAGAGTCGCGATAACAGAAGCCACCAGGATTCTTCGCTGGGCGGAAAATCACGTATGCGCTCTGTCAGCTGTCTTCATTCCGGGTGTGGACAACTGGGAGGCAGACTTCCTCAGCAGACACGATCTCCATCCAGGAGAGTGGGGACTTCATCAAGAGTCTTTGCAGAGATAACGGGTCTTTGGGGAGTTCCTCAAATAGACATGATGGCGTCACGCCTCAACAAGAAGCTTCGGAGGTATTGTGCCAGGTCCCGGGACCCTCAGGCAATAGCAGTAGACGCTCTGGTAACGCCATGGGTGTTCCAATCGGTCTACGTGTTTCCTCCTCTTTCTCTCATCATAAAGGTGTTGAGGATCATAAGGCAAAAAAGAGTACAGACAATACTCATTGTTCCAGACTGGCCTCGAAGGGCCTGGTACTCAGATCTTCAGGAGATGCTCACAGAAGATCCTTGGCCTCTTCCTCTAAGGGAGGACCTGTTGCAGCAGGGGCCCTGCATGTTCCAAGACTTACCGCGGTTACGTTTGACGGCATGGCGGTTGAACGCCGGATCCTAGCTGAGAAGGGTATTCCGGAAGAGGTCATACCTACTCTAATAAAGGCTAGGAAGGAGGTGACGGCAAAACATTATCACCGTACCTGGCGGAAATATGTCTCTTGGTGTGAAACCAAGAATGCTACTACGGAAGATTTCCATTTGGGTCGTTTTCTCCACTTCCTACAGACAGGAGTGGATATGGGCCTAAAATTAGGCTCTGTTAAGGTACAGATTTCGGCTCTGTCGATATTCTTTCAGAAGGAATTGGCTTCTCTTCCAGAAGTCCAGACTTTTGTATAGGGAGTGCTGCACATCCAGCCTCCTTTTGTGCCCCCAGTGGCACCATGGGACCTGAACGTGGTGTTGCAGTTCCCAAAATCACACTGGTTTGAACCCCTTAACACGGTTGAGTTGAAATTTCTCACCTGGAAGGTGGTCATGTTATTGGCTTTGGCATCTGCAAGGCGGGTGTCAGAATTAGCGGCCTTGTCTCACAAGAGCCCCTACTTGATTTTTCATGTTGATAGAGCGGAATTGAGGACTCGTCCTCAATTTTTACACAAGGTGGTTTCTTCATTCCAACCTATTGTGGTGCCTGTGGCTAGGAGTGACTTGGAGGATTCCAGGTCCCTGGATGTAGTCAGGGCCTTAAAGATTTATGTAGCCAGAACGGCTACAATAAGGAAAACAGAGGCTCTGTTTGTTCTGTATGCAGCCAACAAGATTGGCGCTCCTGCTTCAAAGCAGACTATTGCTTGCTGGATCTGTAACACGATTCAGCAGGCGTATGTTACGGCTGGATTGCCGTTACCACATTCAGTAAAGGCCCATTCCACTAGGAAGGTGGGCTCTTCTTGGGCGGCTTCCCGAGCAGCGACTTGGTCGGGGTCAAACACTTTTGCTAAATTCTACAAGTTTGATACCCTGGCTGATGAGGACCTAGCATTTGCTCAGTCGGTGTTGCAGAGTCATCCGCACTCTACCGCCCGATTGGGAGCTTTGGTATGAACCCCATGGTCCTTACGGAGTTCCCAGTATCCTCTAGGACGTAAGAGAAAATAAGATTTTAAACCTACCGGTAAATCTATTTCTCCTAGTCCGTAGAGGATGCTGGGCGCCTGTCCCAGTGCGGAAAATCTGCAAGACTTGTATATGGTTATTGCTTACATAAGGGTTATGTTACAGTTGGAATCGGTCGTGGACCGTTGCTGTTGTTTGTTCATACTGTTAACTGGTTATGTGTATTCCAGGTTATATTGTATGATTGGTGTGGGCTGGTATGAATCTTGCCCTTAGATTTACAAAATCCTTTCCTCGTACTGTCCATCTCCTCTGGGCACAGTTCTCTAGCTGAGGTCTGGAGGAGGGGCATAGAGGGAGGAGCCAGTGCACACCCATACTAAAAGTTATTTATAGGTGCCCATGTCTCCTGCGGAGCCCGTCTATACCCCATGGTCCTTACGGAGTCCCCAGCATCCTCTACGGACTACGAGAAATAGATTTACCGGTAGGTTTAAAATCTTATTTTTATTGTTTGGCAAAGAGATATTGGTATAGTATTTATATAGTGTTCAGGGGTATTCTTGATTCCCTTATAAGAATTCTGTTAGGGATTTTCTATGAGTGTAGGGCTGTTCTTTGTACTTGATATTCCATCAAGTTAAAGATCAATATTTTCACACCATAGGCACATACAATCCGGACAGAAGGCATGGCCTCAGGTTGGAGGAGTGGCCTCAGGTGGGAGGAGGCATGGCCTCTGAGTGTCCTTGGCCTCACGGCACAGACCAATTTTTGGCATTTTGAGGGCATGCTCAGCATTCCCCATTCAGCTAGGCAGTCGAAGGCTCTCCTCCCTGCATGGTATACATGCTCTGCGCTGCAGAGCAAAGTAGTGGGAGATCAAAGGTTCTCTCAACCTCCCCATTTGTGGGACACTGCGGCCCGCAAGTGGGACACTGCGGCCCGCAAGTGGGACACTGTGGCCCGCAAGTGGAACATCGGGACAGTGTCTGAATCGGGACAGTTGTGAGATATATTTAAGGCTGGTATTCATTAAACCCCAATGCTAGTGCTTATCAGGTATTTCCTAGTAAACTATGTTTTTTTCTACACTCACGGCTGCAAAAATACACAAGTCTGTGGCTTTTCACAAATCTTAAGTATTTTTACGAGATAACGGTACATTTTTCAAGCGCAACAAACAGGAATCTAATTGGATAATTAGAAAAAAAAACTTTGACATAAAAACTATTGCAAAAAACTAATTGGATACCCCTCTAAACCTGAGACCACTGCATTAGTCAGAATGATTAGCAGCTGAAACAGGGATCAGTGCAAAACAGGACATTTCATTTTTATTATTTCCCTAATTTGTAATTAAAAAGGGGACTGAGAGCCCCTACCAATTGCACCATGGTCAAAAAATGAGCATGTACAGTAAACAGCCAATGGGATTGCCAGTATTTTGGATGCAGGTGGCAAACAGCAACAGTAATAACTGCTAAACACGGATTCCAGTTTCTAGTTGGTGGTTGAACCTGATGACAAAATAGGATTGAAAATTCTTCACTGTCTACAATAGTAGATCATGTTTGACTATATGTTTATGTATAATGCGTTCTCTATGGAATGCAACAAAGGGAGCTTTAAAGATTACCATAAGAGCTTTAAGAAATGGTATTAACATTGATTTTTAATACAGATATTTATACATTTTGGAAAAAACAGAAAAATATTTTATCCTAAATTGATTTGAAACCACTGGATTTCAATTAATAATTTAATAAATATAATGTACTGTGTGCTCATTAAACTGTTATATTTACACCATAGTTGCCTACCCTCCCTCATTCTGCAGGAGACTCCCTGAAATAGTAGCAATCTCCCTCACTGCCTGAATAGTCCAGCAATCTCCCTCATTGTACCTTACCCCCATTATGTAGCTGTTACATTCTTGGGGGGGATAAATTAGACATACATACTGTACATTCAAAGGAGCTCATCAGTGTCATTTCCCTGCATTGGTTATAAGGCACAATGATCCCTATGGCTACATGTATTTTAAATAAGGGTTCTCATGGCCACTTACAGTATATGGAACCTCTTGTAAAACACAAAACACAAACAAATCCTGAAAAATATCAATATCTTTTCTTCAACAAGTAGATCTTACAAACTTTGGGGCTCGTTTACATTTGGATGTAAGTCATTTTCATGACACGCCTCTTAGATGTATCAGTACATGTCCACACTGATAGATGTTACTTTCACATCTCCCTGAAATAGGGATGTGCACCGGAAATTTTTCGGGTTTTGGATTTGGTTCCGCGGCCGTGTTTTGGATTCGGATGCGTTTTGGAAAAACCTCCCTGAAATTTTTTTGTCGGATTCGGGTGTGTTTTGGATTCGTTTTTTTTTTTACAAAAAACCCTAAAAAAACAGCTTAAATCATAGAATTTGGGGGTCATTTTGATCCCATAGTATTATTAACCTCAATAACCATAATTTCCACTCATTTCCAGTCTATTCTGAACACCTCACACCTCACAATATTATTTTCAGTCAAAAAATTTGCACCGAGGTCGCTGGATGACTAAGCTAAGCGACACAAGTGGCCGACACAAACACCTGGCCCATCTAGGAGTGGCACTGCAGTGTCAGACAGGATGGGCGATTTAAAAAATAGTTCCCAAACAGCACATGATGCAAAGAAATAAAGAGGCGCACCAAGGTCGCTGTGTGACTAAGCAAAGCGACCCAAGTGGCCGACACAAACACCTGGCCCATCTAGGAGTGGCACTGCAGTGTCAGACAGGATGGCCGATTTAAAAAATAGTCCCCAAACAGCACATGATGCAAAGAAAAAAAGAGGTGTACCAAGGTCACTGGATGGCTAAGCTAAGCGACCCAAGTGGCCGACACAAACACCTGGCCCATCTAGGAGTGGCACTGCAGTGTCAGACAGGATGGCCGATTTAAAAAATAGTCCCCAAACAGCACATGATGCAAAGGAAAAAAGAGGTGCACCAAGGTCGCTGGATGGCTAAGCTAAGCGACCCAAGTGGCCGACACAAACACCTGGCCCACCTAGGAGTGGCACTGCAGTTTTCTAGCGAGAGGATGAGTGCTTCCATCCTCATGTGAATCTGAACCACTAGCAATGAAAATAGGCCAGGGCCTCAGCCGTTCCTTGCTACTCCGTGTCGTAAATGGCATATTGGCTAGTTTACGCTTCACATCAGATGCTTTTGATTTTTGGGTAATTTTACTGAACCTTTGTAGTATACTTGACGACACAGAGGTAGAGCAATAGACTACTGTACCGTACTGCTATATATATACTGCTGGTCAGCAAAATTCTGCACTGTCCTCCTATTATATAATACTGCGCACAACTAAAATGCACCACAGGTATGGATGGATAGTATACTTGACGACACAGAGGTAGGTAGAGCAATTGACTACTGTACCGTACTGCTATATATTATATACTGGTGGTCAGCAAAATTCTGCACTGTCCTCCTACTATATAATACTGCGCACAACTAAAATGCACCACAGGTATGGATGGATAGTATACTTGACGACACAGAGGTAGGTAGAGCAGTGGACTACTGTACCGTACTGCTATATATTATATACTGGTGGTCAGCAAAATTCTGCACTGTCCTCCTACTATATAATACTGCGCACAACTAAAATGCACCACAGGTATGGATGGATAGTATACTTGACGACACAGAGGTAGGTAGAGCAGTGGCCTACTGTACCGTACTGCTATATATTATATACTGGTGGTCAGCAAACTTCTGCATTGTCCTCCTACTATATAATACTGCGCACAACTAAAATGCACCACAGGTATGGATGGATAGTATACTTGACGACACAGAGGTAGGTAGAGCAGTTGCCTACTGTACCGTACTGCTATGTATTATATACTGGTGGTCAGTAAAATTCTGCACTGTCCTCCTACTATATAATACTGCGCACAACTAAAATGCACCACAGGTATGGATGGATATTATACTTGACGACACAGAGGTAGGTAGAGCAATGGCCTACTGTACCGTACTGCTATATATTATATACTGGTGGTCAGCAAAATTCTGCACTGTCCTCCTACTATATATACTGCGCACAACTAAAATGCACCACAGGTATGGATGGATAGTATACTTGACGACACAGAGGTAGGTAGAGCAGTGGACTACTATACCGTACTGCTATATAATACTGATGGTCACTGGTCAGCAAAATTCTGCACTTTCCTCCTATACTACAATGCAGCACAGATATGGAGCGTTTTTCAGGCAGAGAACGTAGATATTTTCAGCACACTTAGCACAGATATTTGCAAGCACACTGAGCACAGATATTTGCAGCACACTGAACACAGAAACTGAGAGAACGCTGCACGTCCTCTCCCTATCATCTCGAATGCACGAGTGAAAATGGCGGCGACGCGCGGCTCCTTATATAGAATATGAATCTCGCGAGAATCCGACAGCGGGATGATGACGTTCGGGCGCGCTCGGGTTAACCGAGCAAGGCGGGAAGATCCGAGGCTGCCTCGGAACCATGTAAAATGGGTGAAGTTCGGGGGGGGTTCGGATTCCGAGAAACCGAACCCGCTCATCACTACCCTGAAATGCTTTTTCAAATGTAGACAAGTGTGATTTACACAACATACACTAGAAACATAGTGTTATTGCTTTATAATGTCAATAGGTGGCACCAAATGTAAATACTTAAACGTAAGCAAACATCTACATTCAGCACAGGATCAACCCTTGACAAATACTTCTCTATGAATTACACATACCCATACTCCTATTAGGGGGGAAATAATTATCCCTATTTCTATATTTCCATTATATATAATTTGCATGTGTTACTGTTTATTTCCTGAGTGATAATAATGAGAAACAATTAGGCGTGTTCTGATTATTGTGCTGAATGTAGATGTGGTTGATCCTAGATTCAAGTGGCCTAAGGGACCTTTTACATCAGGGGGAGGAGCCATGACACAAGGGGGAGGAGCTAGGCCAGCGGGGATAGTTCCTCTACTATCCACGCCACCAATTACTACCTTTAGTAATCAGGTGGCGAGCAAAGCGAGCCACAGAGCCCGGAAGGGTACTTTCGGGTACCCTGTTCGGACGTAGCTCCTCCCCCTGGTGACGTGTCTCCTCCCCTCGTGACGTCAGAAGGTCCCTTCTCCCACTCCGATTTAGAACCAACCATTTATCAAGGGGCATACACACTCAGCGACTTCCCACTTAATTTATGATTGCCATCACCTGTGTTAAACTAGTTAATTGATAAGAAAGGTGTTCCACCTAGAGATGTGCACCGGAAATTTTTCGGGTTTTGTGTTTTGGTTTTGGAGTCGGTTCCGCGGCCGTGTTTTGGATTCGGACGCGTTTTGGCAAAACCTCCCTGAAATTTTTTTGTCGGATTCGGGTGTGTTTTGGATTCAGGTGTTTTGTTACAAAAACCCCTCAAAAACAGCTTAAATCATAGAATTTGGGGGTCATTTTGATCCCATAGTATTATTAACCTCAATAACCATAATTTCCACTCATTTCCAGTCTATTCTGAACACCTCACAATATTATTTTTAGTCCTAAAATTTGCACCGAGGTCGCTGGATGGCTAAGCTAAGCGACCCAAGTGGCCGACACAAACACCTGGCCCATCTAGGAGTGGCACTGCAGTGTCAGACAGGATGGCAGATTAAAAAAATAGTCCCCAAACAGCACATGATGCAAAGAAAAAAAGAGGTGTACCAAGGTCGCTCTGTGACTAACCTAAGCGAACCAAGTGATCGACACAAACACCTGGCCCTTCTAGGAGTGGCACTGCAGTGTCAGACAGGATGGCAGATTAAAAAAATAGTCCCCAAACAGCACATGATGCAAAGAAAAAAAGAGGTGCACCAAGGTCGCTGTGTGACTAATCTAAGCGACCCAAGAGGCCGACACAAACTCCTGGCCCATCTAGGAGTGGCACTGCAGTGTCAGACAGGATGGCAGATTTAAAAAATAGTCCCCAAACAGCACATGATGCAAAGAAAAAAAGGGGTGCTCCAAGGTCGCTGTGTGACTAAGCTAAGAGACCCAAGTGGCCGACACAAACACCTGGCCCATCTAGGAGTGGCACTGCAGTGTCAGACAGGATGGCAGATTAAAAAAATAGTCCCCAAACAGCACATGATGCAATGAAAAAAAGAGGTGCACCAAGGTCGCTGTGTGACTAAGCTAAGCGACCCAAGTGCTATAGGAAAAGTGAAAATCCTTAAGGGCGCTTCTTGTTTACCGTAAGCCGCCTTCTAAATCTAAAAATGGACCTATCCCAAGAGGTCCACGAATTTGGACAGTAAAAATAGTGTTGTGGACTAGATGGCGCTAACGTTCATGCAAGAGTGGAAATGGTGAGGGAATAAAAATACTTAGCTATGCTCTGTGTATCCCCGCAGTTGACCGGAAAGGCTCTACGTTCGGGTCCCCGATGGAACGTTTAGACCACGGACAGAGGGATAGAGATAAAAACACACAATGTGTAGTATTGTTACATGCAAAATGGTATAAAACTTCACCAATCTCATCCGGCGTACCTCACTTACAATGTGAGTCGTCAGATGATAAATATAAAGGTATCTTTTTGCGTAAATGATAAATATTTCTTCACATGAACACACCTCACTTACATAAAGGCAGGTGTTTGTACTCATATAAAGGTATCTTTCTCGATCATAGCCACTTTTTCACAAAGAGATGGTAATGAAATCAAAAAATGTTGGTACGTAATCAGCGTACCTAACACTCACTGTGACAGCTATATGTCTCCTCGCATCATGGTTTCTTTAAAAAGGCTCCATCCAGAGAAGGTAAAAGAATGTGAATTTATTCAAAGATATAAAACTAAATAAAAAGGCTTGAATTAGCGTAAAAGTCAGATTCCGAGGGAGGTGAATACCGTCTTGGAACATGAAAGTGGCCAACTTATGTAGGTCCCAAATATACAAATAAGACAAGGTCTTACCTTCCCTCGGAGTGGGATGAGAAGTCCGCTGACGCAATATCCCCTCTTAGCCAACGCGTTTCGAGTCGGAGGACTCTTTTTCAAGAGGTGCACCAAGGTCGCTGTGTGACTAAGCTAAGCGACCCAAGTGGCCGACACAAACACCTGGCCCATCTAGGAGTGGCACTGCAGTGTCAGACAGGATGGCAGATTTAAAAAATAGTCCCCAAACAGCACATGATGCAAAGAGAAAAAGAGGTGTACCAAGGTCGCTGTGTGACTAAGTAAGCGACGCAAGTGGCCGACACAAACACCTGGCCCATCTAGGAGTAGCACTGCAGTGTCAGGCAGGATGGCAGATTAAAAAAATAGTCCCCAAACAGCACATGATGCAAAGAAAAAAAGAGGTGCACCAAGGTCGCTGTGTGACTAAGCTATGCGACCGAAGTGGCCGACACAAACACCTGGCCCATCTAGGAGTGGCACTGCAGTGTCAGACAGGATGGCAGATTAAAAAAGTAGTCCCCAAACAGGCACATGATGCAAATAAAAAAAGGGGTGCAATGAGGTAGCTGTGTGACTAAGCTAAGCGACCCAAGTGGCCGAAACAAACACCTGGCCCATCTAGGAGTGGCACTGCAGTTTTCTAGCGAGAGGATGAGTGCTTCCATCCTCAGGTGAATCTGAACCACTAGCCATGAACATAGGCCAGGGCCTCAGCCGTTCCTTGCCACTCCGTATCGTAAATAGCATATTGGCAAGTTTACGCTTCTCAGCAGATGCTTTTAATTTAGATTTTTGGTTCATTTTACTGAACTTTTGTTTTTTGGATTTTACATGCTCTCTACTATGACATTGGGCATCGGCCTTGGCAGACAATGTTGATGGCATTTCATCGTCTCGGCCATGACTAGTGGCAGCAGCTTCAGCACGAGGTGGAAGTGGATCTTGATCTTTCCCTATTTTACCCTCCACATTTTTGTTCTCCATTTTTTAATGTGTGGAATTATATGCCAGTAATATATCAATAGCAATGGCCTACTGTACCGTACTGCTATATATTATATACTGGTGGTCAGCAAAATTATGCACTGTCCTCCTACTATATATACTGCGCACAACAACTAAAATGCACCACAGGTATGGATGGATAGTATACTTGACGATACAGAGGTAGGTAGAGCAGTGGCCTACTGTACCGTACTGCTATATATTATATACTTGTGGTCAGCAAAAATCTGCACTGTCCTCCTACTATATATACTGCACACAACAACTAAAATGCACCATAGGTATGGATGGATAGTATACTTGACGACACAGAGGTAGGTAGAGCAGTGGCCTACTGTACCGTACTGCTATATATTATATACTGGTGGTCAGCAAAATTCTGCACTGTCCTCCTACTATATAATACTGCGCACAACAACTAAAATGCACCACAGGTATGGATGAATAGTATACTTGACGACACAGAGGTAGGTACAGCAATGGCCTACTGTACCGTACTGCTATATTTTATCTACTGGTGGTCAGCAAAATTATGCACTGTCCTCCTACTATATATACTGCGCACAACAACTGAAATGCACCACAGGTGTGGATGGATAGTATACTTGACGAAACAGAGGTAAGTAGAGCAGTGGCCTACTGTACCGTACTGCTATATATTATACACTGGTTGTCAGCAAAATTATGCACTGTACTCCTACTATATATATTGCGCACAACTAAAATGCACCACAGGTATGGATGGATAGTATACTTGACAACACAGAGGTAGGTAGAGCAGTGGCCTACTGTACCGTACTGCTATATATTATATACTGGTGGTCAGCAAAATTCTGCACTGTCCTCCTACTATATATACTGCGCACAACAACTAAAATGCACCACAGGTATGGATGGATAGTGTACTTGATGACGCAGAGGTAGGTAGAGCAGTGGCCTACTGTACTGTACTGCTATATATTATATACTGGTGGTCAGCAAAATTCTGCACTGTCCTCCTACTATATATACTGCACACAACAACTAAAATGCACCACAGGTATGGATGGATAGTATACTTGACGACACAGAGGTAGGTAGAGCAGTGGCCTACTGTACCATACTACTGGTGGTCAGCAAAATTATGCACTGTCCTCCTACTATATATACTGCGCACAACAACTAAAATGCACCACACGTATGGATGGATAGTATACTTGATGACACAGAGGTAGGTAGAGCAATGGCCTACTGTACCGTACTGCTATATATTATATACTGGTGGTCAGCAAAATTATGCACTGTCCTCCTACTATATATGCTGCGCACAACAACTAAAATGCACCACAGGTATGGATGGATAGTATACTTGACGACACAGAGGTAGGTAGAGCAGTGGCCTACTGTCCCGTACTGCTATATATTATATACTGGTGGTCAGCAAAATTATGCGCTGTACTCCTACTATATATACTGTGCACAACTAAAATGCACCACAGGTATGGATGGATAGTATACTTGACGACTCAGAGGTAGGTAGAGCAGTGGCCTACTGTACCGTACTGCTATATATTATATACTGGTGGTCAGCAAAATTATGCACTGTCCTTCTACTATATATACTGCGCACAACAACTAAAATGCACCACAGGTATGGATGGATAGTATACTTGACGACACAGAGGTAGGTAGAGCAGTGGACTACTGTACCGTACTGCTATATATTATATACTGGTGGTCAGCAAAATTATGCACTGTCCTCCTACTATATATACTGCACACAACAACTAAAATGCACCACAGGTATGGATGGATAGTATACTTGACGACACAGAGGTAGGTAGAGCAGTGGCCTACTATACCGTACTGCTATATATTATATACTGGTGGTCAGCAAAATTCTGCACTGTCCTACTATATATACTGCGCACAACAACTAAAATGCACCACAGGTATGGATGAATAGTATACTTGACGACACAGAGGTAGGTAGAGCAGTGGCCTACTGTACCGTACTGCTATATATTATATACTGGTGGTCAGCAGAATTATGCACTTTCCTCTTACTATATATACTGTGCACAACAACTAAAATGCACCACAGGTATGGATGGATAGTATACTTGACGACACAGAGGTAGGTAGAGCAGTGGCCTACTGTACCGTACTGCTGTATATTATATACTGGTGGTCAGCAAAATTCTGCACTGTCCTTCTACTATATATACTGCGCACAACAACTAAAATGCACCACAGGTATGGATGGATAGTATACTTGACGACACAGAGGTAGGTAGAGCAGTGGCCTACTGTACCGTACTGCTATATATTATATACTGGTGGTCAGCAAAATTATGCACTTTCCTCCTACTATGTATACTGCGCACAACAACTAAAATGCACCACAGGTATGGATGGATAGTATACTTGACGACACAGAGGTAGGTAGAGCAGTGGCCTACTGTACTGTACTGCTATATATTATATACTGGTGATCAGCAAAATTCTGCACTGTCCTCCTACTATATAAACTGCGCACTACAATTAAAATGCACCATAGGTATGGATGGATAGTATACTTGATGACACAGAGTTAGGTAGAGCAGTGGCCTACTGTACCGTACTGCTATATATTATATACTGGTGGTCAGCAAAATTATGCACTGTACTCCTACTGTATATACTGCGCACAACTAAAATGCACCACAGTTATGGATGGATAGTATATTTGACGACACAGAGGTAGGTAGAGCAGTGGCCTACTGTCCCGTACTGCTATATATTATATACTGGTGGTCAGCAAAATTCTGCACTGTCCTCCTACTATATATACTGCGCACAACAACTAAAATGCACCACAGGTATGGATGGATAGTGTACTTGATGACGCAGAGGTAGGTAGAGCAGTGGCCTACTGTACTGTACTGCTATATATTATATACTGGTGGTCAGCAAAATTCTGCACTGTCCTCCTACTATATATACTGCACACAACAACTAAAATGCACCACAGGTATGGATGGGTAGTATACTTGACGACACAGAGGTAGGTAGAGCAGTGGCCTACTGTACCATACTACTGGTGGTCAGCAAAATTATGCACTGTCCTCCTACTATATATACTGCGCACAACAACTAAAATGCACCACACATATGGATGGATAGTATACTTGATGACACAGAGGTAGGTAGAGCAATGGCCTACTGTACCGTACTGCTATATATTATATACTGGTGGTCAGAAAAATTATGCACTGTCCTCCTACTATATATGCTGCGCACAACAACTAAAATGCACCACAGGTATGGATGGATAGTATACTTGACGACACAGAGGTAGGTAGAGCAGTGGACTACTGTACCGTACTGCTATATATTATATACTGGTGGTCAGCAAAATTCTGCACTGTCCTCCTACTATATATACTGCGCACAACAACTGAAATGCACCACAGGTGTGGATGGATAGTATACTTGACGAAACAGAGGTAAGTAGAGCAGTGGCCTACTGTACCGTACTGCTATATATTATACACTGGTTGTCAGCAAAATTATGCACTGTACTCCTACTATATATATTGCGCACAACTAAAATGCACCACAGGTATGGATGGATAGTATACTTGACAACACAGAGGTAGGTAGAGCAGTGGCCTACTGTACCGTACTGCTATATATTATATACTGGTGGTCAGCAAAATTCTGCACTGTCCTCCTACTATATATACTGCGCACAACAACTAAAATGCACCATAGGTATGGATGGATAGTATACTTGACGACACAGAGGTAGGTAGAGCAGTGGCCTACTGTACCGTACTGCTATATATTATATACTGGTGGTCAGCAAAATTCTGCACTGTCCTCCTACTATATAATACTGCGCACAACAACTAAAATGCACCACAGGTATGGATGAATAGTATACTTGACGACACAGAGGTAGGTACAGCAATGGCCTACTGTACCGTACTGCTATATTTTATATACTGGTGGTCAGCAAAATTATGCACTGTCCTCCTACTATATATACTGCGCACAACAACTGAAATGCACCACAGGTGTGGATGGATAGTATACTTGACGAAACAGAGGTAAGTAGAGCAGTGGCCTACTGTACCGTACTGCTATATATTATACACTGGTTGTCAGCAAAATTATGCACTGTACTCCTACTATATATATTGCGCACAACTAAAATGCACCACAGGTATGGATGGATAGTATACTTGACAACACAGAGGTAGGTAGAGCAGTGGCCTACTGTACCGTACTGCTATATATTATATACTGGTGGTCAGCAAAATTCTGCACTGTCCTCCTACTATATATACTGCGCACAACAACTAAAATGCACCACAGGTATGGATGGATAGTGTACTTGATGACGCAGAGGTAGGTAGAGCAGTGGCCTACTGTACTGTACTGCTATATATTATATACTGGTGGTCAGCAAAATTCTGCACTGTCCTCCTACTATATATACTGCACACAACAACTAAAATGCACCACAGGTATGGATGGATAGTATACTTGACGACACAGAGGTAGGTAGAGCAGTGGCCTACTGTACCATACTACTGGTGGTCAGCAAAATTATGCACTGTCCTCCTACTATATATACTGCGCACAACAACTAAAATGCACCACACGTATGGATGGATAGTATACTTGATGACACAGAGGTAGGTAGAGCAATGGCCTACTGTACCGTACTGCTATATATTATATACTGGTGGTCAGCAAAATTATGCACTGTCCTCCTACTATATATGCTGCGCACAACAACTAAAATGCACCACAGGTATGGATGGATAGTATACTTGACGACACAGAGGTAGGTAGAGCAGTGGCCTACTGTCCCGTACTGCTATATATTATATACTGGTGGTCAGCAAAATTATGCGCTGTACTCCTACTATATATACTGTGCACAACTAAAATGCACCACAGGTATGGATGGATAGTATACTTGACGACTCAGAGGTAGGTAGAGCAGTGGCCTACTGTACCGTACTGCTATATATTATATACTGGTGGTCAGCAAAATTATGCACTGTCCTCCTACTATATATACTGCGCACAACAACTAAAATGCACCACAGGTATGGATGGATAGTATACTTGACGACACAGAGGTAGGTAGAGCAGTGGACTACTGTACCGTACTGCTATATATTATATACTGGTGGTCAGCAAAATTCTGCACTGTCCTCCTACTATATATACTGCACACAACAACTAAAATGCACCACAGGTATGGATGGATAGTATACTTGACGACACAGAGGTAGGTAGAGCAGTGGCCTACTATACCGTACTGCTATATATTATATACTGGTGGTCAGCAAAATTCTGCACTGTCCTACTATATATACTGCGCACAACAACTAAAATGCACCACAGGTATGGATGAATAGTATACTTGACGACACAGAGGTAGGTAGAGCAGTGGCCTACTGTACCGTACTGCTATATATTATATACTGGTGGTCAGCAGAATTATGCACTTTCCTCTTACTATATATACTGTGCACAACAACTAAAATGCACCACAGGTATGGATGGATAGTATACTTGACGACACAGAGGTAGGTAGAGCAGTGGCCTACTGTACCGTACTGCTGTATATTATATACTGGTGGTCAGCAAAATTCTGCACTGTCCTTCTACTATATATACTGCGCACAACAACTAAAATGCACCACAGGTATGGATGGATAGTATACTTGACGACACAGAGGTAGGTAGAGCAGTGGCCTACTGTACCGTACTGCTATATATTATATACTGGTGGTCAGCAAAATTATGCACTTTCCTCCTACTATGTATACTGCGCACAACAACTAAAATGCACCACAGGTATGGATGGATAGTATACTTGACGACACAGAGGTAGGTAGAGCAGTGGCCTACTGTACTGTACTGCTATATATTATATACTGGTGATCTGCAAAATTCTGCACTGTCCTCCTACTATATAAACTGCGCACTACAATTAAAATGCACCATAGGTATGGATGGATAGTATACTTGATGACACAGAGGTAGGTAGAGCAGTGGCCTACTGTACCGTACTGCTATATATTATATACTGGTGGTCAGCAAAATTATGCACTGTACTCCTACTGTATATACTGCGCACAACTAAAATGCACCACAGTTATGGATGGATAGTATATTTGACGACACAGAGGTAGGTAGAGCAGTGGCCTACTGTCCCGTACTGCTATATATTATATACTGGTGGTCAGCAAAATTCTGCACTGTCCTCCCACTATATATACTACGCACAACAACTAAAATGCACCACAGGTATGGATGGATAGTGTACTTGATGATGCAGAGGTAGGTAGAGCAGTGGCCTACTGTACTGTACTGCTATATATTATATACTGGTGGTCAGCAAAATTCTGCACTGTCCTCCTACTATATATACTGCACACAACAACTAAAATGCACCACAGGTATGGATGGGTAGTATACTTGACGACACAGAGGTAGGTAGAGCAGTGGCCTACTGTACCATACTACTGGTGGTCAGCAAAATTATGCACTGTCCTCCTACTATATATACTGCGCACAACAACTAAAATGCACCACACGTATGGATGGATAGTATACTTGATGACACAGAGGTAGGTAGAGCAATGGCCTACTGTACCGTACTGCTATATATTATATACTGGTGGTCAGAAAAATTATGCACTGTCCTCCTACTATATATGCTGCGCACAACAACTAAAATGCACCACAGGTATGGATGGATAGTATACTTGACGACACAGAGGTAGGTAGAGCAGTGGACTACTGTACCGTACTGCTATATATTATATACTGGTGGTCAGCAAAATTCTGCACTGTCCTCCTACTATATATACTGCACACAACAACTAAAATGCACCACAGGTATGGATGGATAGTATACTTGACGACACAGAGGTAGGTAGAGCAGTGGCCTACTATACCGTACTGCTATATATTATATACTGGTGGTCAGCAAAATTCTGCACTGTCCTACTATATATACTGCGCACAACAACTAAAATGCACCACAGGTATGGATGAATAGTATACTTGACGACACAGAGGTAGGTAGAGCAGTGGCCTACTGTACCGTACTGCTATATATTATATACTGGTGGTCAGCAGAATTATGCACTTTCCTCTTACTATATATACTGTGCACAACAACTAAAATGCACCACAGGTATGGATGGATAGTATACTTGACGACACAGAGGTAGGTAGAGCAGTGGCCTACTGTACCGTACTGCTGTATATTATATACTGGTGGTCAGCAAAATTCTGCACTGTCCTTCTACTATATATACTGCGCACAACAACTAAAATGCACCACAGGTATGGATGGATAGTATACTTGACGACACAGAGGTAGGTAGAGCAGTGGCCTACTGTACCGTACTGCTATATATTATATACTGGTGGTCAGCAAAATTATGCACTTTCCTCCTACTATGTATACTGCGCACAACAACTAAAATGCACCACAGGTATGGATGGATAGTATACTTGACGACACAGAGGTAGGTAGAGCAGTGGCCTACTGTACTGTACTGCTATATATTATATACTGGTGATCAGCAAAATTCTGCACTGTCCTCCTACTATATAAACTGCGCACTACAATTAAAATGCACCATAGGTATGGATGGATAGTATACTTGATGACACAGAGGTAGGTAGAGCAGTGGCCTACTGTACCGTACTGCTATATATTATATACTGGTGGTCAGCAAAATTATGCACTGTACTCCTACTGTATATACTGCGCACAACTAAAATGCACCACAGTTATGGATGGATAGTATATTTGACGACACAGAGGTAGGTAGAGCAGTGGCCTACTGTCCCGTACTGCTATATATTATATACTGGTGGTCAGCAAAATTCTGCACTGTCCTCCTACTATATATACTGCGCACAACAACTAAAATGCACCACAGGTATGGATGGATAGTATACTTGATGACACAGAGGTAGGTAGAGCAGTGGCCTACTGTACCGTACTGCTATATATTGTATACTGGTGGTCAGTAAAATTCTGCACTGTCCTACTATATATACTGCGCACAACAACTAAAATGAACCACAGTTATGGATGGATAGTATACTTGACGACACAGAGGTAGGTAGAGCAGAGGACTACTGTACCGTACTGATATAATACTGGTGGTCACTGGTCAGCAAAATTCTGCACTGTCCTCCTACTATATACTACACTGCAGCACAGATATGGAGCGTTTTTCAGGCAGAGAACGTATAATACTGGTGGTCACTGGTCAGCAAAACTCTGCACTGTCCTCCTACTATATAATACTGGTGGTCCCCAGTCCCCACAATAAAGCACACTGAGCACAGGTATTTGCAACACACTGAGCACAGATATGGAGCGTTTTTCAGGCAGAGAACGTAGAAATTTTCAGCACACTGAGCACAGATATTTGCAAGCACACTGAGCACAGATATGTGCAGCACACTGAGCACAGATATTTGCAGCACACTGAACACAACTGAGAGAACGCTGCACGTCCTCTCCCTATCATCTCCAATGCACGAGTGAAAATGGCGGTGACGCGCGGCTCCTTATATAGAATTCGAATCTTGCGAGAATACGACAGTGGGATGATGACGTCCGGACGCGCTCGGGTTAACCGAGCAAGGCGGGAAGATCCGAGTCTGCCTCGAAACCGTGTAAAATGGGTGAAGTTCGGGGGGGGGGGGTGTTCGGATTCCGAGGAACCGAACCCGCTCATCTCTAGTTTCACCACAGGTGACTGCAATCTTTAATTAAGAGGGGAGTCCAAGAACAGAGCATTTTGTCCCACCCGGAATGGGTCATGTTGGGAGGTATGTATCTGTATTCAGTGGCGTTAGAACATTTTTAGGTTGGGGCGCAAGACATCATTTAATTTTGGCACCCCTAAATTGCTGAATGTCTCCCCCCAGGGGCAGCTGGACTTACCCACCACACCACCTACCTGACATATATAAATATAGCTTTATATTTATATAGACATCTCTTTCTATATATCTATCTAGGGGAAAGGAGGGGACTGCTGCAAGAGAGGGAGAGAAAGGATGAAAGGGGAACTGAGAGGGAAGAGGGGAGGAACATCATAGTTGCCTACCCTCCCGCATTCTGCAGGAGACTCCCTGAAATAGTAGCAATCTTCCTGACTCCTTGAATAGACCAGCAATCTCCCTGATTGCACCTTATCCCCATTATGTAGCTGTCACATCCTTGGGGGGGAAAAGAAATCAGAGATACATACATTCAAATGGGCTCATCAGTGCCATTTCCCTGCATTTGTTATAAGGCACAATGAATGATCCCCATGGCTACATGCATGTTAAATAAGGTTCTTGTGGCCACTGTCAATATATGGAACCTCTTGCAAAAACACAATACATGAACATACAGTATATTCTGAAAAATATCAGAGTCTTTTCTTCAATAAGTAGATCTTACTAACTTTGGGTCCCATTTACATTTGGATGTAAGTCATGTAAGAAATTTCTTCTTTCCCCTCTATCTGCGTTTGCAGAACCATATATCTGCTCATCCATTGCCAGACTTGGGCATGAAGGGCCCACCAGGGAGGCAGTGGTAGGGGTCCATGCTTAAGGGGCAACCACCACAGAGGCTTTTTCCAACCATAGCCTGCAAACAACATGGATACTACAGTCATACCTTCCATCTTTTCATATAGGCACATGCGCACGGCATCTATTCAGTGATCACCGGCTGCTTTGCAGAGCAGCGGTGATCACAGGCTTTCCCGACCTGCACACAGGAGAGTTGGGAGGTATGCTACAGTCCATCGTCTGTTCATCCATGTTTCTGCACTACCACATAACTGACCCTGTAATAGATTAACAATCTGTAATTGAGTGCATTATCTGAAACCTGACATTAGAAAATGAGGCAGTTGGACCCACCGGAGATTTCTTCTACATCCCAGTGGGCCAGTCCAACCCTGTGCTCAACCTGTTGGTAACACACAAAGGAATAAGCGGGAAGCAATCAGTTTGCCGGATGTCGGGATCCTGGGGTCAGGATACCAATGCCGGAATCCTGACAGCCAGCAATGCCACCGTCCGGAATACCTGCTCTCAGGGGCTATTCCCACACGTGGGTGTTCACGACACCCATAGAGTGGGAATAGATCCTGTGGTAAGGGGACTCGTAGCGTTCGCCCTGCTGCCGGCATTCTGGCGGGCAGGATGTCGCTGTCAGGATACTGACAGCCAGCATCCCGTCAGCCGGGAATACATATGTATTCCGAATAAGCAGCTGAGAGAGCTTGTGAAGTAATGCAGGTATTTGCCTGGACTTTATTAATAGTATGAACAGTTAAGCATGCGCAGTTATGCAACTACAAATATAAATAACATAATAATAGAGGTATTCTGTTGAAGCCAGTGTACCATTAAAGAGTACTTAGTTACTTACAGTACATTTACACAATGAGAGTGATCTATTAAAGTTTTGTTTACTTTTATGCACATGTAAAATGTGCCACACACTCTAAACAGAAATTACGTTAATATTTTATCTTGAAGGGGGCTCCTGGATAACACTATCAAATACAGAGACCCGGATAGAGGATTATGCAAGGTAGTAGTCACCTGTTACCCTACCCCTATGACGAGGTAAGTTCCTTTCCAGTAGACATTTTCCCTTCAACTCCTGCTGCTGTCACATATTTGTGACACACACACATACCGTAACTTTTTGCAGTTTTCATATGCTCTGGTGTTATGCTGACAGTAGGAATACATTATAAGTGTTTTTTTAACCTTTATTTTAATTTATAGCGCTCAGAGTAGTATAGGCACAATGATGATGTGCATCATTAATGATTAAGGGACCTATTTATAATTACATATCCGCAGGCTATTCCCTGAAATCAGTTGTATTTGGGGGAGTGGGGGGTGTACTCGCAAATATTAAGTACAATATACCCCAGATGTACTATGGAGGGATCACATTAGATATTGCCTATATTTCCTGTGGTCCCACAATTCTTGTCCACAGATGCAGTCCCAATGGGTTTCTATGGGCGCTACCAGATTTACCATGCAGATTTATCAAGCATTATCCAGTAGTAGCCTATGGGCTACTATTTTGCAGAAATGACCAGGAGAAGGATCTTCCCGCATCCACCCTGGAAATGACCGCTGCATGTGCGGAACGGCCCTGGCTCATGATATAGAAGCGAGATGATTGCTTTTGAGATCATGTCACTTCTCCTCACAATGCAGGGATGGGCTCCTTTTGGATCCCCTCTCCCCGAATGTGATTGTTACTACTGCCCTGCATATGTAAACTTTTCATTGCACGAATAGTGGCAATATGATTGTAATGGGTGTGGTATGTTAGGTAGACTAAACTTGGGTCGACAGTGCCTAGGTCGACCACTATTGGTCAACAGTAAGTAGGTCGACATGGTTTCTATGTCGAGAGGGACTCTATATCGACATGTACTAGGTCGACATGAGTTTTTTTTTTACTTTTTTTGGTGTCGTTTTCTGCGTACAGTGACCGGGAACCCCAATTAGTGCACCGTGTCCCCTTGCATGGCTCGCCGGGCAAGGTGCCTCGCTCCACTACCGCTGCGCTCAGCACAGGTTACCGTTCCCAATTGTAGTCCACGTGGATCGTAAAGTATGAAAAAGTTCAACAAATTAATAAGAAAAACTAATGTCGACCTTTTGTCATGTCGACCTAGAGTCCCTGTCGACATAGAAACCATGTTGACCTACTTACTGTCAACCTAAAGACCGGATCCCGATTGTAATTATCGGCTCTAAAATTCGATAATTAGTGAATATGTCACAAAGACTCATCAATTGTTAATGTTGTAACTACTCTAAAAGTATTTATTCACCACTACTATATTAGCTGCTGTAAACAGCCTCCAAAGTGTAAAATGATTTAAAAAAAATCAGGGTAAACGTAGTAACTTTTAAAATATTTGATATTGTCAGGCATGGCAATATGCCCATTTGGATGGTCTGACAATTTCTGTTTGCATCCAGCATGCATGCAGTTGTGCAGTAGTCTCTGCCTAGTCAAAAAGAACCAAACTCTCCAATTCATATCATTTGGAAGTTTCGCTCCTCTGTCACTAAACTGCATTTTCAGCCAGTAAGTCATCTGACATTCTGTTCTGAATCATTTACTGACTTTTATGTCTTCCTTTGAGAAACTGTGAGAAAAATGAGAGTTTAACGAGTTTCAGAGACAATAATCATGTGCTTGTTGAGATAGGACACAATTGTGCAAGTTACTGTAGCACCCTGTATTGTTTGGGTGTCTAAAGGTGGGTACACACTAGTAGATATATCTGCAGATCAATCGATCTACAGCTATATCTATGGACGGATCGGGCAGTGTGTTGAGCATACACACTGCCCGATCCGTCGGTACATACGCCCGCCCAGTTCAGCTGTCAATCACCGCCGGCTGCAGCAGCATGTGTACGGGCGGACGGCCGACCGGCGTACACACACAGCGACGCGCCAATATATCGGTAGATATATTAGGCCGTCGGCTGTGCTGCGGGGCCGACGCGATATGTCTGTGAAGACGGAGTTCACAGACGTATCGGCCGTACACACTGGCCGATGGACCCGCGATATATCGGCCGTTCAAGAGAACGGACGATATATCGGCCAGTGTGTACGGGCCTTAATTTGCCTGTATTTTCATCTTGATAAAGGCTATGAGGCTGATTCTGAGTTGGGAGAAATGCAAAAGTAACTTTGCACGGATTCGGTATGATTTACCGGTGGCCGGGATGCCAGCTGTCAATATACCGACAACGGCATCCCGGCCGCCCGATTGCCGGCTTTGGGGCAAGTGCAAAGTTTCCCGTTGCAGGCTTCCTGCACTTGCCATGCCGCAGGCTCGGTGGCTCACTGTGATCTATTCCCACTCTATGGGTGTCGTGGACACCGATGAGTGGGAATAGACCTGGTGCACCGGTATTCCAGCTGGCGGCATTGCCGGCTTGCGGGATTCCAGCGTCGGTATCCTGACTGTCGGGATCCCGACAACCGGCAAATTAAACAGATCCTCTCTGCACCTTGGCAAGAGCATGCTGCACTGCAGGTAGGGCAGATCTATTATGTGAAGAGAGATTTAGGTATGTCCTAACTTAAACCTAAATAGCAGTGTAAAAATAATAAGATTTTACTCACCGGTAAATCTATTTCTCGTAGTCCGTAGTGGATGCTGGGACTCCGTAAGGACCATGGGGATTAGCGGCTCCGCAGGAGACTGGGCACAACTAAAGAAAGCTTTAGGACTACCTGGTGTGCACTGGCTCCTCCCACTAAGACCCTCCTCCAGACCTCAGTTAGGATACTGTGCCCGGAAGAGCTGACACAAATAGGAAGGATTTTGAATCCCGGGTAAGACTCATACCAGCCACACCAATCACACCGTATAACTCGTGATACTATACCCAGTTAACAGTATGAAATATAACTGAGCCTCTCAACAGATGGCTCAACAATAACCCTTTAGTTAGGCAATAACTATAAACAAGTATTGCAGACAATCCGCACTTGGGATGGGCGCCCAGCATCCACTACGGACTACGAGAAATAGATTTACAGGTGAGTAAAATCTTATTTTCTCTGACGTCCTAAGTGGATGCTGGGACTCCGTAAGGACCATGGGGATTATACCAAAGCTCCCAAACGGGCGGGAGAGTGCGGATGACTCTGCAGCACCGAATGAGCAAACTCTAGGTCCTCCTCAGCCAGGGTATCAAACTTGTAGACTGTTGCAAAAATGTTTGAACCCGACCAAGTAACAGCTCGGCAAAGTTGTAAAGCCGAGACCCCTCGGGCAGCCGCCCAAGAAGAGCCCACTTTCCTCGTGGAATGGGCTTTTACAGATTTAGGGTGCGGCAGTCCAACATATACTTTTCAGGGCCCTGACTACGTCCAGTAACTTGGAATCCTCCAAGTCCCAAGTAGCCGCAGGCACCACAATAGGTTGGTTCACATGAAAAACTGATACCACCTTAGGAAGGAATTGGGAACGAGTCCTCAATTCCGCCTTATCCATATAAAATACAGATAAGGGCTTTTGTATGACAAAGCCGCCAATTCTGATACACGCCTGGCCGACGCCACGGCCCACAGCATGACCACTTTCCACGTGAGGTATTGTAGCTCCACGGATTTAAGTGGCTCAACCCAATGCGACTTCAGGAAATCCAACACCACGTTGAGATCCCACGGTGCCACTTGAGGCACAAACGGGGGCTGACTATGCAGCACTCCCTTAACAAAAGTCCGAACTTCAGGCAGTGAAGCCAGTTCTATTTTGGAAGAAAATCGATAGAGCCGAAATCTGGACCTTCATGGAACCCAATTTTAGGCCCATAGTCACCTCTGACTGTAGGAAGTGCAGAAATCGACCTAGCTGAAATTTCTCCTTTGGGGCCTTCCTGGCCTCACAGCACGCAACATATTTCCACCATATGCGGTGATAATTGTTTGCGTTCACTTCTTTCCTAGCTTTAAATAGCGTAGGGATAACTTCCTCCGGAATGCCCTTTTCCTTCAGGATCCGGCGTTCAACCGCCATGCCGTCAAACGCAGCCGCGGTACGTCTTGGAACAGACAGGCCCCCTGCTGCAGCAGGTCCTGTCTGAGCGGCAGAGGCCATGGGTCCTCTGAGATCATTTCTTGGAGTTCTGGTTACCAAGCTCTTCTTGGCCAACCCGGAACAATGAGTATAGTTCTTACTCCTCTCCTTCTTATTATTCTCATTACCCTGGGTAAGAGAGGCAGAGAAGGGAACACATACACCGACTGGTACACCCACGGTGTTACCAGAGCGTCCACAGCTATCGCCTGAGGGTCCCTTGACCTGGCGCAATATCTTTGTAGCTTTTTGTTGAGGCGGGACGCCATCATGTCCACCTGTGGCCTTTCCCAACGGTGTACAATCATTTGGAAGACTTCTGGATGAAGTCCCCACTCTCCCGGGTGGAGGTCGTGTCTTCTGAGAAAGTCTGCTTCTCAGTTGTCCACTCCGGGAATGAACACTGCTGACAGTGCTAACACATGATTTTCCGCCCATCGGAGAATCCTTGTGGCTTCTGCCATCGCCATCCTGCTTCTTGTGCCGCCCTGTCGGTTTACATGAGCGACCGTCGTGATGTTGTCTGACTGGATCAGCACCGGCCGGTGTTGAAGCAGGGGTCTAGCCTGACTTAGGGCATTGTAAATGGCCCTTAGTTCCAGAATATTTATGTGTAGGGAAGTCTCCTGACTTTTCCATAGCCTTGGAAGTTTCTTCCCTGTGTGACTGCCCCCAGCCTCGAAGGCTGGCATCCTTGGTCACCAGGACCCAGTCCTGTATGCCGAATCTGCGGCCCCCTAGAAGATGAGCACTCTGCAGCCACCACAACAGCGACACCCTGGCCCTTGGAGACAGGGTTATCCGCCGATGCATCTGAAGATGCGACCCGGACCACTTGTCCAACAGATCCCACTGGAAAATCCTTGCATGGGACCTGGCGAATGGAATTTCTTCGTAAGAAGCTACCATCCTTCCCAGGGCTCGCGTGCATTGATGCACCGACACCTGTATAAGTATTAGGAGGTCTCTGTCTAGAGACGACAACTCCTTGGATTTCTCCTCCGGGAGAAACCCTTTTTATCCTGTTCTGTGTCCAGAACCATACCCAGGAACAGTAGACGCGTCGTAGGAACCAGCTGCGACTTTGGAATATTCAGAATCCAGCCGTGCTGTTGTAGCACTTCCCGAGATAGTGCTACTCCGCCGAACAACTGCTCCCTGGACCTCGCCTTTATAAGTACGGGATAATTATTTCGGCCATTACCTTGGTAAATACCTCGGTGCCGGGGACAGACCAACGGCAACGTCTGGAATTGGTAATGACAATCCTGTACCACAATTTTGAGGTACTCCTGGTGAAGAGGGTAAATAGGGACATGCAGGTAAGCATCCTTGATGTCCAGTGATACCATGAAATTCTCCAGGCTTGCAATAATCGCCCTGAGCGATTCCATTTTGAACTTGAACCTTCGTATATAAGTGTTCAAGGCTTTCAATTTTATAATGGGTCTCACCGAACCGTCTGGTTTCGGTACCACAACATTTTGGAATAGTAACCCCGGCCTTGTTGAAGGAGGGGTACCTTGATTTCACCTGCTGGAAGTACAGCTTGTGAATTGCCGCCAGTACTACCTTTCTCCGAGGGCAGCAGGCAAGGCTGATGTGAGGTAACGGCGAGGGGGAGTCGCCTCGAACTCCAGCCTGTATCCCTGTGATACTATTTGCAGAACCTAGGGATCCACCTGTGGGCAAGCCCACTGGTCCCTGAAGTTCCCGAGACGCGCCCCTACCGCACCTGTCTCCACCTGTGGAGCCCCAACGTCATGCGGTGGACTCAGAGGAAGCGGGGGAAGATTTTTGATCCTGGGAACTGGCTGCTGGTGCAGCTTTTTCCTTCTTCCCTTGTCTCTGTGCAGAAAGGAAGCGCCTTTGACCCGCTTGCTTTTCTGAAGCCGAAAGGACTGTACCTGAAAATACAGTGCTTTCTTAGGCTGTGAGGAAACCTGAGGTAAAAAAATTTCTTCCCAGAGACCATCCCCAACAATTCCTCACCCTTATAAGGCAGAATCTCCATGTGCCTTTTATAGGCAGCATCACCTGTCCACTGCCGGGTTTCAAATACCATCCTGGCAGAATGGACATTGCATTAATTCTGGATGCCAGCCGGCAAATATCCCTCTGTGCATCCTTTATATCTAAGACGACGTCTTTAATATGCTCTATGTTAGCAAACTATTATCCCTGTCTTAGAGTATTAATATTATCTGACTGGGTATCAGACCACGCTGCAGCAGCACTATTTATGCTGAGGCAATTGCAGGTCTCAGTATGTAACCTGAGTGTGTATATACAGACTTCAGGATAGCCTCCTGCTTTTTATCAGCAGGCTCCTTCAAGGTGGGCGTATCCTAAGACGGCAGTGCCACCTTTTTTGACAAACGTGTGAGCGCCTTATCCACCCTAAGGGATATCTCCCAACGTGACCTATCCTCTGGCGGGAAAGGGTACGCCATCAGTAACTTTTTAGAAATTACCAGTTTCTTATCGGGGGAACCCACGCTACTTTACACACTTCATTCATTCATCTGATGGGGGAACAAAACACTGGCTGCTTTTTCTCCCCAAAAATAAAACCCCTTTTATGTGGTACTTGGGTTCATGTCAGAAATGCGTAACACATTTTTCATTGCCGAGATCATGTAACGGATGTTCCTAGTGGATTGTGTATATGTCTCAACCTCGTCGACACTGGAGTCAGACTCCGTGTCGACATCTGTGTCTGCCATCTGAGGTAACGGGCGCTTTTTTGAGCCCCTGATGGCCTTTGAGACGCCTGGGCAGGCGCGGGCTGAGAAGCCGGCTGTCCCACAGCTGTTTTACGTCATCCAGCCTTCTATGTAAGGAGTTGACATTGTCGGTTAATACCTTCCACCTATCCATCCACTCTGGTGTCGGCCCCACAGGGGGCGACATCCCATTTATCGGCCTCTGCTCCACCTCCACGTAACCTTCCTCATCCCACATGTCGACACAGCCGTACCGACACACAGCACACACACAGGGAATGCTCTGACTGAGGACAGGACCCCACAAAGTCCTTTGGGGAGACAGAGAGAGATTATGCCAGCACACACCAGAGCGCTATATAATGCAGGGATTAACACTATAACTGAGTGATTTTTCCCCCAATAGCTGCTTGTATAAACAATATTGCGCCTAAATTTAGTGCCCCCCCTCTCTTTTTAACCCTTTGAGCCTGAAAACTACAGGGGAGAGCCCGGGGAGCTGTCTTCCAGCTGCACTGTGAAGAGAAAATGGCACCAGTGTGCTGAGGGAGATAGCTCCGCCCCTTTTTCGCGGATTTTTCTCCCGCTTTTTTATGGATTCTGGCAGGGGTATTTATCACATATATAGCCTCTGGGGCTATATATTGTGATGATTTTGCCAGGCAAGGTGTTTATATTGCTGCTCAGGGCGCCCCCCCCCCCCCCCAGCGCCCTGCACCCATCAGTGACCGGAGTGTGAGGTGTGCATGAGGAGCAATGGCGCACAGCTGCAGTGCTGTGCGCTACCTTGGTGAAGACTGAAGTCTTCTGCCGCCGATTTTCCGGAACACTTCTTGCTTCTGGCTCTGTAAGGGGGCCGGCGGCGCGGCTCCGGGACCGAACATCAATGGCCGGTTCCATGCGGTCGATCCCTCTGGAGCTAATGGTGTCCAGTAGCCTAAGAAGCCCAAGCTACCACCAGTTAGGTAGGTTCGCTTCTTCTCCCCTTAGTCCCTCGCTGCAGTGAGTCTGTTGCCAGCAGATCTCACTGTAAAATAAAAAACCTAAAATATACTTTCTTTCTAGGAGCTCAGGAGAGCCCCTAGTGTGCATCCAGCTCAGCCGGGCACAAGAATCTAACTGAGGTCTGGAGGAGGGTCTTAGTGGGAGGAGCCAGTGCACACCAGGTAGTCCTAAAACTTTCTTTAGTTGTGCCCAGTCTCCTGCGGAGCCGCTAATCCCCATGGTCCTTACGGAGTCCCAGCATCCACTTAGGACGTCAGAGAAAAATCTGTCCAGCATTTGTGGGCTACATGCAAAGGCAGTCTGTATTTAACCTGCATGCAAAATCAATATGTTTTTGAACCCCTTGCATTGCAGCAGCGCAGTTTCTAGGGCTGGGCATGCCGTGCAATCGCAGGCGGCGCCGCAGCCGCTGTCTGTAGCTGTATTTTATGCAGACATGGAATACAGATCAAAATATTCCTGGCAAAATGGCTGCCGTCTGAGAAGAAACCTGCTAGAGGTCCTACTGGACATGTGGACAAGTGGAACAGCGCAGACTAAGGACTATATGACTGTGACAGCCCACTGGGTAGATGTATTGCCTCCCGCAGCAACAAAAGCAGCGGCGGCACCAGTAGCAGCATCTCGCAAACGCCAACTCGTTCCTAGGCAGGCTACGCTATGTATCACCGCTTTCCGTAAGAGGCACACCGCTGACAACCTCTTACGGAAATTGAGGGACATCATCGCACAATGGCTTACCCCAATTAGACTCTCCTGGGGATTTGTGATTTCAGACAACGCCACCAATATTGTGCGTGCATTACATGTGGGCAAATTCCAGCACGTCCCATGTTTGCACATACAATTAATTTGGTGGTGCAGAATTGTTTGAAAAATGACAGGCATGCAGGAGATGCTGTCGGTGGCTGAAAACTTGCGGGCCACATTCTCGACATTCAGCCATCAAGTGCCGAAGACTGGAGTGCCAGCAAACACTACTGAACCTGCCCTGCCATCACCTGCAGCAAGAGGTGGTAACGAGGTGGAATTCAACACTCTACATCAGAGGTTCTCAAACTCGGTCCTCGGGGGCACACACAGTGCATGTTTTGCAGGTAACCCAGCAGGTGCACAGGTGTATTAATTACTCACTGACACATTTTAAAAGGTCCACAGGTGGAGGTATTTCACTTGCGATTCTGTGAGGAGACCTGCAAAACATGCACTGTGTGTGCCCCCGAGGACCGAGTTTGAGAACCTCTGCTCTACATGCTTCAGAGGATGGAGGAGCAGCAAAAGGCCATTCAAGCCTATACATCCACCTACGATATAGGCAAAGGAGGGGGAATACACCTGACTCAAGCGCAGTGGAGAATAATTTCCATCTTGTGCAAGGTTCTCTAACCCTTCGAACTTGCCACACGTGAAGTCAGTTCAGACACTGCCAGCTTGAGTCAGGTCATTCCCCTCATCAGGCTTTTGCAGAAGCAGCTGGAGAAATTGAAGGAGGAGGTTCAGCAGGTTCCAGCAAGCATACAGTATAGATTAATTAGTATGTTGGGATTTTTTTTATGGTATTAGCAATTTCCTGGTTGAATCCTTCATTAAATGACTTGACCATACATACTGCATAACATGTAGTCAGCTGTTAAAGGGTACTACCTGCACTCACAAGTACTCAAAGAGTTGTTAGATGACTTAAGGTGTGTACACACGGTGAGATCCTTGCTATGCCTGATTTTGACTATGCGATTTCCCTTGAACTCCCCCAGAGCCCAGATTTTGTTAAGTATTGTGACCCTAACCATAACCACCCCTTCCGCAGCCTATCCCTAACTGTCCCTTTCTGCAGCCTATCCTTAACAGTCACCCCCTGCAGCCTACCCCTAACCGTCCCCTTCTGCAGCCTATCCTTAACTGTCCCCTCCTGCAGCCTATCCCTAACTGTCCCCTTCTGCAGCCTATCCCTAACTGTCCCCTCCTACAGCCTATCCCTAACCATCCCCTTCTGCAGCATATCCTTAACCATCCCCTCCTGCAGCCAACCCTTAAACGTCCCATCCCACAACCTATCCCTAACTGTCCCCTCCCACAGCCTAACCCTAAGTCTCCCCCCAGTGCCTAACCCTAAACCTAGCCCTAACCCCAGTACTTACCGTTGGGAACCATCTGGAGTTTGAGCATCGGGATTCCACTGCCAGGATTCTGACCTGCTGAGCGTTGGGATATTGACTACATCATGTTTGGTGTGTGAATTAATGTGTACAGGCAACTTTGAAGAGTACAGATAATAAGCTTTAGATTAGACATTCCCAAAATGGAGGGCAATATGGCAGAAGATGATTAATAAAGGGGCTAATTCAGACCTGATCGCTAGGCTGCGTTTTTGGACAGCGGGCGATCAGGTCTAAACTGCGCATGCGTATGCACCGCAATGCGCAGGCGTGTCACACGGGTACAATGCGGATCGCCACTTAGCGATGGATTTGTGCGAAGGATCCATTCGCATGGGCGTTCACAAGGAGATTGACAGGAAGAAGGCGTTTGTGGGTGTCAACTGACCGTTTTCTTGGAGTGTTTGGAAAAACGCAGGCATGTCCAAGCGTTTTCAGGGAGGGTTCCTGACGTCAATTCCGGTACCGGATAGAAGTGATCGCAGCGGCTGAGTAAGTCCTGGGCTACTCAGAGACTGCACAAGATCTGTTTGTATAGCTCTGCTACACATGCGTTCGCACACTTGCACAGCTAAAATACACTCCCCTATGGGCAGCGACTATGCGAACACAGGACTACAATAAACCCCTAGTGAGGGAACAGGTCTGAATTAGGCCCCAAGTCTATTGAACAATAAAAGCTGATTTATTGGGGAAGTATCTTGTTATCAGCCAATAATTTGGTGGCAGACAAGTGACCTATTTAGTTGACACATGGGGCAATATATAATAGCCTGCGAGGTGCAGGCTGTTGAGTGATTCCTGTAAGTCTTCTCAGATTTTTAAAGAGCCAATCATTTACATGGCAAAATCATGTCGATTTTGCATTGTAAATGATTGCCACTTTACAAATACGGGCAGACTCGCCGGACGTACAGTCTGCACCTCGCAGGCTATAACATATTGCCCATGGTCTCTGTTAACCATCACAACTAAAGACTTTTCATTCACACAAATTATTTTGTATATTAGTAGTTGAAAATAAGTTGTTATTATTATTATTATTATTAAATAGAAGTTTTAAAAAACTACAGACAATTAAGAGCCTACTGGTTCTCAATAAAAATAATGGGGCAGATGTATTAACCTGGAGAAGGCATAAGGAAGTGATAAACCAGTGATAAGTGCAAGGTGATAAACGCACCAGCCAATCAGCTCCTAACTGTTAATTTACATATTGGAGCTGATTGGTTGTTGTGTTTATCACCTTGCACTGATCACTGGTTTACCACTTCCTTATCCTTCTCCAGGTTAATACATCTGCCCCAATGTCTGGAACAATCTGTGTTATTTAACACAGATAAATCTGATTACCTTTTAGAGGGTTGAATACTTTTGCAAGCCACTGTATACACGCATCAATTACCATTCTTTTGTAACAATCACTTTTACCCATATCACACTACACATATCACCACACAAACGTATCTGTACAAATAATGGGGGTCATTCCGACCCGTTCGCACGCAGCAGTTTATCGCTGCGGTGCGAACAAGTGCGAAATGCGCATGCGCGGCGGCCGCAGTGTGCGTGCGCGACGTTGCCCGGCGGTTACGTCGCATCTAAAGAAGGAAGCGGTCGCAGAGCGGCAGGCAAAGAAAATTGACAGGAAGAAGGCGTACCTGGGCAGATCCGGAGCGTTGGAGACTGTTTTCGGGGAGTGGTGAGTAAAACGCAGGCGTGTCCAGCAGAACGGAGGGTGGATGTCTGACGTCAGAGCCGGCTCCAGCATCGCAGGATCGTCGCACAGGTTAAGTATGTCCAGGGCTAGTCTACTTCTGCGTGAATTTTTTTTAGCTTAGCAGGGCTGCACAAGCGATCGCAGCCCTGCTAAGCTAAAATACACTCCCCCATAGGCGTGGACTAGTTGATCGCAGCAGCAGCAAAAAGTTGCTGGCTGCGATCAACTCGGAATGACCACCCACATTCTTAGGAAATACTGAAAATACACACAACACATTGTTACAAACTTTTACTTAACTCCAGCACATACAGTATATATTGTATTGTTCATATCAACATGCATAAAATAAAGATAAAAATTATCATTTGACTATAGTACATCCACAACACATCATCCATATGGGGTATATTCAATTGAAGTCAAATCCATTCCGACATGCGTTTGTCGGAATGGATCCGACAAGGCTATTCAATGGCCATCTCAATTCGACTTTAAAAAAAGTTGAATTGAGATGAGGGAGCTGAGAGGAGGAGACGGGGGAGAGAGCCGTGGGAAGACAGGGCAGAGCAGCGTTACAGCAGCATTGTAGGAGGATGTGGCACCGCCGCCAGACCTCACAGCAGCGTCCACCCGGCTCCAGCAAGCGAGACCTCGCTTGCTGGAGCCGGGTGGACGCTGCCGTAAGCGGCGGCTGTGCCACATCCTCCTGCATATGCTGTGCTGTAGCCGCTGCTCTTCCCCCGTCTCCCCACGGCTCTCCCCCGTCTCCCCGCTGGTCTCCCCCCTCTCCTCCTCTCAGCTCCCTCATCTCCTTCATCTCAATCCGACTTTTTAAATTCGGATTGAGATGGTCTGAAACATGGCCAAAACCTGTCGGATTTGGCCTCGTTTCCAACAGAAGCACGTGGAAGCACGTGGATCGGCAGCTATTCCGCCGGCCTACATGCTTTCCGACAAATCGAATTCCCCGACTTGTTGGATAAAAAGCCGGGGATTGAATAGGTCGGAAACCCCTTCCGTCCTGAAAAAAACAAAAACTGCCGTCTTTCCGACAAGACGGCAGTTTAGACTTCAATTGAATATTCCCCATGCTGAATGCCACCATACCTTTATTGGAGTTATGATTTGTGTACTGCATGGCAGTCACTGGTATGCTAAACAGTATTTACCATATGGTAGTCACTGGGATGCTATATTTAATCTATGGTGGTCAGTGGGATGCTCTGTCTGCTGTATGGCAGTCACTGGGATTCTCTGTGTGCTACATGGAGGTTATTGGGGTGCTCTGGGTTTGGTATGGTGGGTACTGGGATGCTCTCTATGGGGATTGCTGGGATATTCTGTCTCTCGTGCATGATGGAGCTATGCTCTTATTCTTCAACAATAGTGTGTGTTCAGTGGCCAGGCCCCCTAAATTTATAATACAGCTCTGAGTAAATCTCTTGCAAGTGCAGCTGTGATCATAAAATGTTTTGTAATTGTAGGGTATTCACTGTCCTTGGAAAGTATTAAACTGGTATTGGCACATATTTCTCAATAAGACCCTGTGAGCAGGGATTACTGCTAACTCAGCTTTGCATTGCAGAACACCTTGGTACACATGCATGCATACACACTTTTAAATTTATGCTTGACCTTTGTGTAAACTTTATCATATGTCCTGATACAGCCCCAAATTTGGGTTATTACTCCACTCAGGAATTTGTCCTTATTGCAAAGATAATTAGGTTGCAGGCAGATTGGAAACTTAAAGTCGCCTTGGAATAAAGGGGGTCATTCCAAGTTGATCGCTCGCTAGCTAGTTTTAGCAGCCGTGCAAACGCTATGCCGCCGCCCACTGGAGAGTGTATTTTAATTTAGAAGAAGTGCAAACGCATGTGCAGCCGAGCTCTGCAAAAACAGTTTGTGCAGTTTCTAAGTAGCTCTGAACCTACTCAGCGCTTGCGATCACTTCAGCCTATTCATGTCCGGATTTGACGTCAAACACCCACCCTGCGCATGCCCAGCCACGCCTGCGTTTTTTCAGACACGCCTGTGTTTTTGCAAACACTCCCTGAAAATGGTCAGTTGACACCCAGAAACGCCCCCTTCCTGTCAATCTTCTTGCGGCTGTCAGTGCGACTGAAAACTTCGCTAGAACCTGTGCACAACCACAACGGGCTTTGGCATTGCGAGGCATACGCATGCGCAGAAATGGCAATTTTTAGCCTGATCGCTGCGCTGCGAATAACTGCAGCTAGCGATCAACTCGGAATGATCCCCAAACTCAGAGTGGCCTCAAGCAAATAAACTACAGGCGACTTAACACAAACATAGGTGGTGCTATCAAACAGCCAATTCAACAGCCATATAATCATGGCAATAGAGAGCCTGATCCTTCCCAGGTACTTTTCAGGAGGCATGGCCTAATCACAGTTGGTGTGGTCATCCACCCTTAGAAAAAAATACTGAAAAAATTGTATTTTTAAGCGCATCCCTGGCTGCACTGCAGTCCAGCACACAGCAGCGTTTTCTGGGCTGAGGAGCAGGGCTGGTTCCAGACCTACTAGCACCCACTTTCCTTAGGCGCGCCCTCCCCCCCTCCACATGCGCGCGCCTAAGGAAAGTGGGCGCGGCATCGCAATTTCATATTATCAAACTATAAATAATTATATTTTCATACCCCCTCTACGCACACAATTAGCAGCCTTACACATAACAGCAGCCACAGTAGTGTTCCTTACACATAATGTCTCCAGTATAGTGCCAGATACACATAATATCTACAGTATAGTGCCAGATACACATAATGTCTACAGTAGTGCAGTGCCAGATAGACATGACATGCCCCCCAGCAGTGCCACATAGACATGATATGCCCCCTAGCAGTGCCAGCTACACATGATATGCCCCCCAGCAGTGCCAGCTACACATGATATGCCCCCCAGCAGTGCCAGCTACACATGATATGCCCCCCAGCAGTGCCAGCTACACATTATATGCCCACCAGCAGTGCCAGCTACACATGATATGCCCCCCAACAGAGCCAGCTACACATGATATGCCCCCCAGCAGTGTCAGATACACATGATATGCCCCCCAGCAGTGCCAGATACATAAATGCCCCCACAGTGCCAGATACATATATGCCCCCACATTGCCAGATACATAAATGCCCCCACAGTACCAGATACATATATGCCCCCACAGTACCAGATACATATATGCCCCCATAGTGCCAGATACATAAATGCCCCCACAGTGCCAGATACATATATGCCCCCACAGTGCCAGATACATAAATGCCCCACAGTGCCAGATACATAAATGCCCCCACAGTGCCATATATATATATATATATATATATGTGCCCCCACAGTGCCAGATACATAAATGCCCCCCCCCCCCCAGTGCCAGATACATATAGGCCCCCACAGTGCCAGATACATAAATGCCCCCACAGTGTCAGATACATAAATGCCCCCACAGTGCCAGATACATAAATGCCTCCACAGTGCTGGATACATAAGTGCCCCCACAGTGCTGGATACATAAGTGCCCCCACAGTTCCAGATACATAAATGCCCCCACAGTGCTAGATACATAAATGCCCCCACAGAGCCAGATACATATATGCCCCCACAGTGCCAGATACATATATGCCCCCACAGTGCCAGTTACATAAATGCCCCCTCAGTGGCAGATACATAAATGCCCCCACTGTGCCAGATATGCCCCCACAGTACCTGCTGTGCCAGCGGCGGCGAGTCGGCGATGAGGGAAGGGGAGTGCTGTGGGCCACGGGCGGACTGAAGCTAAACTATTCAGTGTGCGCACAGCGCGCACAGAGCAGTTTATGCTGTTAGCAGGCTGGCTCCAGGCTCGAATATGGCGGCTCCAGCGTGTGGCGTGAATTAAGGGTGGCGCCCTGCGCGGTCGCTCAATTCGAACATGCCTGGAGCCAGCCCTGCTGAGGAGAAAAGCTGCAGATGCTACTGCCCGGAGGGGGGGGGCTTAAGCCCCTACTGGCCACTGGGCCCCTCCATTTGACCTGGGCCCAGGTAATTAGTACCCTCCCTTCCTCTGCGCCCCTGCATATAATACAGAGAGCATCTGTGTGACCACCACACAATAGGAACAGCGCTGTGAGTTAGGACCTAGGAGAAGACGTTATTAGAGGAAGCATGAAAGGTCCCTTGTTTACTGCTGAGCCACCCCAGAAACTACCCGTCCGTGGAGGAGCCGATGGGGAGAAGACCGGAATCCCTGGAGAAGAATAGGGATAGTGGCAGACGCAGCAGTGAAGCGGGAAGTTTCCAAGAACAGTCTCACCAAGCTCAGGGGCACTCAGGCAACATTGAAAGCACCCCCGCATGGCAAAAGGACCCGAGCTCAGGACCTTGCTTTAGGTAGCCAAGGTCAGGGTCTTCTATGGCCACCTGAAGCAGGGTCCTGAGCCTTTTCTAGGTGATGCAGCCCCATTTTTCTATGCACCTGATCCTTGATGCCCCTCTTTACCATGGGTCCCAGTACTGGTGTCCCATTTGAGCCCCGCTGTCGCTGGGCCTGGCCATAATGTAGAGCCAACATTCGCCATGTGAGGGGACATGATACATTAATGTTTGTGGCAGAAAGTGACAAAACATAAAAAAAAACAAAAAAATTGTGTCTACTTTTTTGTGTCGACAATATACTTTTGACCTGGTCGCCCTTTTGACACTGTCGTCCTAATGCATGTCGACCATGAGTGGTCGATCTATTGACTGTAGACCTTTTTAGTGTAGAACTAATAATCCACACCCAGATGCCATCAGGATTAGCGCAATGACAGATGTCATAGAAACATACCTTGGTGCCCTTGTTAAGATCGCCTCCTATATAATGTCATCTGGTGTGAAATTCCTTTTGCTGGCAGAGAGGATGCGCTGAAGCTGCAGTGCTGCAGCACTTAAAAATAGAGAAGGTGGAGTGTGTGTTGTTGGGGGAATTTGAATGGGCTGAGTCGGTGCTGTCCGTCCATCAGTTGCCCTGCAAACTGCTGGTGCCCACTGTCAAGCTGAGCTTGTCCTGGGCATGGAATGCATGTCCTAACTAATAATGGAGCAAGATCACCAAACATGAAGTACAGTAATGTACCCACCTCCCAACATTGGGCAGTTTCCAATTAGAGCTAGTTACCACTGGTATTATGATCGCTGGGGGCTATCCTATTATTCCTGATGCTGGCATCCTTTTTCCCCCGATGCCACCACTTATCAGGCACCCAAAGCATAATCTGTGATAAGGGGCCACCAGAGCTATGACAACACTTGGGATTGGGGACTTATTGATCGGTCGCCAGTCCAATTTCATCTGATCAAAATGACTTTTATTTGTATAATGCAATAATGACCATCGGTCATTAATCACGATATCCCGCTGTTTTGATTGGCCGAAAAGGCATCGGGGCTAATTGGATGCCACCTATTGTCTCCGGCAGGAACTCAAAGTTGCTGGGAACATCTTGAGCAACTCTGATGGTACTAAATACCATCTAGTAAAGACCGAGATGTGCGGGTTCGGAATTCTGAAAAATGGAAAACATTTTTTTTTTTACCATTTCCGTGTATTTTCGAGCCGGGGCTCGGATTTTCCTGCCAGGCTTGGATTTCAAAGCAAGGAAAACCATCATCTTCTTGCAGTCAGTTCTCACGTTTTGGGATTCTCTAATAGTACCTCCTGTAGGACGCCATTTCACACAGGATGCTGGAGGATTTGGGTACGGGGCTGTGGGCTGCAGTACTAAAACTGTCAATGAAGGGCTTTGGGGTGCAAGCACTACTGTGGCACTACTGATGTGGCTGTCTCAGACTGAAGGTCTGTGGGGTACAGCACTACTGTGGAACTTCTGGTATGTGCTGTGACTGTGTCAGACTGTGAAGAACTGTGGGTGCACTGTGAGGCACTGTATGAATTAGATGATAGAAGAGTAGGAGTAGCAACCTGGTACTAGTGCTGCGGCTGTTGTCAGTCATGGTAATACTTCATACATCATTTACTAAAGGTGATCCAGGGGACACAAAGTTTAAGAAATGGCACCTGAAATTTAAATATTTCATAATGTTAAAGAAAACATCACTTCTAATAATAAATAGTATAACTGGCAGCATGCCATACACTGCATGCAGTGTCAAGGAAAGGCTCAGGCCATGACCTTTGCTTGCGAGTGGTAGTGCTGCTGTTGTTTTATGCACTAGAAGAATGCCTATTGCGGAAGCTGGATCCAAACGCAGTCAGGCAACTTCTTCTGTAACCTCATAATGATGAAGCCTTCTCGCTCTGAGTTTAGTAGAGCTGTCGCCTTTTAAATGAGTGCCCCCCCCCCCCCCAAAAAAAAAAAAAAAAAAAAAAAGAGCACTAAGGCTGAAGAACAAAAGAACAAACTGTGTTCACAAATTCCTGAGGTGAGTCTAGATGTGTCCACATTAGCTATGTGTGAGTATAACATTTGTGATATTGTACTCATAGAGAAGACTACTTCCACCATTTTGTGCACCCTCTGCAAACTTGGGAATGAGCAGTACAAGTAAAGATAGTGACACATAAATTGAAGATGCCAGTCGGGAAGAAGTGCAACAGGATGAGGGGGATTTTTCTGAACTATATCATGCTAATGAGGATGTTACAGATGAGGATGTGTTTTGTGTTAAAATTACCAGTGACAGCAGTTCTTGCCCTGGATAAAAAGAAGGTCATTGTCATACCTAGGCATAAGACAAGAAAAGCCACCTCTTGTGTGTGGAATTATTTTTACCTACATCCTGACAACATTTGTATCATCTGTACCATCTGTACCATTTGTGAAGCCAAAGTCAGTAGAGGTAACCATCTAAGCACCTCCTCCATGTTACATCATACAGTGAGTTCATGCAAGTTATTTATCATAATCTGTAAAATAAGATTTTACTTACCGATAAATCTATTTCTCGTAGTCCGTAGTGGATGCTGGGGACTCCGTCAGGACCATGGGGAATAGCGGCTCCGCAGGAGACAGGGCACAAAAGTAAAAGCTTTAGGATCAGGTGGTGTGCACTGGCTCCTCCCCCTATGACCCTCCTCCAAGCCTCAGTTAGGATACTGTGCCCGGACGAGCGTACACAATAAGGAAGGATTTTGAATCCCGGGTAAGACTCATACCAGCCACACCAATCACACTGTACAACCTGTGATCTGAACCCAGTTAACAGCATGATAACAGCGGAGCCTCTGAAAAGATGGCTCACAACAATAATAACCCGATTTTTGTAACATTAACTATGTACAAGTATTGCAGACAATCCGCACTTGGGATGGGCGCCCAGCATCCACTACGGACTACGAGAAATAGATTTATCGGTAAGTAAAATCTTATTTTCTCTGACGTCCTAGTGGATGCTGGGGACTCCGTCAGGACCATGGGGATTATACCAGAGCTCCCAAACGGGCGGGAGAGTGCGGATGACTCTGCAGCACCGAATGAGAGAACTCCAGGTCCTCTTTAGCCAGGGTATCAAATTTGTAGAATTTTACAAACGTGTTCTCCCCCGACCACGTAGCTGCTCGGCAGAGTTGTAATGCCGAGACCCCTCGGGCAGCCGCCCAGGATGAGCCCACCTTCCTTGTGGAATGGGCCTTGACAGATTTAGGCTGTGGCAGGCCTGCCACAGAATGTGCAAGTTGAAATGTGCTACAAATCCAACGAGCAATCGTCTGCTTAGAAGCAAGAGCACCCAGTTTGTTGGGTGCATACAGGATAACAGCGAGTCAGTTTTCCTGACTCCAGCCGTCCTGGAAACCTATATTTTCAGGGCCCTGACAACATCTAGCAACTTGGAGTCCTCCAAGTCCCTAGTAGCCGCAGGTACCACAATAAGCTGGTTCAGGTGAAACGCTGACATCACCTTAGGAAGAAACTGGGGACGAGTCCGCAGCTCTGCCCTGTCCGAATGGACAATCAGATATGGCTTTTGTGAGACAAAGCCGCCAATTCTGACACTCGCCTGGCCGAGGCCAGGGCCAACAGCATGGTCACTTTTCATGTGAGATATTTCAAATCCACAGATTTGAGCGGTTTAAAATGTGATTTGAGGAATCCCAGAACTACGTTGAGATCCCACAGTGCCACTGGAGGCACAAAAAGGGGGTTGTATATGCAATACTCCCTTGACAAACTTCTGGACTTCAGGAACTGAAGCCAATTCTTTCTGGAAGAAAATTGACAGGGCCGAAATTTGAACCTTAATGGACCCCAATTTGAGGCCCATAGACACTCCTGTTTGCAGGAAATGCAGGAATCGACCGAGTTGAAATTTCTTCGTGGGGCCTTCCTGGCCTCACACCACGCAACATATTTTCGCCACATGTGGTGATAATGTTTTGCGGTCACCTCCTTCCTGGCTTTGACCAGGGTAGGAATGACCTCTTCCGGAATGCCTTTTTCCCTTAGGATCTGGCGTTCCACCGCCATGCCGTCAAACGCAGCCGCGGTAAGTCTTGGAACAGACCTGGTACTTGCTGAAGCAAGTCCCTTCTTAGCGGCAGAGGCCATGAGTCCTCTGTGAGCATTTCTTGAAGTTCCGGGTGCCACGTCCTTCTTGGCCAATCCGGAGCCACGAGTATAGTTCTTACTCCTCTACGTCTTATAATTCTCAGTACCTTGGTTATGAGAAGCAGAGGAGGGAACACATACACAGACTGGTACACCCACGGTGTTACCAGAACGTCCACAGATATTGCTTGAGGGTCTCTTGACCTGGCGCAATACCTGTCCAGTTTTTTGTTCAGGCGGGACGCCATCATGTCCACCTTTGGTCTTTCCCAACGGTTCACAATCATGTGGAATACTTCCCGATGAAGTCCCCACTCTCCCGGGTGGAGGTCGTGCCTGCTGAGGAAGTCTGCTTCCCAGTTGTCCACTCCCGGAATGAACACTGCTGACAGTGCTATCACATGATTTTTCGCCCAGCGAAGAATCCTTGCAGTTTCTGCCATTGCCCTCCTGCTTCTTGTGCCGCCCTGTCTGTTTACGTGGGCGACTGCCGTGATGTTGTCCCACTGGATCAATACCGGCTGACCTTGAAGCAGAGGTCTTGCTAAGCTTAGAACATTGTAAATTGCCCTTAGCTCCAGTATATTTATGTGGAGAGAAGTCTGCAGACTTGATCACACTCCCTGGAAATTTTTTCCCTGTGTGACTGCTCCCCAGCCTCTCAGGCTGGCATCCGTGGTCACCAGGACCCAGTCCTGAATGCCGAGTCTGCGGCCCTTTAGTAGATGAGCACTCTGCAGCCACCGCAGAAGAAACACCCTTGTCCTTGGAGACAGGGTTATCCGCTGATGCATCTGAAGATGCGATCCGGACCATTTTTCCAGCAGATCCCACTGAAAAGTTCTTGCGTGAAATCTACCGAATGGAATCGCTTCGTAAGAAGCCACCATTTTTCCCAGGACCCTTGTGCAATGATGCACTGACACTTTTCCTGGTTTTAGGAGGTTCCTGACTAGCTCGGATAACTCCCTGGCTTTCTTCTCCGGGAGAAACACCTTTTTCTGGACTGTGTCCAGAATCATCCCTAGGAACAGCAGACGTGTCGTCGGAAACAGCTGCGGTTTTGGAATATTTAGAATCCACCCGTGCTGTCGTAGAACTACTTGAGATAGTGCTACTCCGACCTCCAACTGTTCTCTGGACCTTGCCCCTATCAGGAGATCGTCCATTTTCTTTGAAGAAGAATCATCATTTCGGCCATTACCTTGGTAAGGACCCGGGGTGCCGTGGACAATCCAACCGGCAGCGTCTGAAACTGATAGTGACAGTTCTGTACCACGAACCTGAGGTACCCTTGGTGAGAAGGGCAAATTGGGACATGGAGGTAAGCATCCCTGATGTCCCGGGACACCATATAGTCCCCTTCTTCCTGGTTCGCTATCACTGCTCTGAGTGACTCCATCTTGATTTGAACCTTTGTATGTAAGTGTTCAACTATTTCAGATTTAGAATAGGTCTCACCGAGCCGTCTGGCTTCAGTACCACAATATAGTGTGGAATAATACCCCTTTCCTTGTTGTAGGAGGGGTACTTTGATTATCACCTGCTGGGAATACAGCTTGTGAATTGTTTCCACTACTGCCTCCCTGTCGGAGGGAGACGTTGGTAAAGCAGACTTCAGGAACCTGCGAGGGGGAGACGTCTCGAATTTCCAATCTGTACCCCTGGGATACTACTTGTAGGATCCAGGGGTCCACTTGCGAGTGAGCCCACTGCGTGCTGAAACTCTTGAGACGACCCCCCCCCACCGCACCTGAGTCCGCTTGTACGGCCCCAGCGTCATGCTGAGGACTTGGCAGAAGCGGTGGAGGTCTTCTGTTTCTGGGAATGGGCTGCCTGCTGCAGTCTTCTTCCCTTTCCTCTATCCCATGGCAGATATGACTGGCCTTTTGCCCGCTTGCCCTTATGGGGACGAAAGGACTAAGGCTGAAAAGACGTTGTCTTTTTCTCCTTTATACGGCAATACTTCCATGTGCCGTTTGGAATCTGCATCACCTGACCACTGTCGTGTCCATAAACAACTTCTGGCAGATATGGACATCGCACTTACTCTTGATGCCAGAGTGCAAATATCCCTCTGTGCATCTCGCATATATAGAAATGCATCCTTTAAATGCTCTATAGCCAATAAAATACTGTCCCTGTCAAGGGTATCAATATTTTCAGTCAGGGAATCCGACCAAGCCACCCCAGCGCTGCACATCCAGGCTGAGGCGATCGCTGGTCGCAGTATAACACCAGTATGTGTGTATATACTTTTTAGGATATTTTCCAGCCTCCTATCAGCTGGCTCCTTGAGGGCGGCCCTATCTGGAGACGGTACCGCCACTTGTTTTGATAAGCGTGTGAGCGTCTTATCCACCCTAAGGGGTGTTTCCCAACGCGCCCTAACTTCTGGCAGGAAAGGGTATACCGCCAATAATTTTCTATCGGGGGAAACCCCCGCATCATCACACACTTCATTTAATTTATCTAATTCAGGAAAAACTACAGGTAGTTTTTTCACACTCCACATAATACCCCTTTTTGTGGTACTTGTAGTATCAGAAATATGTAACACCTCCTTCATTGCCCTTAACAAGTAACGTGTGGCCCTAAAGGAAAATACGTTTGTTTCTTCACCGTCGACACTGGAGTCAGTGTCCGTGTCTGTGTCTGTGTCGACCGACTGAGGTAAAAGGACGTTTTAACGCCCCTGATGGTGTTTGAGACGCCTGGACAGGTACTAATTGGTTTGCCGGCCGTCTCATGTCGTCAACCGACCTTGCAGCGTGTTGACATTATCACGTAATTCCTTAAATAAGCCAACCATTCCGGTGTCGACTCCCTAGAGAGTGACATCACCATTACAGGCAATTGCTCCGCCTCCTCACCAACATCGTCCTCATACATGTCGACACACACGTACCGACACACAGCACACACACAGGGAATGCTCTGATAGAGGACAGGACCCCACTAGCCCTTTGGGGAGACAGAGGGAGAGTTTGCCAGCACACACCAAAAACGCTATAATTATACAGGGACAACCTTTATATAAGTGTTTTTCCCTTATAGCATTTTAATATATATAGTCATATCGCCAAATAAGTGCCCCCCCTCTCTGTTTTAACCCTGTTTCTGTAGTGCAGTGCAGGGGAGAGCCTGGGAGCCTTCCCACCAGCATTTCTGTGAGGGAAAATGGCGCTGTGTGCTGAGGAGAATAGGCCCCGCCCCCTTTTCGGCGGGCTTCTCCCATTTTTCTGAGACCTGGCAGGGGTTAAATACATCCATATAGCCCCCAGGGGCTATATGTGATGTATTTTTAGCCAGAATAAGGTACTATCATTGCTGCCCAGGGCGCCCCCCCCAGCGCCCTGCACCCTCAGTGACCGCTGCTATGAAGTGTGCTGACAACAATGGCGCACAGCTGCAGTGCTGTGCGCTACCTTATGAAGACTGAAAAGTCTTCTGCCGCCGGTTTCTGGACCTCTTCACTTTTCGGCATCTGCAAGGGGGTCGGCGGCGCGGCTCCGGGACGAACCCCAGGGTGAGACCTGTGTTCCGACTCCCTCTGGAGCTAATGGTGTCCAGTAGCCTAAGAAGCCAATCCATCCTGCACGCAGGTGAGTTCACTTCTCTCCCCTAAGTCCCTCGATGCAGTGAGCCTGTTGCCAGCAGGACTCACTGAAAATAAAAAACCTAACAAAACTTTTACTCTAAGCAGCTCTTTAGGAGAGCCACCTAGATTGCACCCTTCTCGGCCGGGCACAAAAATCTAACTGAGGCTTGGAGGAGGGTCATAGGGGGAGGAGCCAGTGCACACCACCTGATCCTAAAGCTTTTACTTTTGTGCCCTGTCTCCTGCGGAGCCGCTATTCCCCATGGTCCTGACGGAGTCCCCAGCATCCACTAGGACGTCAGAGAAAATAATAATAAGCAGTCCAGTATCAGCTACCAGCAGTTTGGACCAGTGCATGCAGTCTCCATTGCCAACACCCTGATCATCAACCTCCTCAATAATGATTAGAGGTACCAAACCAAAAACTTGGTTTGTGGGGGCCCAAACAAACCAAGCACTTTAGCCACACAGTGTTAGTTTATGTTGCTTAAGTGCTTGGTTTGTTAAACTATGCCTTTCCTTTTTGATAACCAACATAAGGGTGGGTGGGAGGGTCCAAAGACAATTCCATCTTGCACCACTTTTGTTTTCATTATGGGCTGTATTTTTTTTGTTTGTTGGGGGGGGGGGGGGGGGGCTTTGATGATGGTCTTTTTTTTGTATAGACAAACATTTTTATTGATTATTGCTTTAATACATTATGAATTTTTAACACATTATTAAACAGAAATAACTGTGTGTGTTTGTGCCCCAGCTCTGTTGTTTAGTTTAGCCAGCCAGTCACTGAGGGTGGTTTTGACAAAACCAAAACACCAGGGGTTTGCAGTGCACACATTTCTACTTATAACAAGTTTCCCATATAGCCACACTGATGGAGGCCTTGCAATGCTAGATCAAAGGGTTGACAATCCCTGGTTATCAAGGGGGATGAAATGCCCAAATCCCAGGACAGTTCATGGGGTTCATGATTAGGGGAAGGTGGTGCTAGAATGGAATGATATAAAACTGATATATATATATATTGAGGAACGGCATTTGGTAAGCTTTCAAGTTTTGTCATCATATATAGTTTGTGCGACAACATATGATATTTGAGGTATTTTAAAATGATCAAATTTAGTACATGCAGGTTAGTCACATGGGTGCTTTCAAGTGGTCTGTATTAATTTTGTGTTGCCTTATCACAGAATATATTTTCTTATATTGTTATATAGCTGTTCTCTGTATCCGGTTGTCTGTAAAACCATATGTGTCTACATTTTATTAGGATGATGACAAGAGTTGACTGCGTTCTTCCACAATGTAGAAGTCTGCCCTTGTGCTGAACCTATTTATGTTATATATTTACTTATATATCCATGACATTCAGCTTGTATAACATTCAACTCATGGTGAGTCAGCACAAGATCATCCCATCTACCAATGATTAGGAATTTTTAACTGCAAATACATGAAGGTGTTTTGTTTAAACAGGCACCTTTCTTAGTTCCATTAAATAGCATATTACTTTTAAAAATAACTGTTAAATGTACTAACCATTGCAGTGGCGGAACAAGCAAGCGGTGGGCCCAGGTGCAACAAAATGCTTTGGGCCCCCCATCCAAGTACACCCCATGGGCAGTGCGCGCCGTAGGCGCGCGCGCAAAAATACATAGTGGCGTGGCTTCGTGGGGAAGGGGTGTGTCCACAAAATAATACCAATTCATAAAACGGTGCACAGTAGTCTCCATTCTTCAAATTACGCCGCACAGTAGCACCACTATACCAGGTAGAGACCCTTTTACTCCTTACAGCGAACAGATTCCCCTTTTTACACATAACGGCAGACAACGTGCACTTTTTACACATAACGGCAGACAGCGTGCCCTCGTTACACATAGCGGCAGACAGCATACACTTTTTACACAATGGCAGACAGCGTACCCTCGTTACACATAGCGGCAGACAGCGTGCCCTCGTTACACATAGCGGCAGACAGCGTGCACTTTTTACACATTACGGCAGGCAGCGTCCCCATTTTACACATTACGGCAGACAGCGTCCCCATTTTACACATTACGGCAGACACCATACACTTTTACACATAACGGCAGATAGCGTGCCCTTTTTACACATTACGGCAGGCAGATTCTACCTTTTTACACATAGCGGCAGGCAGATTCCCCATTTTTACATTGCGGCATGCAGATTCCCCATTTTTATACATAGCGGCAGGCAGTCCCCCCTTTTTACACATTGCGGCAGGCAGTCCCAACAAATAAAAAAAGAAATTACCTGCTTGTTGCCAGGGGTTTCATGCACTTGGTTCCATGCACAGTGCCAGGATGTCATGCTCGTTGCCAGGGGTTTCATGCACTGGGTGTCATGCTCGTTGCTAGTGGGTAGTGCTTGTTGCTAGGGCCGTGCTCCCAGTGCCACATATGCTCCCAGTGCCAGATATTCCCCCACAGTGCCAGGTATATGCACCCAGTGCCAGATATTCTCCCACAGTGCCAGATATTCCCCCCCAGTGCCAGGTATATGCCCCCAGTGCCAGGTACATGCCCCCCCAGTGCCAGTTATATGCCCCCAGTGCCAGGTATATGCCCCCAGTGCCAGCTTCCCCCCCAGTGCCAGGTATATGCCCCCAGTGCCGGGTATATGCCCCCCCAGTGCCAGATATTCTCCCACAGTGCCAGATATTCCCCCCCAGTGCCAGGTATATGCCCCCAGTGCCAGATATTCCCCCCCCAGTGCCAGGTATATGTCCCCAGTGCCAGATCTGTCCCCCCAGTGCCTGCTCCCCCGGTCCCCCCTCCCCCCCCCTATGTGTTGGAGGGACACGAGCGCATCGCGCGTCTCTCCTGTGTCCCTCCTGGCTCTCCCCCGCTGGTCTAATGAAGCATGTGCCGTTCGTGAGCCAATCAGAGCTCACGAACGGCACATGCTTCCTTAGAGCGGCCGGGGGAGAGCCAGGAGGGACACAGAGAGACGCGCGATGCGCTCGTGTCCCTCCAACACATAGGGGGGGGCCGGGGGAGCAGGGGAGCAGCAAGGAGGGAGAGGAGAACGCAGATTGACATGCGGACTCTCGTCCGCATGTCAATCTGTTCTAAATGCCGGCCGGCGGCTGTGGGCCCCTGAGTGCGGCGGGGCCCCAGTGCAATGCACTGCCTGCCCCGCCAGTAGTTCCGCCCCTGAACCATTGGTCTTGGGTCTAAACCAAAACTGAGGGAAAGCAACAGATATGGGTGGTCATTCCGAGTTGATCGCAGCCAGCAACTTTTTGCTGCTGCTGCGATCAACTAGTCCACGCCTATGGGGGAGTGTATTTTAGCTTAGTAGGGCTGCGATCGCTTGTGCAGCCCTGCTAAGCGAAAAAAAATTCAAGTAAAACAAGACTAGCCCTGGACATACTTACCCAGTGTGACGATCTCAGCGATGCTGGGGCCGGCTTTGACGTCAGACATCCGCCCTCTGTTCTCCTGGACACGCCTGCGTTTTCTTCTCCACTCCCCGAAAACGGCAGGCAACGGTCCGGTGACGCCCAGGTACGCCTTCTTTCTGTCAATCTTCTTGTGGTCGGCTCTGCGACCGCTTTCTTCGTTGTCCTGGACTTAAACCGGCGACCCCTCTTGCCGGGCAACGTCACGCATGCGCAGTGCGTCCGCCGCGCATGTGCATTTCGGACCCGTTCGCACCGCAGCGACAAACCGCTGTGTGCGAACGGGTCGGAATGACCCCCCCTAGGACCTAATTCAGCATGGATCGTTATTCTGAGAAATTGCGATTGTCTGCATATAGAAAGGTGCCGCCCTGACAGAAAGAAGAAACTGCCCATGCAAATTTGCAAATGCACTGCAGATCACTAGACACTCGCAGATACATATGCAAAACCCGGAACATCGAAGAGTCTTGTCTGAGCAAATGGGAGTAGGTCTGAGGCTGCCACTAATCTGCAACTGAGACGGGCTGGAAGTGGTCTGCACTGACGTCAGAGACCCTCCCAAAAATGCCTGGACATGCCTGCGTTTTTTCTGACACACGCAGAAAATGTCAGGTTTCTGCGCAGAAATGCTGGCTTCCTGTCAGTCAAACAGCGGCTACATTGCATTTACGATCTGTACGTATTTTCTGTCACTATTTAACCGTGTGCATGCGCAATCATTCAATAATCGCTCCATTTGCGAATTCTCTAAATAGCGATCCATGCTGAATAAGGCTCATATATGGCAAGTTGTGGTCATCATACATTCAGTTTCTGGACGTTATAAAAACCGACCATTTGTAAATCTATGGATCCTAAAAAAATAATTAAAAAAAATCTTTAAATACATTAATAGAAAGAGATTAAAGAAGGAGAGTATAGGCCCTTTAAAAGACAAGTTGGGAGTCTTAAGCAAAAATGATAATGACATAGCGGACACACTAAATGAGTTTTTTTCAACAGTATTTACTAGAGAGGACCCAATTCAGGGACTAACACATAATCTCAATAATGAGAATATCCCACTGATAGGTACTTATTTATGCAAGGAAGTAGTCTGTGACCGATTAAAACATTTAAAGATTAATAAGTCACCAGGTCCCGATGGTATTCACCCAAGGGTTCTAATGGAGCTTCACTCTGAACTTGCAAAACCGCTATTTTTGATCTTTAAGGATTCAGTAATATCAGGTATGGTTCCCAAAGACTGGCGTATAGCGAAAGTAGTGCCTATATTCAAAAAGGGAAGTAAAGCTGAACCAGGTAATTATAGACCAGTTAGTCTTACATCTATAGTGGGGAAAGTATTGGAAGGTATTCTAAGAGATAGTATTCAGAAGTTCCTTGAAGTCAATAAGGTCTTTAAAAGGAATCAACATGGGTTTATGAAGGACAGATCCTGTCAAACCAATTTACTTGGCTTTTATGAAACAGTAAGCGCAAACCTAGATCAGGGTAAAGAGGTGGATGTAATCTTTTTAGATTTTGCCAAAGCATTCGACACTGTACCACACATGAGACTTATCTACAAGCTACAAGAATCAGGGCTAGGAAGCACAATATGCACTTGGGTCAAAAACTGGTTAGATAATAGAGAGCAGCGCGTTGTGGTTAATGGATCTTTTTCAACTTGGACTGAAGTGCTAAGTGGTGTGCCGCAAGGCTCAGTATTAGGACCGCTATTGTTCAATATTTTCATTAACGACCTAACAGAAGGTCTAGAGAGCATGGTGTCAATTTTTGCAGATGATACCAAATTGTGTAAAGTTATAACTGCGGAGGGGGATGCTGAGTCGCTTCAGAATGACTTAGTTAAATTAGAAGCTTGGGCAGCGAAATGGAGAATGCGCTTCAATAAAGACAAGTGTAAGGTAATGCACTGTGGTAACAAGAACAAAAATAACACCTACCTACTAAATGGGGTAAAATTAGAGGATTCTGTACTGGAAAAGGACTTAGGTGTCCTCATAGATAGCAAACTAAGCAGTAGTACCCAAAGTAGGACTGCAGCAAAGAAGGCTAATAAGATATTAGCATGCATAAAACGGGGAATTGATGCTAGGGACGAGAGTATTATACTCCCATTATATAAATCACTTGTGAGGCCACACCTTGAATACTGTGTACAATTCTGGGCACCTTACTACAAAAAGGATATCCTTTAGCTAGAAAAGGTTCAAAGGCGGGCAACCAAAATAATTAAGGGTATGGAGACGCTGGAATACGAGGAAAGGCTTGCAAGACTAGGCATGTTTACACTGGAAAAGAGGAGATTAAGAGGGGACATGATCAACATTTACAAAAATATAAGGGGACATTATACAGATCTTGCGCAGGACCTGTTTTTGGTTAGATCAACACAGAGAACTCGTGGACACTCGCTCAGGTTAGAGGAGAGGAGATTCTGCACAATACGGCGTAAAGGCTTTTTTTACGGTAAGGACGATACGTGTTTGGAATTCCCTGCCTGAGGGAGTTGTAATGGCAGACTCAGTCAACACCTTTAAGAATGGGTTAGATAAATTCCTAATTGATAAGGATATCCAGGGTTACGGGGCATAGTCACACACTATGGTTATTATAAAAAAGAGGGGTAAAACGTAACGGCAGTCATCAACTTCAGTCAAAATTTTCTACAAAATAATCGTGCATAGGAGACCACAAATATGGTTGAACTTGATGGACAATTGTCTTTTTTCAGCCTTAGATACTATGTTACTATGTTACTATTCTTTTCTATGTGAAACATTGTTGGTCCAATGTTCTAAAATGCCCTAAAACTCTCCCTGTTTTGAACAATAGGTGTGCCTCAAAGAAAGCCTTCGCCCTGGGTGCCACAAGGTCTAGAACCGGCACTGCTTGAAATCCATGAGATCTAAGCGCATTACGACTTGCGTGTGATTCAATCAGCCCCAACATTTGGAAGTTAGGAACCACTGGCATACAGTATATGTGTGTGTGTGTGTGTGTGTATGGGTGCAGTATGTGTGCGCACATGTGCGTGGTAGGGGGCACTGCCTATTTTATCAGCCCTGACTATGAGGAGCTATCCTTGTCTCACTGACTTTTGAGGAGCTGTATATTGGAATGGCTTAGAGGACATCCAGAGTCATGAGTCCTAATACTAAGGATAAAGATACCTTTCAAGGCCTGAATACACCTGGTCAAGGTGGGCCTTAGTATAAAGAATCTTTCCTCTACTCAGGATCCTTATCCAGCCATTCACCAATACATCATTCATTGAAAATAGAGGAATAATCCAAGGCTGGGTCATCCCCAATTTTTTTGAATTTTGTAAGGCTCACTGCGGATTCACTGCGGATTGAGAAAGCTGTGCGGGGAGCCGGCAGTGTGATTATCTCTGTGCGTCTCACAAGCTGATCACTGTGTTTAAAAAAAACTCAAAAACTTACCTATCCAGGGTCGGTGATCAGGCCCGGCGACTGGGGGTCAAAGGGGACACCAGTATCAAGCCCTGAGTGTAAGAGGGGCCCCGAGGGTCATGGAAACAAGATATGGTCACCAGCATCAATTAATGTTTTTCTTAGTGCCCACTCTGCGTAATTGTCCGGCCAGACTATCCCCCCCCCATTACCTGTCACTTGGTCCCGTCACGACGTCATCACGGGTCCAGCTCCTTCAGTTCCGCCACGGCGTCGGGATCTCCGGGGACCGCACAGCCTACAGAATGGGATCCTTTATTGTGCAGCAACGCTCTCCCAGCGTCCACCAAAACGGTTAGTGCACCCTTCAGCCTCACTTCCTCCACAACGAGGCCTCCTGCTGTCCCCGGGGACCGGCACGCGGTAGTCCCAGGACCTACTACTCATGCGCGGGTTCCATTAGGTATTTCTGTCTCTGATGGTCCACTGTCACCAATTAATTGTGCATGGTTGTCGATATACCCCACTGTCACCAATGCCATACAGGGCACACAATATATTTATTATCAAAGGCACACCACATACTATATAATAATAAATAAAAATACTATACAGGTATGGATGGTTTTTTTAGTGGGGTGACACACAGGTAGCATGTGTGTGTGTGTGTGTGTGTGTGTGTGTGTGGTGGGGGTGAGTGTCTTGGGGCTCAGAGGTCTTTGTCAGCTATACACACATATGTGTGTGTGTGTGTGTATGCAGGGATGTTTGGAGGAGGTTGGGGGTCGAGTGTGGTTTGGGGAGGGGGCCCCAAGAGATATCAGTGTATAGGGCTCCAAGATTTCTGTTGCCAGTCCTGCTGGTGATCGGTGCTCCGGTGCTGGCTGCCGGTCATCGGGACTCCCTGCTTCTGTGACCTGCGGTGCAGTAAAATGATGCTGCAAAGTGGCAGCTCACTTTATAGGAGGAGCTCGGATCAGCGAGCCACAGGTGTTGGTGAGTATAATGATCGGTAGGGAGAGTTCATGGCTGGGATCGACCTGTCAGTGGCAGAAGCAGCGATGTTGGCAGTGGCAGCGCATGCGCAGCACATACAGTAATTGGGATATTTTTTTATGGAAAAATACCCCGATAATGCTGCGAAGTGGCATATCAGGGACAGAGCTTGCTCGCAAGCTCTGTCCCTGCATGCAATAATTGATACATCCGTGTGATGTAATCAGTAGAGGTGTGTGACGGGCACTTTTCGTGTTTTGGTTTCGGTTCCATGCTCGTATTTTGGATCTGGATTGGTTTTGCCAAAAACACACTTCTGTGTTTTGGTTTTGGTTATGGATCTGGATGATTTTTGGGGAAAAAAAACATAAAAACAGCTAAAATCACAGAATTTGGGGGTAATTTTGACCCTACGGTATTATTAACCTCAATAACATTCATTTGCACTCATTTGCAGTCTATGCTGAACACCTCACTCCTCACAATATTGTTTTTAGGCCAAAAGGTTGCACCAAGGTGCCTGGATGACTAAGCTAGGCGACACAAGTGTGCGGCACAAACACCTGGCCAATCTAGGGGTGGCACTGCAGTGGCAGACAGGATGGCAGATTTAAAAAATAGTCCCCAAACAGTACATCATGCAAAGAAGTAAAAGAGGTGCAATGAGGTAGCTGTATGACTAAGCTAAGTGTCACAAGTTTGCGGCACAAACACCTGGCCCATCTAGGAGTTGCACTGCAGTTGCAGACAGGATGGCACTTAAAAAAACTAGGCCCCAAACAGCGCATTATGCAAAGACGAAAAAGAGGTGCAATGAGGTAGCTGTATGACTAAGCTTAGTGACATAAGTGTCACAACTGAGGGCCTGAGCTGACGGGAGGCAGCCTCAGTTGTAGGGGCTGAGATGTACCGGAACCTGGGAGGTTGTATCAGACCCCTGGACATGTAAGTAACATGAAGAAGAACCGCCCGAAGGCGTGACCACGACAACTTGAATAAAAGTCAATGATGTTTATTTATGACAAACTCCATGCATCACAGTAGCAGTAAAAGAAACATAAAATCAGCAGAGAAATAATACAGTTCCTGGGTACTACAGGGTGGCAGGGGCCACAGAGCTCTGGTAGTATGAGACAATTCTTATTATCTGCGAGTTGGAAAGTCCTTACCAGGCCTGACTGTAGCAATGAAGAAAGCCCAGGATCGTACCAGCTGGTGTTCCAGGGAAAGCTGGACTGCTGTAAATAAAATAGCTGCTGTGGGTTCTGGTTGGAACCAGACAGATGTTGGCACGGAGTGGATACTGACTGGAACCAGTTAAATAATAAATGAAGCTTGAGAGCGATGCAATATGAATGAAATGTAGAGTTTGAGAGCGGAGAAATAATAATACCGGTGGAGAGTGGTAAACTGTAGAAAGGACACCGGCCCTTTAAGAGAAGCTGTACTCTGCTGGAAGCTGGGCTGGAAGCAGGTAATGTTGTAGCTGGAAACAGATGAATCCACAATGGATCGGAGAGTCAGGCTACACCGCAGGTGGAATGCTGGTGCGGGTCTCTATGGTGGAAGTCTTGAGACAGGAGCTGGAACCTGGAAGACAATCACAGGAGAGAGACAAACAGGAACTAGGTTTGACAACCAAAGCACTGACGCCTTCCTTGCTCAGGCACAGTGTATTTATACCTGCAGCAAGGAAGGGATTGGCTAGGCAATTATGCAGATTAACAATACTGACAACAGATTGGAGGAATGATCAGCTGACAGAATCCAAGATGGCTGCGCCCATGCAGACACTTGGAGGGAAGTTTGGTTTGTAATCCATGTGGTAATGAAAACAGTAATGGCGGCGCCGGCCACCGGAGACAGGAGGCGCCAAGCTGACAGGTGCACATCCAACCACGCGGACACAGCGGAGGCCACGGCTGACGTAATCGCCACTCAGACACTCTGCATGCAGAAGCTCAGGGACGGCGGCGGAGGCCGCGGGAGACGCCATGCCAGGTGTAATATGGCGTTTACTGTGACAGCGTCTCAGAGTGACAGGAGAGGATACAGGAATGTAAACATCAGGATAACAGATGGGATCCGGTCCTGGAGCGCTGAGCCAACCTTAGGAGGCATCTGATGGGTAAGAAATGGCGTCCAGATACCCGGATCGTGACAGCACCCCCCCCCCCCCCCTTTAGGAGTGTCCCCAGGACACTTCTTTGGCTTTTGAGGAAACTTGGAATGGAATCTCCGGACCAAGGCAGGAGCATGGACATCAGAAGCATTGGTCCATGAACGTTCCTCAGGGCCATAACCCTTCCAGTCAATAAGATATTGTAGTTGACCGTAACGGTGACGTGAGTCCAGGATCTTGGCTACTTCATACTCAACGCCTCGTTGAGTTTGGACTTTCGGAGTTGGAGGAAGTGAGGAATGAAACCGATTCAAGATCAGCGGTTTTAACAGGGAAACATGGAATGTCCTGGGTATTTTTAAGAAGGGAGGCAACTGGAGTCTGTAAGCAACAGGATTGATGACTTGTTCAATCTTGAAAGGACCGATATAGCGAGGTGCAAACTTCATACTGGGAACTCTTAACCTCAAATTCTTCGTGGATAACCATACTCGATCACCCACCTTGAGAGCAGGAACTGCTCGACGCTTCTTATCCGCAAACTTCTTGTACCTGAACGATGCCTTGAGCAGAGCTGATCGTACGCTCTTCCAGATATTGGCAAACTGATGCAAGGTGATATCCACTGCGGGAACAGAAGTTGCTGGAAGCGGTTGGAACTCAGGGACTTTAGGGTGGAATCCAAAGTTAGTGAAGAATGGTGTTGAAGCAGATGAAGAATGATACTGGTTGTTATGACAGAACTCGGCCCAGGGAAGTAATTGAACCCAGTCATCTTGAGAGGAGGACACATAGATGCGGAGGAAGGCCTCCAAGTCCTGATTCACCCTCTCGGTTTGACCATTGGTCTGAGGATGGTAAGCCGTGGAAAACTTTAGCTTGACTTGGAGGACTTGACATAAACTTCGCCAGAATTTGGCTGTGAATTGAACTCCTCGATCTGAGATAATTTCTTCAGGAAGACCGTGGAGTCGGAAGATCTCTTGTATGAATACTTGAGCCAACTTGGAAGCTGACGGAAGACCGGTGAGAGGAATGAAGTGTGCCATCTTGGTGAACCGGTCAACTACCACCCAGATGGTATTGAACTTGTTGCACATGGGTAAATCTGTAATAAAATCCATCGACAAATGGGTCCAAGGTCGACGGGGAACAGATAGTGGAACCAGTTGCCCCGCAGGCGACTGGCGGGATACCTTATGTTGAGCACACTTTGGGCAAGATGCAATAAACTCCAAGACGTCCTTTTTCAGAGTTGGCCACCAATAGGACCTAGAGAAAAACTCCAGGGTTTTTTGGATACCTGTATGTCCGGCAAAACGGGAAGCATGGGCCCAATGCATGAGCTTCTTCCTTAGCATCGGTTTCACAAAACTTTTCCCTGATGGGGGCGTAGAGTCCATCCCTACCGTGGAGAATGCCAACGGATTTATAATAGGATGCTTGTCTGAAGACTCTGACTCATTTTCTTGCTCCCACGAGCGGGAAAGGGCATCGGCCTTGCGATTCTGAGAGCCCGGACAGAACTGGAGTTTAAAGTCGAACCTGGAAAAGAAAAGTGCCCATCTGGCCTGACGAGGGTTGAGACATTGTGCGCCTTTCAGATATAAAAGGTTCTTGTGGTCTGTAAGTATGGTGATTGAATGAGAAGCTCCCTCCAATAGATACCTCCACTCTTCTAGAGCGAGCTTGATGGCTAGCAACTCCTGGTCGCCAATGGCATAGTTGCGCTCAGCTGGGGAGAACTTCCGGGAGAAGAAACTGCAAGGGTGTAAATGGCCATCTTTAGCCCTCTGAGATAACACCGCTCCTACTCCAATGGAGGAGGCATCCACCTCTAAGATGAAAGGAGAGTCGATGTCAGGCTGTTTCAGAACAGGCGCAGAGATGAACCTTTGTTTTAAAAGATGAAATGCTTGCATGGCTTCTTCAGACCACTTGGACGGGTTAGCACCCTTCTTAGTGAAAGCAGTAATATGCGCCACAATGGTGGAAAAGTCTCGTATAAACTTTCGGTAATAGTTGGCGAACCCTAAGAACCTCTGGACCCCTTTGAGGGTTAAGGGTACCGGCCAATTTTGGATTGCTTGTAGTTTCTCAGGATCCATCTCTAGTCCGGAACCAGACACAATGTACCCTAGAAACGGAATGGACTTGACTTCAAAGACGCATTTCTCTAATTTGCAATAGAGATGATTGACACGGAGACGGGACAGAACCTCTTTAACCCAAAAACGATGTTCCTCTAAATCGTTGGCAAAAATGAGGATATCGTCTAGATAGACCACGACATGACGGTATAGAATGTCTCTGAAGATCTCATTGACAAAATGCTGGAAGACAGCTGGAGCATTGCTCAATCCGAAGGGCATGACGAGGTACTCATAATGTCCGTCACGGGTGTTAAAGGCGGTCTTCCACTCGTCACCCTCACGGATCCGGATGAGATTGTATGCACCTCTCAAGTCCAGCTTTGTAAAGATGGTAGCTCCGCTAACTCTGTCAAAGAGCTCAGTAATCAGGGGTAAAGGATAACGGTTCTTGATGGTAATGTCGTTCAAACCTCTGTAGTCGATGCACGGCCGCAGACCACCATCTTTCTTTTTTACAAAAAAGAAGCCTGCGCCGGCTGGAGAAGAAGAAGGTCGAATGAACCCCTTTGCTAGGTTCTCTTTAATGTATTCCTCCATAGAATGCGTCTCAGGCAGAGACAACGGATAAGTTCGGCCTCGAGGTGGAACCTTCCCTGGAACGAGATCAATCGGGCAGTCCCATTCTCTATGAGGAGGAAGGATATCAGCAGAAGCTTTACTGAACACATCCGTGAAATCTTGATATGGAGGAGGTGGAACATCAGACGACCTGGGGGAGGAAGAACAGACAGGCAATACTTTAAACAAACATGTCTCAGCACAGGAGGAACCCCATGCCAGGATTTGCATAGTCGTCCAATCAATTGTAGGATTGTGAAGACTGAGCCATGGAAGGCCCAGGACCACAGGATGTGTGGCTCTTGGAATCACTAAAAAAGAAATAAGTTCGGAATGAAGTACCACTCTCAGACGAACTGGTAGAGTCCTTAAAGAAATAACTGCATCAAAAATTTTGCTGCCATCCACGGCAGTTAAAGAAATGGACGAAGGAAGTCTCTCGGTGGGTAGGGACCACCATTTAACATAGGCTTCGGTAATAAAGTTCCCAGCTGCTCCGGAATCAAGGAGGGCAATGACGTTCCGATAACGTTGAGCAACTTGAAGCGAGACTGGGAGATTACAATCTTGAGGAGATGGAGAGGAGATCATTACTCCTAGCCGGCCCTCTCCTTGGCGAGCTAGGATTTGGAGTTTCCCGGACGTTTGGGACAGGCATTAATGGTGTGAGACGGAGCTGCACAATAAAGACAGAGAGACTCGGAGAGACGTCTTCGGCGCTCAGCAGGAGTTAAATGGGAACGGCCAATTTGCATGGGCTCATCTTTAGTTGGTGACAGTTGGCGAGGAGGAGGAGCAGAAGATTTTGGAGCAGATGATCTTCCACGCTCAGTTGCTCTCTCTCTGAAACGTAAATCAACTTTCGTGCAGAGTGAGATTAGCTCATCTAACTTAGAGGGTAAGTCTCTGGTAGCTAACTCATCGTTAATACGCTCAGATAAGCCATGCCAGAATGCAGCATACAGGGCCTCGTCGTTCCATGCCAGTTCGGATGCCAGGATCTGGAACTGTATCAGATATTGTCCTACAGTACGTGACCCCTGGCGTAAACGGAGAATCTCGGATGAAGCTGAGGTTACCCGGCCTGGCTCGTCGAAGATGCGCCTGAATGTTGAGACGAATGCAGTGTAAGAAGATAGCAGGGTGTCGGACCTCTCCCATAACGGTGATGCCCAATCAAGGGCTGAGCCACTGAGAAGAGAAATAATGTAGGCAATTTTTGTACGGTCACTGGGAAAATTGCCAGGTTGTAGCTCAAACTGAATCTCACACTGGTTGAGAAATCCCCTGCAGAATCTTGGAGATCCGTCAAATTTTGCTGGCGTTGGAAGATGAAGACGTGGAGCAGAAATGGGTAAGGTGGGTGGGGTTATAGCTGGAGTCACTGTGGTTGACGCACCAGACGCGCCTGATCCACGGAGAGTTGTCTGAATCCCATCCAGCCGAGTAGAGAGATCCTGGAGACAGCAGATGATGTGGCCCTGTGCAGCCTCCTGATGTTCTAGTCGGGCTGCCAGTTCTTGCATCGGCCTGGCCGCTTGATCCTGGTCTCCGGCTGGATTCATTAGGTCAGTGCTTACTGTCACAACTGAGGGCCTGAGCTGACGGGAGGCAGCCTCAGTTGTAGGGGCTGAGATGTACCGGAACCTGGGAGGTTGTATCAGACCCCTGGACATGTAAGTAACATGAAGAAGAACCGCCCGAAGGCGTGACCACGACAACTTGAATAAAAGTCAATGATGTTTATTTATGACAAACTCCATGCATCACAGTAGCAGTAAAAGAAACATAAAATCAGCAGAGAAATAATACAGTTCCTGGGTACTACAGGGTGGCAGGGGCCACAGAGCTCTGGTAGTATGAGACAGTTCTTATTATCTGCGAGTTGGAAAGTCCTTACCAGGCCTGACTGTAGCAATGAAGAAAGCCCAGGATCGTACCAGCTGGTGTTCCAGGGAAAGCTGGACTGCTGTAAATAAAATAGCTGCTGTGGGTTCTGGTTGGAACCAGACAGATGTTGGCACGGAGTGGATACTGGCTGGAACCAGTTAAATAATAAATGAAGCTTGAGAGCGATGCAATATGAATGAAATGTAGAGTTTGAGAGCGGAGAAATAATAATACCGGTGGAGAGTGGTAAACTGTAGAAAGGACACCGGCCCTTTAAGAGAAGCTGTACTCTGCTGGAAGCTGGGCTGGAAGCAGGTAATGTTGTAGCTGGAAACAGATGAATCCACAATGGATCGGAGAGTCAGGCTACACCGCAGGTGGAATGCTGGTGCGGGTCTCTATGGTGGAAGTCTTGAGACAGGAGCTGGAACCTGGAAGACAATCACAGGAGAGAGACAAACAGGAACTAGGTTTGACAACCAAAGCACTGACGCCTTCCTTGCTCAGGCACAGTGTATTTATACCTGCAGCAAGGAAGGGATTGGCTAGGCAATTATGCAGATTAACAATACTGACAACAGATTGGAGGAAATGATCAGCTGACAGAATCCAAGATGGCTGCGCCCATGCAGACACTTTGAGGGAAGTTTGGTTTGTAATCCATGTGGTAATAAAAACAGTAATGGCGGCGCCGGCCACCGGAGACAGGAGGCGCCAAGCTGACAGGTGCACATCCAACCACGCGGACACAGCGGAGGCCGCGGCTGACGTAATCGCCACTCAGACACTCTGCATGCAGAAGCTCAGGGACGGCGGCGGAGGCCGCGGGAGACGCCATGCCAGGTGTAATATGGCGTTTACTGTGACAGCGTCTCAGAGTGACAGGAGAGGATACAGGAATGTAAACATCAGGATAACAGATGGGATCCGGTCCTGGAGCGCTGAGCCAACCTTAGGAGGCATCTGATGGGTAAGAAATGGCGTCCAGATACCCGGATCGTGACAATAAGTGTGCGGCACAAACAACATGGGACATGCTGGAATTTGCCCAGATGTCATACACGCACAATATTGGTGGCACAGGAAAGCATACCCCTAAACCACACACACACACATGGCAAAGCCTGTAAAATGAATTTGGATAGTAATATTCCTTTTATTTAGAGTAAATAATATACAGCACAGGACACCACCACTGGACTTATGGCAGCACAAGACACCACTACTGGACTGATGCAGCACACGACAGCACCACTGGACTGGACTTATACGACAGTACCCCTGGACTTATATGGCAGTACCCCTGGACTTGTACTGCAGTGTCAGACAGGATGGCACTTTAAAAAAATAGTCCCCAAACAGCACATGATGCAAAGAAGAAAAAGAGGTGCAAGATGGAATTGTCCTTGGGCCCTCCCACCCACCCTTATGTTGTATAAACAGGAAATGCACACTTTAACAAACCAATCATTTCAGCAACATGGTCTGCCACATGACTGTGGCTGAAATGACTGGTTTGTTTGGGCCCCCACCAAAAAAGAAGCAATCAATCTCTCCTTGCACAAACTGGCTCTACAGAGGCAAGATGTCGACCTCATCCTCCGATTCCTCACCCCTTTCAGTGTGTACATCCACCTCCTCACAGAGTATTAATTCGTCTCCACTGGAATCCACCCTCACAGGTCTTCCCGGAGGAATTTATCATTTATTTTGATGAACATCATCTTCTCCACATTTTGTGTAAGTAACCTCCTACACCGATTGCTAACAAGGTGAGCGGCTGCACTAAACACTCTTTCGGAGTACACACTGGAGGGGGGGCAATTTAGGTAAAATAAAGCTAGTTTGTGCAAGGGCATCCAAATTGCCTCTTTTGCCAGTATACGTATGGACTGTCTTACATGCCTACTTGGATGCTGTCACTCATATAATCGTCCACCATTCTTTCAATGGTGACAGTGACAGTAGACATGTCCGTAATCGTTGGAAGGTCCTTCAGTCCGGACAAGATGTCAGCATTCGCTCCTGACTGCCCTGCATCACCGCCAGCGGGTGGGCTAGGAAATCTTATCCTTTTCCTCGCAGCCCCAGTTGCAGGAGAAAATGAAGGAGGAGCTGCTGATGGGTCACATTCCGCTTGAGTTGACAATTTTCTCACCAGCAGGTCTTTGAACATGTGCAGACTTGTGTCTGCTGGAAAGAGAGATACAACGTAGGCTTTAAACCTAGGATCGAGCACAGTGGCCAAAATGTAGTGCTCTGATTTCAACAGATTGACCACCCTTGAATCCTGGCAAAGCAAATGAAGGGCTCCATCCACAAGTCCCACATACTTTGTGGAATCGCTCTGTCTTAGCTCCTCCTTAAGTTTCTCCAGCTGCTTCTGCAAAAACCTGATGAGGGGAATGACCTGACTCAAGCTGGCAGTGTCTGAACTGACTTCACGTGTGGCAAGTGCGAAGGGTTGGAGAACCTTGCACAAGACGGAGATCATTCTCCACTGCGCTTGAGTCAGGTGCATTCCCCCTCCTTTGCCTATATCGTAGGTGGATGTATAGGCTTGAATGGCCTATTGCTGCTCCTCCATCCTCTGAAGCATATAGAGTGTTGAATTCCACCTTGTTACCACCTCTTGCTTCAGGTGATGTCAGGGCAGGTTCAGGAGTGTTTGCTGGCGCTCCAGTCTGCAGCACGCAGTGGCTGAATGTCGAAAGTGGCCCGCAATTTTTTGGGCCACCGACTGCATCTCCTGCACACCCCTGTCGTTTTTCAAAAAATTCTGCACCACCAAATTAATTGTATGTGCAAAACATGGGACGTGCTGGAATTTGCCCAGATGTAAGGCACGCACAATATTGGTGGCGTTGTCCGATATCACAAATCCCCAGGAGAGGCTAAGTGGGGTAAGCCATTGTGCAATGATGTCCCTCAGTTTCCGTAAGAGGTTGTTAGCAGTGTGCCTCTTACAGAAATCGGTGATACAAAGCGTAGCCTGCCTAGGAACGAGTTGGCATTTGCGAGATGCTGCTACTGGTGCCGCTGCTGTTGTTGCTGCGGGAGGCAATACATCTACCCAGTGGGCTGTCACAGTCATATAGTTCTTAGTCTGCCCTGTTTCACTTGTCCACATATCTGTGGTTAAGTGGACAGTGGGTTCAACTGCATTTTTTAGGACACTGAGGACACTTTTTCTGACGTCTCTGTACATTCTCGGTATCGCCTGCCTAGTGAAGTGGAACCTAGATGGGATTTGGTACCGGGTGGACACTACCTCCATCAATTCTCTAAGTCCCACTGAACTAATGGTGGATACCGGACACACGTCTAACACCAACAAAGCTGTCAAGGCCTCAGTTATCCACTTTGCAACAGGATGACTGCTGTCATATTTCATCTTCCTCACAAAGGACTGTTGGACAGTCAGTTGCTTACTTCAAGTAGTACAAGTGGTCTTCCAACTTCCCCTCTGGGATGACGATCGATTACCAGCAGCAACAACAGCAGCGGCAGCAGCAGTTGGCGTACCACGCAAAGATCCTCCGGAGGAATCCCGGTTAGGAGAGAACTACTCGGTCATCCCAGTGACATGGCCTGCTGGACTACTGACGTTCCTGACTGAGGAGGAAGTTGACGTTGAGGGAATTGGTGGTGTGGCTTGCAGGAGCTTGGGTACAAGAGGAAGAAGGGATTTAGGTGTCAGTGGACTGCTTACGCTCTTACCCAAAGTTTCACAACTTGACACTGACTTCTGATGAATGCACAGCAGGTGACGTTAAGGGAGGTGGTTAACGTCCTTACCCCTATTTATTACAGATTGACAGAGGAAACATACGGCTTGACACCTGTTGTCCGGATTTGTGGAGAAAGAATTCCACACCGAAGAGGTGGCTTTTTTAGTATTTTGCCCAGGGATCACAATGGGCTTATTCATCCCAAGGACAACAGGTGTCTTCCCCGGTGCCTGATTTAAACAAACCACATCACCATCAGAATCCTCATCATCAACTTCCTCCTCAGCGCCAGCAACACCCATATCCTCATCCTGGTGTACTTCAACAGTGACAACTTCAATTTGAATATCAGAAACTGGACTATGGGTGCTACTTCCAGCACTTGCAGAGGGCGTGCAAATGGTGGAAGGAGCCACCTCTTCCCGTCCAATGTTGGGAAGGTCAGGCAACACAAACGCCGACACACTTGGACTCTCCTTGGAGATTTGTGATACCATCTTAGAACGTACAGTTCTTTGCTGTGCTTTTGCCAGCTTGACTCTTATCATTTTTCTAGCGGGAGGATGAGGGCTTCCATCATCATGTGAAGCTGAACCACTAGTCATGAACATAGGCAAGGGCCTTAGCCATTCTTTGCCACTCCGTGTCGTAAATGGCAAGTTTACGTTTCTCCTCCGACCATTTAAATTTATTTTTTGGGGTCTTTTTACTGAAATTTGGCTTTTTGGCATTTACATGCCCTTTACTATCACATTGGGCATCGGCCTTGGCAGATGACGTTGATGGCATTTCATCGTCTATGTCATGACTGGTGGCAGCAGCTTCAGCACTAGGAAGAAGTGGTTCTTGATCTTTCCCTATTTTATCCTCCAAATTTTTGTTCTCCATTATTTTTCTGGAGTTATATAACAATATGCGGTACAGGAGCGCGTACCTCTACACCACACAGGGCAAATCCTGTGAAAATTATTTGGATTAAATATTAATAACCCCTTTATTTGGAATAAATAATATACAGCACAGGACAGCACCACTGAACTTATATGGCAGCACCACTGGACTGGACTAATATGGCAGTATAACTGGAATTATACGGCAGTACCACTGGACTGGATTTTTACGGCAGTATCACTGGATTTATAAGCCAGTACCACTGGAATAATACGTCAGTATCACTGGAATTATATGGCAGTACCACTGGACTTATACGGCAGTACCACTGGATTGGATTTATATGGCAGTATCACTGGACTTATACACCAGTACCACTGGAATTATACGGCAGTATCACTGGAATTATACGGCAGTATCACTGGAATTATACGGCAGTACCACTGGACTTTTACGACAGTACCACTGGACTGAATTTATACGACAGTATCACTGGATTTATTTGCCAGTACCACTGGAATTATACGGCAGTATCACTGGAATTATATGGCAGTATCACTGGAATTATACGGCAATACCACAGGATTTATACAGCAGGTTTCCTGGATTTATATGCCAGTACCACTGGAATTTTATGGCAGTATCACTGGAACTATACGGCAGTACCAATGAACTGAATTTATACGGCAGTATCACTGGATTTATACGCCAGTTCCACTGGAATTATACGGCAGTAGCACTGGAATTATATGACAGTATCACTGGAATTATACAGCAGTACCACTGGACTGGATTTATACCGCGGTATTACTGGATTTATACCGCAGTATCACTGGAATTATACGGCAGTATCACTGGAATTATACGGCCGTACCAATGGATTTGTACGGCAGTACCACTGGACTGGATATATACGGCAGTATGACTGAATTTATACACCAGTACCACTGGAATTATATGGCAGTACCACTGGAATTATACGTCAGTATCATTGGATTTTTACGACAGTACCACTGGACATATACGGCAGTATCACTGGAATTATATGGCAGTACCACTGGACATATACGGCAATTTCACTGGATTTATATGGCAGTACCGCTGGACATATATGGCAGTATCACTGGACATATACGGCAGTATCAGTGGACATATACAGCTGCACAGGGACACCACCACTGGACTGATTCAGGACAACACAGCACCACTGCAATGGACTGGACTTATACAACAGCTCTGGACATATGGCAACAGAGGGCACCACCACTGTGACTGGACTGATGCAGCACAAGACACTACCACTGTACTGGTGCAGGACAACACAGCATCACTGCAATGGACTAGACTTATTCAGCAGCACTGGACATATGGCAGCAGAGGACACCACCACTGTGACTGGACTGATGCAGCACAATACACCACCACTGGACTGATGCAGCACAACACAGCACAACTAGACTGGACTTATGCAGCAGCACTGGACATATGGCAGCAGAGGACACCACTACTGTGACTGGACTGATGCAGCAAAATACTACACCACTGAACTGATGCAGCACAACACAGAATCACTGGACTGGACAAATACGGCAGCACTGGACATATGGCAGCAGAGGACACCACCACTGTGACTGGACTAATGCAGCACAATACACCACCACTGAACTGATGCAGCACAACACAGCACCACTGGACTGTACTTATACAGCAGCACTGGACATATGGCAGCAGAGGACACCATCACTGTGACTGGACGGATGAAGCACAAGACACACCATTGTACTGATGCAGGACACTGAAGGACACTGAGGATGGAGACACGTCTTCTCGCTACACTTTTCAATGTCGGAGTGAAAATGGCAGCGACGCACGGCTCCTTATATGGAATCCAAACCCCGTGAGAATCCGACAGCGGGATGATGACGTTTTGCCTCGTTCTGGTGTCCAAGTCAGGCGGGAAAACCCGAGCCTGACTCGGATCCGGGCTCGGGTAGTGAAGTTCGGGGGGAATTCGGTTCTCAGGGAACCGAACCCGCTCATCTCTAGTAATCAATGATCGCAGTGTGGATTGGGTTGATTTTATGACATCCCATTTGCATCCTCACATGCGGACGTTGATAAATTGGCCTCTATGTATCAAGCAGCAAAGCCAGAAATGTCCACAACAGGGGTTTTCCTGTGAGTTGCATGACAAAGGTATATTCTGCATATTTATTTGTACTGCTGACTGTCTACCTACGCAGTTGCCATCTCATGATTGCAATAGCAAAAGCAGTAAACAAACAAAACATGCTTCATTAAAATAAAATAAAAATTATTTTAAAATATATAATAAATTAATATATTAAACATAGAAACATAGAATTTGACGGCAGATAAGAACTACTTGGCCCATCTAGTCTGCCCCTTTTTTTTTATCCTTTAGGCAATCTCAACCCTTTTTGAACCTTAATTTTTTGTAAGGATATGACTGCACTCCTAGAATGCCCAGATGACAAAAATAACTGTACATGGATCTAGTTCAATCTGTAGACAGTAGCCACCAGCCATTTACCTCCTGCAGAATAGGTTGGGAGACTCTGGATGATGGCCTAAACCCCAGCACTCCCTGAATGCAATGTTCCAGATCCAAACTGGAATATACAGATCTTCTCCCCCTCTGCATATCTGACCTCTGACCCACGTTCCTGGGTTAATACTTTCTGCAAATGGTCTCTGGAGTAAATGTTCTGTGCCTGTTCACTCCGGATCACTGGTTGGGCGACTCTAAAATCTCCAAAACTTTGGCTCTGGATCTGTCGTCAGATGAAACTAGTTTTGGGGGGTTAGAGATCTCCGCTGCTCCCTCTGGCTGCTCCGGCTGACCTGCACTATCTGGGTGAGGACGCTTCCCCCGTTACTGATGCTCGAGTTCTTGTTCAACCAGAAATATTTCTGCAAGTGGTATCTGCGCCACTTTCTCTTGATCTAAAACTGGACATTACCCCGTAGTTCCATCTTTTCCTACCTCTCCATTGAGGAAGCAGTACAGCACGGCCACCACAAAGCCTTGGATGGAGCGGAGTGTCAACTCAAAGGACAGACGAGTCTTTAATAACTGGGAAGAAGGCGAAGATGATGCTCACATCTTCCGGGAAGAAGGCGAAGATGATGTAGTGTACCCCAAAGAGTGGGATGAGTAGGAGCGTGGACCTCGCCAGCCTCTTGTACTGACTGACATCATTGCTCCAAACATCCGACGTCCTCAATTTCTTCATCAGAATCCGGATGAAGTTTATAAATTTGGAGAGAATAACTGGTCCCCGGATGATCCACCAAATACTGGGATTAGAATTAATGTCCCAGCATCCAATGTACTCATACAAGTGGCGGCTGATGGACCAGGCGATGATGAAGACCAGGGGAGACCCCCACCCGAGAGCAATGTACCAGCAGAAATACTTCCACTCGGAGAAGAAGGACACAACAAGCAGAGTGTGGAGGTACAGACCCTCCACCAGCAGCCAGCTTTAATTGGCCATGATGCAATACTGGAAGATCATGACGTAGTGACAGTCCTTCAAGCAGACACTGCAGTGGTTGATGTCATCAATGGAGAACAGCACAGCGTCCCGGATGAAGATGGACATGGCTCTCAGGATGAAGGAGAAGAACAGGTGCATGTGAATGTAGTTCCGGGTACAACGCAGCCACCGAAAGGACAACAGAGTAATTAATGCCAGGGACAGAGACGTCCCATAACCCACCGTGTAGACGGTCTTCAGGTGCATGTAATATTCCTTTGTATATTCATCTTTTGTGTCATTGATGTTGTACTTGCACGCAACGTGCACCGGTGGGAAGGTAACGGACCACCCTGCTTCTGTACAGTTCCGATGCACAGTTCCATTAATTCCAGTAATAATCTGCAGGATCTCTGGGCAAGGAATGGACACAGTATGCCCCAGCGGAGTAGACGGCCAGCAGCTGAGATTGTCCCACTTGCCGGCACATCCTTCCGGCATCCAGCTGGCCACAGATACATTGGTTTGGTCCAGTACCTCAAAGCATCGCTCCTGCTCTCTCTCCATTATACTGGACAAGTCACAGGACAGTTGGGTGACCCCGAGCTGCTGGGAGAAGAGCAGCGCAGTCTCTGGGAATCAGTAGTGCGGCGACCGCAAACTGAGATTCATTTCGGTGTGCCCTCCCCCATTCGCTAGGGGCTCTATCTAAACCGGATCTCTCATGGACACATTACTGGGGGCCTTCCGCCAAACGTGGTTTCCTACCACTCACCCAGATCATCCTCTCCCGCAGACTCACACCTCCCGTCCTGCTTCTTGGGTACCCCTGAAGGTGAGGATCCCCTTTATTTCTTCCACTGATTGTTCATGCTGTAGCTGCTCTCACACTGCAAATCTGGGTATCTCTTGCTCTTGCTAGCAGCACCTACATGCTGTTCTATAATGCAAGGGACTGTGGAGTACCATGCTTGTTCCACAGTCCCCAGACTGCATTTCGTATTAAATAACATATTTTTTTACTACTGGCTGGTGAAGCGGTTAGTCTGTAGCTGTTTCTGTTTACCATTGACTGTGTTGCAGAGGGGCAGAGCATCACTGTTTTTTTCTTGTTTTGGAAATATTTTCTATCGCTAGATTGAGCTGCACTAAAAAAGTATTTTTGGGCCTATTGGTGCCCCCCTCCCCCATGTCATTTCTATACTGGATCCACCCCTGCCCCTAAGTGTAACACAAAAAACATATGTAGATGGTTTACTGAGAATGAAAATGAATTTTAGGATATCATTGCAATGCTTCAGCTGAGTGACTCTAACAAATGCTACTACAAAGCTCATAGACATACTTACCTACTTCTAAGATCTCATTTCCAGGAGAAGACTCTGCTGGCCACTTCAGGGAGCGAGGCCGGGCTGGCATGTCACTAGGCCCAGGGCCGGATTTAGCCTTTGAGGGGCCCAGGGCACTTAAGACAGGGGGGCTCTGGTGAATGGGGGGTGTATATTAGATAGTGCATACCTCCCAACATGACCCCCAAAATGCTCTCTACCTGGACTTTCCTCTTAATACATGATTGGCGTCACCTGTTTCACCTATTGATATGAAAGGTATTTCAACACAGGTGATTGCAATCAGAAAGAGGGAAGTCCAGGTAGAGAGTATTTTGTCCCTCCTGGAATGAGTCATGTCGGGAGATATAGATTGTGTATATTAAATGTAAACCAATGGTGTATATTAGATTTAAGCAAAAAATGTAATAATGCCTGGGTACTGTTTATAGCTCCACCTAATTGAGAGACAACTATTTGATAAAGTTTTCTTGTAGTAGAACAAAGACATAAACAACCAGAAAATTCACATAGAAAAATAAAATCTATCAACTATTGTGTCACATGCAAGAATAGCAGCAGACTCTGTACAATTTACACACTGGGACAGGACTAAGGAGGACTCTCTGTGTGTCTCTTTCTAGACCCAAATGTTCTCATTAGATAACAGGTTATACAGGACCCATGCGGGGAGGAGGAGAAGCTGGGATCCCTTCGTTACTTACAGCTCTCTCCCCCCTTCTAGCTTTCCTCTGGTTGGGAAGCGCCGTCGGTAGCTCATGAAACCTGATTCTCCTGTATCTCTGCCTTCACTGCATACTGTCTTGCTCACATTCTGGCTGCCTGGCTCTGCTGCTGTACAAGAAGGAGAGCTAGTGATGTCACTGTGCTCCAGCCAGGGGGCCCCCTGACAGAGGGGGGGCCCAAGGTACACTAAGCCCTGCATCCCCCGCTTAATCTGGCTATGACTAGGCCCTTCCCCCAAAGTAGCAAAATGCTGCAATTTGCGGGTCTGCTCATTGGGGGTGTGGCTAAATTATGTGTTTTTGCCTAATTTAGCACTGCCCCCTTCATATGGAGCTGAAAATCCTAGCTGTAATCTTCTCATCCACCCGCTTCACTAGGAAGCATGTGAGATGCTAGAGATCTGGCCACTCTTCCGTGAGTGAAGGTGACTACCTGAAAAATCATGAGTCTCCCGCAACTAGCGGGAGAGTAGGCAAGTTTGCTCTTAGATGTCCTTGAAATACAAGGCCGAAATAATAAGTTAATAGGAAGTACACTATTCTGAAACACCCACTGACACCACCACTTACTTTTCAAAATAAGAGGCAGATGTGTTTAGCCTTAGAGAGTGAAATAGTGGAGTGAGACAAACTACCAACCAATGAGATCCTGTCATTTTTCAAAGCCTGTATCCTGGCAGTAAGGAGAGATTGGCTGGTATTTTATATTTTATATCTCTCCACTTTATCATTCTCCAAGGCTTAGTATTCCCCCTCTAAGTGAAATACAGGATTAAAAAAAGAAAAAGAAAAGATAATTGTAACAATGGAGTAAATAGTTGCATCATAAAATGTTTATATGCCTTTATATGGAGTAATTTTAATAAAATGTATAAAAACTATATGTCTAAAATTTGTTGATTTCTTTCTTGTTTGCATCACATACTGTAATGAAATAAATCAGATCACATATAGACACATTTACACATTTAGCTTGTTTTACTCTATGGTCATGTCTTATGTCCTTTCCATCTACGCACTAAAAATGAAGGCAAAATCATTGCATACTGTATGTTAATAAGAGCAAAGACTATAAACTGCAATATCCGGTATCCAATAAGTTTGTTTTAGGGACCACTTAAAGATTCCAATAACACATTCTGAACGTATTACATAATGTGTGTGCTGACAGGAAATACCAGCTCTTTCTATTGCAAATAATTGTCAGCAGAAGCAAAGAAGAACATTTTTATTGTCATTATCCAGTTAACAATCTCAAAATAATACTTTCCAAGGTTTTATTTTCATGAAAAATAATGCTTGTAAAATGTCTCAAATATATAAAATGGAATAAATGTTATTTTTTACTGCAGTGTTTACACGTGCTGATTTTATTTGCTTTGTGTATTGTCTGCAGTCTCTGGTATATACCTTTTTATATATTTTATTGGCTTTAGAACATTTATGAAGCAAAATTTTACAATGTAAAAGGCATTTAGCTGGTGTTAAAAAGGAAACCGGTCAAGATCCCGCCAGTCAAAATACCAGTGCCGAAATCCCGACGTTACTTGAAATGAAGTCTCTGGTTAGGTTTAGACTGCACCCGGGTGACTCCTGTCATTGTAGAAGCCACAACCAATCAGCAACCACATCCATAGGAGCTGAATTCTGATTGACTATGGGGGTCATTCCGAGTTGTTCGCTCGCAAGCTGCTTTTAGCAGCTTTGCACACGCTAAGCCGCCGCCTACTGGGAGTGAATCTTAGCTTATCAAAATTGCGAACGAAAGATTAGCAAAATAGCGAATAGACACTTCTTAGCAGTTTCTGAGTAGCTCCACACTTACTCGGCATCTGCGATCAGTTCAGTGTTTGTCGTTCCTGGTTTGACGTCACAAACACACCCAGCGTTCGCCCAGACACTCCTCCGTTTCTCCAGCCACTCCCGCGTTTTTCCCAGAAACTGTAGCGTTTTTTCGCACACTCCCATAAAACGGCCTGTTTCCGCCCAGAAACACCCACTTCCTGTCAATCACATTACGATCACCAGAACGAAGAAAAAACCTTGTAATGCCGTAAGTAAAATACCTAACTGCATAGCAAATTTACTTGGCGCAGTCGCACTGCGGACATTGCGCATGCGCATTAGCGACTAATCGCTCCGTTGCGAGAAAAAAATACCGAGCGAATAACTCGGAATGACCCCCTATGAGCGGCTGTGCTGTCACTCAAACACACCCAGCGTTCGCCCAGACACTCCTCCGTTTCTCCAGCCACTCCCGCGTTTTTCCCAGAAACTGTAGCGTTTTTTTCGCACACTCCCATAAAACGGCCTGTTTCCGCCCAGAAACACCCACTTCCTGTCAATCACATTACGATCACCAGAACGAAGAAAAAACCTTGTAATGCCGTGAGTAAAATACCTAACTGCATAGCAAATTTACTTGGCGCAGTCGCACTGCGGACATTGCGCATGCGCATTAGCGACTAATCGCTCCGTTGCGAGAAAAAAATACCGAGCGAATAACTCGGAATGACCCCCTATGAGCGGCTGTGCTGTCACTCAAACTTCCCCCATATATTTCAATGGTGGGAAAGTTCCATTCAAGACCATGGTGAGAGCTGCTACATTGTAGTCCGTTATAGGTACTGCAAGGTTAACCTCTATTAACTTTGTGGTTTCCTTCACTACCGCTTAGTCATGTAGAGTAAGTGTACAGTATGTGGTCACACATACACTTACTCATTCTGTACTGGTTCGGGTATAGCGGTTTGTTATTTTTTAACCCCTTGGATGCCTATTTGAACCAAAGAGGTAAGTATGAATTTTTTTTTTTTTTACAGCCACTGTGGATACATGGACAAGAGGGTGTGAATGGCTACATGGAGTGTAGGTAAGTATGTGCGAGTGTGAGAGTGCAAGGGTTTTCTACTGTTTTCTACTGTCACAGTGTGTGCATACTAGTTTTTTACATTTCTTTTACAGGGGAACTACAGGTACCAGTGGGCCCTTCAATGCCCTGCATGCTAGTACTTGTGGTTCTCCATCTTTGCATTAATTGCATTTCTGATCTGCCTGGCAATGCAGGCAGACCTGAAGATACTGTCAGGGACACAATGTCCCTGGATGTGGCCAGTGAACAATAAACTGTCTGGTTGTGCAATATATCATTAGTGTGTGTGGCCAAACGACATATCAATTTATCAATTGTTCCTATAGCCACGATCCGAGATTGTCTGTCATATAGTAATAAAAATGGCTGACAAATAATGGAATTAATATAATTAAATGTACTTTTATGCAGAGAATATACCAGGCGGTACCTGAGAGTAGTAATAAAAATATCAGAGGAATAATAAAAATTACAACTAAAACTATGTTGGAAACCTTCAATAGTGGGATGCTAAAAAACTTTATTCTGTAGGTAAATTGTAATATAATTGTGCATCAAACAGCGCTAATGCTGGTCTGCTAATGGCAACATGAGAGGAAATAGCTATCTTAGCAATATATGCCTTCAGTAGGTACAGTAACTATAGATAAAACATTTTTTAGACAACTTTGATTCAGAACTGTACGTTAATGCATTTGCAGCTGCTATCCCTTATGCAATGGATGTGTGAAAGTATTCTACTTCTGCCACCGCCTGGAAATGCATTGAGGCTCCCACCAGTGGCTTCACAGATCCCAGCAACTGAGTACAAACATGCAGTGGCAGTTGGCAATCCTTCGATAATTGACCATCCAAGTAACCCTATGGTCGCACAGAATGGCTGCGTGAACTAAGACGCTGGTGCCATGTTTTATGCATGAGATTGCAGATGTGCGCTGAGACATACCCCAGAAGCAGTCACGACCTGCCTGCGTTATTGCCAGTAGCGGATCTTGCCACGGGCAAGCAGGACTTTTGCCCGGGGCGCCGCCGTCCAGAGGGCGCTGGCGCCATCCGGAGGGCGCCGCACCATGGCAAGATCCGCCACTGCTGTGCCCTCCGCTGCCCGCTATGTCCCCCGGCTGTGCCTCCTGTGAAGGGAACCAGACGCGTAGCGTCTAGTTTCCCTTCGTGGAGAGGACCTTTGCTGAGCGGTGCGCGATGACGTCATCGCGCACCACACAGCAAAGGTCCTCTCCACGAAGGGAACTAGACGCTACGCGTCTAGTTTCCCTTCGTGGAGAGGACCTTTTGCTGTGCGGTGCGAGCATTTAAGCGGCGCTACTACTGTACAGGGGGCGTAATTGACCACGCCCCCTGTATTAAGCCATGCCCCCGTTTCCTGCCCAGGGCGCAGAGTGGGCTTGAACCGGCCCTGGTTATTGCCACCACTCACTGTTACCTCCCCCAAATGTTCCCTGACTGGCAATCACTTTGTGGATAAATCCTGACTGCAAGTAGCATCACTGAGGTATCACGGCACATGCACATTGTGACTGCAACGCATGTAAAGTCAGCAAATAATTGCTCAGCTGTGTAAATATCTGCATTACGTACCGTACATGTCTGATTCAGGCCCTTTGCGCATACATTTTTGATTGTGAAAAAGTCAGACCAGAATTCATAATATTACCAGCAGCAGGTTAGAAGGCTGTAACAACATCTCCCTGCTGTTTTACTTTCAGTTTGAGCTTTGTCAGCTAACAGAGGTGAGTAGCAGAGTTGGCTTTTATCATAAAGGATGTCTTCCAATTAGAACCAGGTAATTAAAAGAATGATTAGTATATTTAATATTAAAATTAAAATATTACATTGATAACATTGGAATTAATTTGCTGCACTATTTATATAAGAAACTGTTAATAAATAAATAAATAACATTTAATTATTAACATTTTCTAATTACTTATTTAGTTGTGTTTTTTCTATATTGAAAGGAATGTATATATATATATTTGCTATAACAGAGAAATAAGTACAGGGACATCCCACAGTTCCTTTGCTGATTAAAGTAAGAATGTACTGTATGTCATATTGTTTCCTAGCAATGCTTAACCTAATGAAATGTTCTATTTTGGACCTCATGCCTGGAAAACTGGAGATCACAAGCTTCCTGGACCTAAGGTTTCTGTTCCTGGTTCTTCCTAGATTTCAGCAATGTGCTATACTGGAAAGGGTCATTTTATCCCACTGAAACTAGCTGGCAAATGTTTTGTCAGCTCGACAGGACTTTTTCAAAATATGCTTTTCTTTTTTTTCTTTTCCTTTTTCTTTTCTTATTTTTTTTTTTTGGGGGGGGGGTGACAAAATGGCAGAGGTGACAAAACGGCATGATTGAGGGGGTGACAAAACGGCATGATTGGCTAGTGTTGTCAATAAGCAGTTGCCATTACTACCTTTCAATTTGTTCCCGCTACAAGGTGTACAAAGTAAAATGGATCCAGACTCACATCGTTATTTGACTGGGTAAGCACTTTATTTGAATACTGTATTCTCAGAGGGTCATATACAGTTAGGGACAGCGAAACACATCAGTGACCTGGACTGGCTGCCCTCTTTAATCCTAAACACCAGTATGGACCATCATTGGATTGTATCTCCTCAGTCCCTACCAGCTTACAACCACCATGAACAAGGGGACCCATTCATAATGCATTATTTGTATGCCAAAGAGGACTCCATAGCTATCTCCATGGAACTTGTAACAATGGTGGTCATTCCGAGTTGTTCGTTCTGTAATTTTCTTTGCATCGCAGCGATTTTCCGCTAATTGCGCATGCGCAATGTTCGCACTGCGACTGCGCCAAGTAAATTTGCTATGAAGATTGGTATTTTACTCATGGCATTACGAGGTTTTTTCTTCGTTCTGGAGATCGGAGTGTGATTGACAGGAAGTGGGTGTTTCTGGGCGTAAACTGGCCGTTTTATGGGAGTTTGTGAAATAACGCTACCGTTTCTGGGAAAAACGCGGGAGTGGCTGGAGAAACGGAGGAGTGTCTGGGCGAACACTGGGTGTGTCTGTGACGTCAAACCAGGAACGACAAGCACTGAACTGATCGCACTGGAAGAGTAAGTCTCGAGCTACTCAGAAACTGCACAGAGAAGTCTTTTCGCAATATTGCGAATCTTTCGTTCGCAATTTTGATAAGCTAAGATTCACTCCCAGTAGGCGGCGGCTTAGCGTGTGCAATGCTGCTAAAAGCAGCTTGCGAGCGAACTACTCGGAATGAGGGCCAATAGCTTATTACTGGAATTTGCAACTGTCTTGTTGCCATTACACATCACTGGTTTAAATTTTATAATTAGTGACACTAATGGCATATTTATCAAAACAAGTTTTACTAAAATAATGATAAAAAGGTTGTGTTAACACTCTTCACATTTTTTTAGTATCATCTGAATGTATTTAAGGGCTTTTGGAGCAGTTTTCATGAAAAAACGACTCCAAGCCCTTTCATTTGCAAATTTTAAGTAAGCAGATCGCATTTCCTATTCTTGTAATTTACTTGAAATATACCAAGGGGAATTGTGAAAACATACCGAGGTGTTGAGCCCTGTGATAACAATGCTATCTGGAGATGGCATTAAGCAGGGTCTCCCCCATTCGCCGACTCCTGCCCTGCTCCGACAGGCAGAGCAGAACTGGGAGACAGTTAGAGATGTGCACTTGAAATTTTTCGGGTTTTGTGTTTTGGTTTTGGGTTCGGTTCCGCGGCCGTGTTTTGGGTTCGACCGCGTTTTGGCAAAACCTCACCGAATTTTTTTTGTCGGATTCGGGTGTGTTTTGGATTCGGGTGTTTTTTTCAAAAAACACTAAAAAACAGCTTAAATCATAGAATTTGGGGGTCATTTTGATCCCATAGTATTATTAACCTCAATAACCATAATTTCCACTCATTTTCAGTCTATTCTGAATACCTCACACCTCACAATATTATTTTTAGTCCTAAAATTTGCACCGAGGTCGCTGGATGACTAAGCTAAGCGACCCTAGTGGCCGACACAAACACCTGGCCCATCTAGGAGTGGCACTGCAGTGTCACGCAGGATGGCCCTTCCAAAAAACCCTCCCCAAACAGCACATGACGCAAAGAAAAAAAGAGGCGCAATGAGGTAGCTGTGTGAGTAAGATAAGCGACCCTAGTGGCCGACACAAACACCTGGCCCATCTAGGAGTGGCACTGCAGTGTCACGCAGGATGGCCCTTCCAAAAAACCCTCCCCAAACAGCACATGACGCAAAGAAAAAAAGAGGCGCAATGAGGTAGCTGTGTGAGTAAGATAAGCGACCCTAGTGGCCGACACAAACACCTGGCCCATCTAGGAGTGGCACTGCAGTGTCACGCAGGATGTCCCTTCCAAAAAACCCTCCCCAAACAGCACATGACGCAAAGAAAAAAAGAGGCGCAATGAGGTAGCTGTGTGAGTAAGATAAGCGACCCTAGTGGCCGACACAAACACCGGGCCCATCTAGGAGTGGCACTGCAGTGTCACGCAGGATGGCCCTTCCAAAAAACCCTCCCCAAACAGCACATGACGCAAAGAAAAAAAGAGGCGCAATGAGGTAGCTGTGTGAGTAAGATAAGCGACCCTAGTGGCCGACACAAACACCTGGCCCATCTAGGAGTGGCACTGCAGTGTCACGCAGGATGTCCCTTCCAAAAAACCCTCCCCAAACAGCACATGACGCAAAGAAAAAAAGAGGCACAATGAGGTAGCTGTGTGAGTAAGATAAGCGACCCTAGTGGCCGACACAAACACCGGGCCCATCTAGGAGTGGCACTGCAGTGTCACGCAGGATGGCCCTTCCAAAAAACACTCCCCAAACAGCACATGACGCAAAGAAAAAAAGAGGCGCAATGAGGTAGCTGTGTGAGTAAGATAAGCGACACTAGTGGCCGACACAAACACCTGGCCCATCTAGGAGTGGCACTGCAGTGTCACGCAGGATGGCCCTTCCAAAAAACACTCCCCAAACAGCACATGACGCAAAGAAAAAAAAGAGGCGCAATGAGGTAGCTGTGTGAGTAAGATAAGCGACCCTAGTGGCCGACACAAACACCGGGCCCATCTAGGAGTGGCACTGCAGTGTCACGCAGGATGGCCCTTCCAAAAAACACTCCCCAAACTGCACATGACGCAAAGAAAAATGAAAGAAAAAAGAGGTGCAAGATGGAATTGTCCTTGGGCCCTCCCACCCACCCTTATGTTGTATAAACAGGACATGCACACTTTAACCAACCCATCATTTCAGTGACAGGGTCTGCCACACGACTGTGACTGAAATGACGGGTTGGTTTGGACCCCCACCAAAAAAGAAGCAATTAATCTCTCCTTGCACAAACTGGCTCTACAGAGGCAAGATGTCCACCTCATCATCATCCTCCGATATATCACCGTGTACATCCCCCTCCTCACAGATTATCAATTCGTCCCCACTGGAATCCACCATCTCAGCTCCCTGTGTACTTTGTGGAGGCAATTGCTGCTGGTCAATGTCTCCACGGAGGAATTGATTATAATTCATTTTAATGAACATCATCTTCTCCACATTTTCTGGAAGTAACCTCGTACGCCGATTGCTGACAAGGTGAGCGGCGGCACTAAACACTCTTTCGGAGTACACACTTGTGGGAGGGCAACTTAGGTAGAATAAAGCCAGTTTGTGCAAGGGCCTCCAAATTGCCTCTTTTTCCTGCCAGTATAAGTACGGACTGTGTGACGTGCCTACTTGGATGCGGTCACTCATATAATCCTCCACCATTCTTTCAATGGGGAGAGAATCATATGCAGTGACAGTAGACGACATGTCCGTAATCGTTGACAGGTCCTTCAGTCCGGACCAGATGTCAGCATCAGCAGTCGCTCCAGACTGCCCTGCATCACCGCCAGCGGGTGGGCTCGGAATTCTGAGCCTTTTCCTCGCACCCCCAGTTGCGGGAGAATGTGAAGGAGGAGATGTTGACAGGTCGCGTTCCGCTTGACTTGACAATTTTCTCACCAGCAGGTCTTTGAACCCCAGCAGACTTGTGTCTGCCGGAAAGAGAGATCCAAGGTAGGTTTTAAATCTAGGATCGAGCACGGTGGCCAAAATGTAGTGCTCTGATTTCAACAGATTGACCACCCGTGAATCCTTGTTAAGCGAATTAAGGGCTCCATCCACAAGTCCCACATGCCTAGCGGAATCGCTCCGTGTTAGCTCCTCCTTCAATGTCTCCAGCTTCTTCTGCAAAAGCCTGATGAGGGGAATGACCTGACTCAGGCTGGCAGTGTCTGAACTGACTTCACGTGTGGCAAGTTCAAAGGGCAGCAGAACCTTGCACAACGTTGAAATCATTCTCCACTGCGCTTGAGTCAGGTGCATTCCACCTCCTATATCGTGCTGAATTGTATATGCTTGAATGGCCTTTTGCTGCTCCTCCAACCTCTGAAGCATATATAGGGTTGAATTCCACCTCGTTACCACTTCTTGCTTCAGATGATGGCAGGGCAGGTTCAGGCGTTTTTGGTGTTGCTCCAGTCTTCTGTACGTGGTGCCTGTACGCCGAAAGTGTCCCGCAATTCTTCTGGCCACCGACAGCATCTCTTGCACGCCCCTGTCGTTTTTAAAAAAATTCTGCACCACCAAATTCAAGGTATGTGCAAAACATGGGACGTGCTGGAATTTGCCCATATTTAATGCACACACAATATTGCTGGCGTTGTCCGATGCCACAAATCCACAGGAGAGTCCAATTGGGGTAAGCCATTCCGCGATGATCTTCCTCAGTTGCCGTAAGAGGTTTTCAGCTGTGTGCGTATTCTGGAAACCGGTGATACAAAGCGTAGCCTGCCTAGGAAAGAGTTGGCGTTTGCGAGATGCTGCTACTGGTGCCGCCGCTGCTGTTCTTGCGGCGGGAGTCCATACATCTACCCAGTGGGCTGTCACAGTCATATAGTCCTGACCCTGCCCTGCTCCACTTGTCCACATGTCCGTGGTTAAGTGGACATTGGGTACAGCTGCATTTTTTAGGACACTGGTGACTCTTTTTCTGAGGTCTGTGTACATTTTCGGTATCGCCTGCCTAGAGAAATGGAACCTAGATGGTATTTGGTACCGGGGACACAGTACCTCCAACAAGTCTCTAGTTGGCTCTGCAGTAATGATGGATACCGGAACCACGTTTCTCACCACCCAGGATGCCAAGGCCTCAGTTATCCGCTTTGCAGCAGGATGACTGCTGTGATATTTCATCTTCCTCGCAAAGGACTGTTGGACAGTCAATTGCTTGGTGGAAGTAGTGAAAGTGGTCTTACGATTTCCCCTCTGGGATGACCGTCGACTCCCAGCAGCAACAACAGCAGCGCCAGCAGCAGTAGGCGTTACACGCAAGGATGCATCGGAGGAATCCCAGGCAGGAGAGGAATCATCAGAATTGCCAGTGACATGGCCTGCAGGACTATTGGCATTCCTGGGGAAGGAGGAAATTGACACTGAGGGAGTTGGTGGGGTGGTTTGCGTGAGCTTGGTTACAAGAGGAAGGGATTTACTGGTCAGTGGACTGCTTCCGCTGTCGCCCAAAGTTTTTGAACTTGTCACTGACTTATTATGAATGCGCTGCAGGTGACGTATAAGGGAGGATGTTCCGAGGTGGTTAACGTCCTTACCCCTACTTATTACAGCTTGACAAAGGCAACACACGGCTTGACAAATGTTGTCCGCATTTCTGTTGAAATACTTCCACACCGAAGAGCTGATTTTTTTTGGTATTTTCACCAGGCATGTCAATGGCCATATTCCTCCCACGGACAACAGGTGTCTCCCCGGGTGCCTGACTTAAACAAACCACCTCACCATCAGAATCCTCCTTGTCAATTTCCTCCCCAGCGCCAGCAACACCCATATCCTCCTCATCCTGGTGTACTTCAACACTGACATCTTCAATCTGACTATCAGGAACTGGACTGCGGGTGCTCCTTCCAGCACTTGCAGGGGGCGTGCAAATGGTGGAAGGCGCGTGCTCTTCACGTCCAGTGTTGGGAAGGTCAGGCATCGCAACCGACACAATTGGACTCTCCTTGTGGATTTGGGATTTCGAAGAACGCACAGTTCTTTGCGGTGCTTTTGCCAGCTTGAGTCTTTTCATTTTTCTAGCGAGAGGCTGAGTGCTTCCATCCTCATGTGAAGCTGAACCACTAGCCATGAACATAGGCCAGGGCCTCAGCCGTTCCTTGCCACTCCGTGTGGTAAATGGCATATTGGCAAGTTTACGCTTCTCCTCCGACAATTTTATTTTAGATTTTGGAGTCCTTTTTTTTACTGATATTTGATGTTTTGGGTTTTACATACTCTGTACTATGACATTGGGCATCGGCCTTGGCAGACGACGTTGCTGGCATTTCATCGTCTCGGCCATGACTAGTGGCAGCAGCTTCAGCACGAGGTGGAAGTGGATCTTGATCTTTCCCTAATTTTGGAACCTCAACATTTTTGTTCTCCATATTTTAATAGGCACAACTAAAAGGCACCTCAGGTAAACAATGGAGATGGATGGATACTAGTATACTTATGGATGGACGAGCGACTGACGACACAGAGGTAGCTACAGCCGTGGACTACCGTACTGTGTCTGCTGCTAATATAGACTGGATGATAATGAGATGAAATCAATATATATATATATATAATATCACACTAGTACTGCAGCCGGACAGGTAGATATATTTATTATGTAATGACTGATGACGGACCTGCTGGACACTGTCAGCTCAGCAGCACCGCAGACTGCTACAGTAAGCTACTATAGTAGTATGTATAAAGAAGAAAGAAAAAAAATAAACCACGGGTAGGTGGTATACAATTATGGATGGACGAGCGACTGCCGACACAGAGGTAGCTACAGCCGTGGACTACCGTACTGTGTCTGCTGCTAATATAGACTGGATGATAATTAGATGAAATCAATATATATATATATAATATCACACTAGTACTGCAGCCGGACAGGTAGATATATTTATTATGTAATGACTGATGACGGACCTGCTGGACACTGTCAACTCAGCAGCACCACAGACTGCTACAGTAAGCTACTATAGTAGTATGTATAAAGAAGAAAGAAAAAAAAAAACCACGGGTAGGTGGTATACAATTATGGATGGACTGCCGAGTGCCGACACAGAGGTAGCTACAGCCGTGGACTACCGTACTGTGTCTGCTGATAATATTGACTGGATGATAATGAGATGAAATCAATATATATGTATATATAATATCACTAGTACTGCAGCCGGACAGGTATATATATTTATTATGTAATGACTGATGACGGACCTGCTGGACACTGTCAGCTCAGCAGCACCGCAGACTGCTACAGTAAGCTACTATAGTAGTATGTATAAAGAAGAAAGGAAAAAAAAAAAACCACGGGTAGGTGGTATACAATTATGGATGGACTGCCGAGTGCCGACACAGAGGTAGCTACAGCCGTGGACTACCGTACTGTGTCTGCTGATAATATAGACTGGATGATAATGAGATGAAATCAATATATATGTATATATAATATCACTAGTACTGCAGCCGGACAGGTATATATATTTATTATGTAATGACTGATGACGGACCTGCTGGACACTGTCAGCTCAGCAGCACCGCAGACTGCTACAGTAAGCTACTATAGTAGTATGTATAAAGAAGAAAAAAAAAACCACGGGTAGGTGGTATACAATTATGGATGGACTGCCGAGTGCCGACACAGAGGTAGCTACAGCCGTGGACTAACGTACTGTGTCTGCTGATAATATAGACTGGATGATAATGAGATGAAATCAATATATATGTATATATAATATCACTAGTACTGCAGCCGGACAGGTATATATATTTATTATGTAATGACTGATGACGGACCTGCTGGACACTGTCAGCTCAGCAGCACCGCAGACTGCTACAGTAAGCTACTATAGTAGTATGTATAAAGAAGAAAGAAAAAAAAAAAACCACGGGTAGGTGATATACAATTATGGATGGACTGCCGAGTGCCGACACAGAGGTAGCTACAGCCGTGGACTAACGTACTGTGTCTGCTGATAATATAGACTGGATGATAATGAGATGAAATCAATATATATATATATATATATATATATATATAATTATATAATATCACTAGTACTGCAGCCGGACAGGTATATATATTTATTATGTAATGACTGATGACGGACCTGCTGGACACTGTCAGCTCAGCAGCACCGCAGACTGCTACAGTAAGCTACTATAGTAGTATGTATAAAGAAGAAAGAAAGAAAAAAAAAACACGGGTAGGTGCTAGGTGGTATACAATATTATATATATATTATATACAATTATATATATATATATATATATATATATTAAACTCATAAACTGGTGGTGATTATTAAACTGGTGGTCAGGTCACTGGTCACACTATCAGCAACTTGCAAGTAGTACTCCTGAGTCCTAAGCAGACAATCACAATATATATTATACTGGTGGTCAGTGTGGTCACAAACAATGGCAGTGTGGCACTCTGGCAGCAAAAGTGTGCACTGTACGTTATATGTACTCCTGAGTCCTGAGTCCTGCTCTCAGACTCTAACTGCTCCCCACTGTCAGTGTCTCCCCCACAAGTCAGATAATACAGTCACACTATCTCTATCACTTCAGCAAGTACTAGTAGTAGTAGTACTCCTCCTAATGCTCCCCAAAATTACTACTGTGTCTCTCTCTGTCTCACTCTCTTCTCGAATCTCTATAAACGGAGAGGACGCCAGCCACGTCCTCTCCCTATGAATCTCAATGTACGTGTGAAAATGGCGGCGACGCGCGGCTCCTTATATAGAATCCGAGTCTCGCGATAGAATCCGAGCCTCGCGAGAATCCGACAGCGTGATGATGACGTTCATGCGCGCTCGGGTTAACCGAGCAAGGCGGGAAGATCAGAGTCGCTCGGACCCGTGTAAAAAAAACTGAAGTTCGGGCGGGTTCGGATTCCGAGGAACCGAACCCGCTCATCTCTAGAGACAGTCCCTGTGATCAGCTTTGTGGTCTAAGACAACAAACTACTGTAAAAAAATAAAAATAAAAAAAAAAGAGTAAAAAAACCCCAAAACAAATACTTACCTGCACCAAAGGGTCCAGTGAATGGGCTTTAACTATATTTTTTGTGAAAAAGTAAGAAGTGTATGAAGAGGATTCGCAGGGACAGAGCTTTCTCACAAGCTCTGTCCCTGCATGCAAATCTTGATACATTCCTATGATATTCCAAAATTCGAAATGTGAATTTAGTCAAAATGATCACAAGACAACCACCTTTGAAATGTGGATTGTAGTATTTGTGAAAAATAAATGTTGCTTTTATTTTAACTTATCTACATGACTTACTGAGTATCCCCATACAAATCCTATAATATCTAGCTTCTGTTTATTTTTATCTATTTGCCACATTATCTAGAGATTGACGTAAGGAGGGTACTCACGGAGAGATCCGTTCTTAAAATGTTAGCAATCTGACTAGATTGCTTAGATTTGAAGCACGGATCTCTCGTGTGTATGCCCCCCAGCGATAGCGATGCGCGGCCACGTACGTCGCTATCGCCGGTGCTAGATTGGCCTGCATGCAGGCACAATCTAGCACATCGCTCATTTCACCCACTGGGTGAAATGAGCGCCACCCCCTCGCTCAGCACACATCGCGCTGTGCTGAGCAGGGGGAGAGATGTGTGCTGAGCGGTCACTAACAGATCGCTCAGCACACATCTCCGGGAGAAATCTCCCAGTCAGTACTGGCCTTTACTCCACCTTTTTGGAATAGCCACCCTTGGTAGCACCTGATTGGTTTATAAATCCATTTTCACTTATAGTGTAGAGGGTACTCTGTGTCATTGACACTAGCTGCCATGGGTTTTCTCCCCTCCGTGGGATTTTTTTTACGTTTTTTTTTTTACATGTCTGGTGCAGTTAATGAAACACTTCAATTGTATAGTATTGTGTATAAAGGAATTGCCATTACTACCTTTTTTTTATTTGTTCCAGCTTCAAAGTACACAAAATATACTGGGTCCTGTATTCCATTACTACATTCGCGTAGTGTCATATTTGAGCCACAGCAGCAACTGGTGCACAGCAGGCACAGTTCAATTAATTATTTTTTCCAAATTACTTTATCTATACATATAAATGCGAAAGCCCTCACTGACTGACTGACTGACTGACTGACTGACTGACTGACTGACTGACTCATCCCTAATTCTCTTACTTCCCAATATGTTAGGAAGATGAAATTTAACATAGGTATTCTTCAGGTGGGAAATAGGAAAACTGTATAATTAGAATTTTAATAAACCTCCCCTAAGGGAATGAAAAGGGGGTTGCCATAATGACGTCATTACCGATGTGTAGCTTGCTTTGCATGAGCGATAACGCCCAAACAGACAATCAGAGTAAAATTTGGATTGTACCTCCAGTGTGTAGAATTTATTAAACTACAAAAATGTGAAAGCCCTCACTCACTGACTCATCACTAATTCTCTTATTTCCCAATATGTTAGGAAGATGAAATTTAACATAGTTATTCTGCAAGTGGGAAATAGGAAAACTACGTAATTAGAATTTTAATAAACCTCCCCTAAGTGGATGAAAAGGGGGTTGACATAATAACGTCATTACCGATGCGTGGCTTGCGTTGCGGGAACAATAAGCCAAAACTGACAATCGGATCAAAATTTGGATTGCACCTCCAGGGTGTAGATTTTAATAAACTACAAAAATAGTTGTCACTTTTTACCGTATCTGCTACTCGGGTAACGCCAAGAAGCATGGATTAATATTTACTTACATTAAGAAGTCTCAAATTTACAGCTCTGTAGATTTATACATTTTTAACACTCATTTATATTTACAACCATGAAAATCAGAAACTCCCATGTGCGAAAAACGGGTAGAGCAGCTAGTTTTCCATGGGACAGTTAAATTTACCCTGCTAAAAGTAAAATCTGTATATTATCATTTAAACTTTGTCTGCAGTTGTTGGAGGCAAACTGCCTCCTGCTAAGATCGAAGTTATTTGGACAGTAAGACCATATTTAGTTATAAACCAACTTCAATAGTATAGCATTTTGTGAAGACAAACATGTTTTATTAGCGCTATTATCTGATCCATGTTTTTTTTGGACTACATATTGGAGCATTTGGAGCCCCCTGCATGCTGCTGCAATTCAGGGGGCTCCAAATGAATTGCTGCTGCAATTTGTTGAGAAGTGGCAGTGAGACGTCCCTGCCATAGCTACATTGAGAACCACACTAAGAAACATGCTCAGTTTCCTGCCGTTCAGCCCTGCCAGATGGGGATCAGCCAGACACTAGCCGACTGCTATGGTATGGAACCTGGGATGTAGTCAGGTGATCGGCGGTCGGAATCCCAACGCCGGGATCCCGACTGCCAGGATGCCGGCAAGAGTCCCTGGGTTAGTCCAACTCTTGGGTGTCCATGACAACCATAGAGTGGGAAGCGAACCTGTGTCGAGCGCAGCGACCCACCGAGCCTGCAAAGGGCTTAGTTGCGCTCGCCCCCCTGCCGGTATTCTGGCAGACAGGATCCTGGCGTAGGTATGATGACCACCGGGATCCTGACCGCCAGTAGTGAAATTCCCACTAGACACGTGAGGAATGTGCCTAGGGGCGGCGCTTGCTGGGGGGTGGCACACCTGGCTGATAAGGGCCAGATGATTTTTTTTTTTTCATGATTTCATCATTACAACTTTATTTATATATATATATATATATATATATATATATATATATATATATATATAACCATTTACTGCCGGCACCCCACTAAACATGCAACTTGCTCCGGTGCCACATCAGGCTAAACACAAATCCATGTAAGAAGGCACTCTGGAGTCATCAATATTGGCAAAGTAGCAAAACGTGTATTAAAAAGTCAGGTCGAGTACTTTCGGGGCCAGCACCCCGTCCTCAGGACCACACAAATACAACACATTGTATTCGTGTGGTCCTGAGGACGGGGTGCTGGCCCCGAAAGTACTCGACCTGACTTTTTAATACACGTTTTGCTACTTTGCCAATATTGATGACTCCAGAGTGCCTTCTTACATGGATTTATATATATATATATATATATATATATATATATATATAATATATTTATTATTTAGCAAATGATGGGCAGCAAATTGTGGTCCAGGAGTTGGTAGTAGGATGAGGTTGGGGCTGCTTTGGTGGACTCAAGGGATCCAGACTGGCACCTGAAATGAAGGGGGCAATGATGTGATGAAGGGGGGGCAGCCAATATGACCCCTAAATTCAAACCTGTCGGCTGCCGGTCACCCAACTCCAGACCTGGAATGTCACATAAGCCTCCAGATCTCCAGTGAGTTAAGACAGAGGGTGTATGGTGATTGGGAGCGCCTGTGCCTTGTACTCATTTGGGCTGCTAAGGCTGATGCTGCTTTTTATTGTGAGTGACCTTTCTGGCACCCTTACAGAAGTGTGGCCATGACTATCATTGTGCTGACTTTGTGCTGATTTAATTACCTGCAGCCCCATTATACATTTGCAGTGTAGTGCTTCAACTGTTTGTGTCAGAGAGATTTACTGCAGGGATGCAGATGTCATGGACGCCGAAGTGGATGACGGGCGGCGACTGGTGGGTAGATCGGCGGCCCCGGAAAGAGAATGATGGAGGCCCTCATGTCGGCCCTAGTAGAAGGACCTTGGCTCAGAGGAGAGGCTGTCGCGCAGGCACCCTAGTGAGGTGGCAGCGACAAGGGCATCTGTCTGCACTTCCCGCGATCCTGCTCTTGAGCATGCGCTCACTGGCAAACAAGTTTGACGAACTGTCCCTCCTTCTGGGCAGCTCAGGGTCAGGCATTACAGGGTCGTCTGGCCCCTGCTTTACGGAGACGTGGCTGGATGACCATATTGCGGACAACCCGATATCTCTGCCGGGCTTCGGTTCTCTCAGGAAAACGAAGGGTGGTGGCATCTGCTTCTACATCAACGACATATGGTGCACCAATGTCACGATCCTAGGCAAATCATGTTGCCCTCACCTGGCTAAGTATCAACTGCAACCCCTTCTATTCCCCCTGGGAATTTGTCTCAATTGTCCATGTGGGAGTGCACCCCCCCTCGCCTGCGCGACTGTAGCACTGCACCACCTGGCCGTATGCATATCCGACATAGACTCTCTGCTTATAGTGCTGGGCAACTTCAACAGAACTAACCTGAGCAAGGAGCTACCTAAGTACAAACAACAAGTCACGTGTCCCACTAGGGTAGGGCGCACCCTTGACCACTGCTACACTACCCTCAAGTCTGCCTTCTATCCCGCATGCTGCACTCAGCCTCGTCCACCTACACCTTACCTATACACAGAAGACCTGCTTCGAGTCTTCGAAGCCTCAGCAACCGACCTGAACAACCTGACACACACTTTCATATCCTACATCAGCTACTGTGAGGACATGTGTGTACCTACCAAGACGGACATGTGTGTACCTACCAAGACTTACCGCATTTACAACAACAACAAGCCCTGGTTCAACGCCCAGCTCAGGCAACTTCATCGGGCCAAAGAGGAGGCCTATAGCAGCGGTGACAGAGCACTATACAACTGAACTAGGAACTCTCTGACTATAGAAATCAAGCTAGCAAAAAGCGGTTCTATCTCTCCACCAATGAACCCGTATCTGTATGGAAAGGAATGCAATCCATAACCAACTACAAGAAAACATAAAAGTCCACCACAGTGCACCAAGACCTAGCAGACGAGCTGAACCACTTTTATTGCAGAAGTCCCCTGCGACCCAAACATTCAACTCTATGATGCCCCGAACAATGATGGCCAACTCCAGGCACTGCAAGTCGCCCAAGAAGAGGTGGAATCACTGTTTAAAAGGGCCAAACCCAGGAAAGCACCGGGTCCTGATGGAGTGTCACCATCTGCCCTGAGAGCATGTGCGGGTCAGCTCGCCCCCATATTCACCAAGATATTCAACTAATTACTGGAGCTACAGAAAGTCTCTTCCTGCCTCAAAAAGTCCACTATCGTCCTGGTCCCCAAGAAACCCTCTATTACAAGCCTGAACAACTACAGGCCGATAGCACTGATGTCAGTGATCATGAAAACGTTCGAGCGTCTGGTTTTGCATCACCTGAAAACTGTGACTGGCCCCCACCTGGACCCCCTACAGTTTGCCTATCGATCGAATCGGTGTGTCGAGGATGAAGTCAACCTGGATCTGCTCTACATTCTACAGCACCTAGACATTCCCGGTACCTACGCGAGGGTCCTGTTTGTCGATTTCAGCTTGGCCTTCAATACAATTGTCCCCAGCATCCTCCACCCCAAATTACTTCACCTAGGGGTCCCAGAAGCTACCTGTTCCTGGATAGTAAACTTCCTGACAGATAGGAAACAGGTGGTGAAAGTGGGGGAATTCACCTCTCAAGCGCGGTCCATTAGTACAGGGGCCCCACAGGGCTGTGTCCTCTCACACCTGCTCTACTCCTTGTACACAAATGACTACACCTCAGAGGCGCAATCAGTAAAGATCATCAAATTCGCAGAGGACACCACTGTCATCAGCCTCATCAAGGACAAGGACGAATCGGCCTATAGACGGGAAGTAGACCGGTTGGCACATTGGTGCAGCCAAAACAACCTTGAGCTCAACCCCCTCAAAACTGTCGAGGTGATAGTGGACTTCAGGAAGAAGTCAGCTAGTGCACTTCCGCTAACGATTGCTGACAGTGTGGTATTGCTAGTGGACTGCTTCAAGTTCCTAGGGACCACAATCTCCCGGGACCTTAAATGGGGGTCTAACGCTGACGCCACTGTCGGGAAAGCGCAGCAGAGGTTGTTCTTCCTCAGGTAACTAATGAAGTTCAACATCCCACAGAAGCTTCTGCTCCACTTCTACTCCGTGATTGTGGAGTCAGTACTGTGCTCTTCGATACTGGTATGGTACGGCTCCGCCAGCCAGCGCGAGGGACAGATGCAGGCTCCAAAAGGCGGCCAAAACCACAGAGAAGATCATTGGGGCCGACCTTCCCTCAGTCCAGGACCTGTACCTGTCCAAAGCTAATAAGCAGGCAATGAAGATAGTAAAGGACCAGCTACACCCCGACCAAAGCATGTTTAACTTGCTTGCTTCAGGCAGACGTTACAGGGCCGTCCCCCCCGGGTACACCAGAAGCCTCAAAAGTTTATTTTCCCAAGCGATCCGCCTGCTGAACTCCTGAACATTGACTGACTAGATGTACATGTAACTAACTTGTGTCCCTACGGTATTCCTATCTTTATGACTTTACTTGCCCCCACCCCCACCTGCTTATCTGTTGCCTACTTGGCTGTTGTATAGCAAACCAAAGACAAATTCCTGCAAGTATACCTTGCCAATAAAGCTGATTCTGATTATTTTTTTTTACTCCAATTTACCACTGGCTCTATGTTGGAAGTAACTTACATGGAGACATTAACCCTAAAGATACATATCTGAGCATTGTGGAATGCTTATATTGTTGCAGGTCAATCTATTCACCTGATTTTTAGATGTTATTATATGTGTGATATCTGTTGCCTATTTATTATACAGTATAGTAAAAATATTTTTAAAGAAGTTTATTTTGTGGCAAACTGTTGGTTTATGTGGATACATAATTTATTACACAAGCTGGACGCAACTGGAAGCTTTTTCTCTGTGTGCATTTAAAGCTGGGTACCCATTAGACTATTTTTTTTAAATGATTTGCCTGATTCCGACAGATTGGAATGACAAATTGTTAAAACTGGCCAGTGTGTAGTACCCACTATGTTGCTGATGATGCATGATCCCATGGGTCGTCAGTGACATTACTCATGGGACCTGCATGCAGCTCAATATGGCAACATTGCCAGCAAGGGCCATCCTGTCAAATGCAGCCTGGCCCCTACGCCCCCCTCCCGCCAATTGTACGCATTTACTGATGCTGAACACCTGCCGGGTCCCGTCATTGTTGTACTGGATACACATTGTCTAATGTGTATCCAGCTTTAGACTGGGCAGTGAAGCAGCTGTCCCATCCCAGTTTGTAGCCTGACGGGTGTGTAATTTTGACTCTAAAAGATAGAAGCGCTTGTGATTTGTTTAAGAAATGCTCATACCTAAAAAAGAAAACTGTTAGTTATAATGAATACAGCTCTTTTGAGTGATATGTGGAGGTATTTTGTCGTTTTTTTTTTAATTGCTGGGGGGTCCGTATTGGTAATCCAGGTTATTACTGGCCAGTGATTAGCTGTCCCTAGCTCTCCCTACCTTCTGTGAGCCGCCAATCGCGGCTCACTAGTGGCGTCCCGGCTCTGGTTCCCTCCTGCAATGAGTTGCGGTGTCCGTTAGTTTTGAGATCGGCGCTTGGTGATGACGTCAGATCCCGCTTCCGCTTCTCCTGCCTCCGTCTCTCTCCAACGCGTTTCGGGCTTCCCGCCCTTTGTCAAGGATTGAGATTGGATCAAAATACTTACTATTTATTGCTAAAAAACTTTATTGTTCTCTAATTAGAAACAGGAAGTGGTCATACGGGAAGTTGCTATTCCGGCGGCAACCACATGCTCCATGTTATCCTAATCTATAGGTTATTAATCATATAATATTTTAAAACAAAAGTATAGGTATGGCATTTCGGTTGATAAAAATAAATAAATGAAGGTTAAATATTAGTATCAATTATAAGAATTTGGTATTAATTCTAAAAGTTAGTTTAAATGGTGTTTACATATATTAAAATAAAAAACATGATTTTTAAGTTTATACAGGTATCACTTATTATGTCACTAAAAAAGAATTAATATCTATTTCTACATTCAAGCCCTGTGGTTGCATCGTTTGCATTAAGAAAATCCATTTTGTGTTAGGGTCTCCTGCCCTGTGCTGCCACGTCGTCATGGCAACTGGGAGACAAGTGCTGGTGGAGTGACCTGAGCGCAGCTGATACTCCGGTTCGGGTCTTTTGCTGTGCAGTGGTTGTAGGCTCTGTGCACGGCAGGGGATCCGGTGCTGGTTTTTGTGCTCGCGGTCTGTGAGGTCTGAGTGGGGCGTGGACAGCACCTGCTTTATAGGGCCTCTTTTCGGGGTAGGCAGATGCTGCTGAGTCTCTGTTGGTTAGTCAGTTCATGAAAGTTAGCCAGTACTGTGTAGCTTTGTATTTGTTTGTTGCTTACTGCAAATAGGCCTGGGGATTTGGTATTACACTCTGCCAATCCAGACCTAGCAGTAAGACTGGAGTCAGTCGTTTAGCTTGCTGGGGTTCTGTTATTACTCTGTGAACTTAGCAAGTTTGCGGCTGTATTCTAACACTTGCCTGTCTAATCCTGTCTCACTGTGCTAGGTGTCAGGGGTCAGTTTAGTGGCAGTAAGCTTAAACCTGTGCACTGCAAGTGAGAATCAGGATTGTGGAGGCTCTCCTTGTGTCTATCATTCCATCTCTGACCAAGGAGTTTACTGCCACACCCGTTGGTAACCCTTTAGGGTTTTGCTGTTGCCCTTAGCAACAGCATTTCGGGTTCTCTACGTATTAAAACACAACATCTTGCTTTTTACATCTGAGCAGTTCTAATACAAGGGAGATACCCAGTTCCTTAGCCTCTGGGCTTCTCTGTTCACTGTGTGTGTATTTTGTTACCCTATCACCTTCTGTGTACGTTATGTCATATTCCCCAGTTTGTCTGTGAGTCCATTTGTTTTGCATAACAGTTCAAACACCAGTACATTCCTGCAGACACTGGAGTGCATAACAGTTCTGACACTAGTACTTTCCTGCAGGCACTGGTGTGCATAACATATTCAGCAGCCTAATACTCCTGTTGAAATTTTGTGGGAATATGGAGCATACCCCTCAAAATACGTTGCAACAGGTGGTCGATCAGGTGCAGGTCCTGTCTCGACAATTTAATGATTTGTCCATTAAAATGCACACCTCCCAGGCTGCTGGCGGAGCTCCCGCAGCAGCAGCACCTGCAGGGGTTAAGGAGCCGAAAGTAAATCTCCCGGATCGTTTTTCTGGAGATCGCTCGCAGTTCTTTTGTTTCAAGGAGAGCTGCAAGCTATACTTCCGGCTTAGGCCTCAGTCTTCTGGGTCGGAGATTCAGCGGGTGGGCATAGTGATTTCCTTGCTACAAGGAGACCCACAGGTCTGGGCATATGGGTTGCAGCCTGACTGTCCGTCGCTTAAAAGTGTTGATGCTTTTTTTACGGCACTGGGCATGTTGTATGATGACCCTGACAAGACGGCCTCAGCCGAGGCTCAGATTTCGATCCTTAAGCAAGGGCGAAGGCCAGTTGAGGTTTACTGTACGGAGTTTCGGAGGTTGGCCCATGATACCCAGTGGAATGACCCAGCCCTGAGACACCAGTACCGAAGAGGTCTTTCTAACCAGATAAAGGACCAACTGGTACAATATCCCTTGCCTGATAGCTTGGATCAGCTCATGCAGTTATCCATCCGGGTGGATAGACGGCTGAGAGAGCGTAGGCTTGAAAGGGAGACTGAGATTTCCTTCCTTCCCAAGGGAACCTCAGACTCTGAGGAATTTTCTGAGGAGCCTATGCAGATTGGGGCTACCCGCCTCTCCTCGCGTGAGAAGACAGCAGGGGTTGTGTTTGTACTGTGGGAATAAAGGTCATGTGGTAGTATCATGCCCAGAAAAGCCGGAAAACTTCAGGGCCTGAGGGTGATGGGAAATATCCTGTCAGGCCAGAAGTCAGAATTTCCCAAGAAGACTTTTATCATTCCGGTGACCTTGAAGATCCTCGGTCAAACTGTCAAGACTGAGGCCTTTGTGGACAGTGGGGCCGACGGGGTTTTTATGGACCGCCAATTCGCCCTAAAACACTCTGTTCCCTTAGTACCCTTGGCATCGGAAATTGAGATTTGTGGGTTAAACGGGGAACCATTATCCCAAGGTAAAATTACCTCTTGCACTAGCCAGATTTCTTTGTTTATTGGAGCCACACACTCTGAAAAATTGTCCTTTTATGTGACTGTCTGTACTTTTGCCCCATTGGTGTTGGGGTTACCCTGGTTAAGGGCCCACAATCCTCAATTTGACTGGGTCTCTGGGGAGATTCTTAGTTGGGGTACTGATTGTTTCAGGAGTTGCTTGAGCCTTCCAGTCAGGCTCTCGCAGCTAAGTTTGCCAGGATTGCCAGGGTGTTATGCAGATTTTGCGGACGTGTTCTCCAAAAAAGTTGCAGAGGTACTACCTCCCCATCGCCCCTATGACTGTGCCATTGATTTGTTGCCAAATGCTAAGCTTCCCAAGAGCAGGTTGTACTCCCTGTCACGTCCTGAGACTCAGGCTATGGCAGAGTACATTCAGGAGAACTTGGCTAAGGGATTTATCAGACCTTCACAGTCTCCAGTTGGGTCGGGGTTCTTCTTCGTGGGTAAAAAGGACGGTTCGTTGCGACCCTGCATCGACTTCAGGGAATTGAACCGTATCACGATTAAAAACTCATACCCACTGCCTCTCATTTCGGTCTTGTTTGACCAGCTTCGTACTGCCACCATTTTTTCTAAGATTGACCTACGCGGTGCGTACAATCTAATCCGAATAAGAGAGGGGGATGAATGGAAGACTGCCTTTAATACCCACTCAGGGCATTATGAATATTTGGTGATGCCTTTTGGGCTCTGTAATGCCCCGGCAGTCTTCCAGGATTTCATGAATGATGTGCTCAGGGAATATTTGGATAGATTCTTAGTTGTATACTTAGATGACATCCTAATCTTCTCCCATTCCCTGGAGGAACATCGGAAGCATGTACGCTTAGTCCTCCAGAAACTCAGAGACCACCGGCTTGGGGCGAAGCTGGAGAAGTGCGAATTTGAAGTTCAGCAAATCGCATTTCTAGGATATATTATCTCCCCAGAAGGTTTCCAAATGGAGGGTTCCAAGGTACAGGCAGTCCTGGATTGGGTGCAGCCCACTAGTTTGAAGGCGCTTCAGCGTTTCCTGGGCTTTGCGAATTTTTATAGACGATTTATCGCTGGATTTTCGTCTATAGTGGCGCCCTTGGTGGCACTCACTAAGAAAGGGGCGGATGTTGCTCACTGGTCTTGTGAGGCTAAAGCGGCTTTTGCCCGTCTCAAAAGGGCATTTGTTTCGGCCAAGGTGCTGCGACACCCAGATCCAGAGCGTCCTTTTGTGGTGGAGGTGGATGCCTCTGAGATGGGTATTGGGGCAGTGCTTTCTCAGATGGGAGTGTCTGATAATCGCCTTCATCCCTGTGCTTACTTTTCCCGTAAATTTTCGCCTGCCGAGATGAATTATGACGTGGGTAACCGGGAATTGTTGGCTATTAAGGATGCACTCGAGGAGTGGAGACACTGGCTTGAGGGGGCTAAGTTTGTGGTCTCAATTCTCACTGACCATAAGAATCTGGCATATTTAGAGTCAGCGAAGCGTCTCAATGCCAGGCAGGCACGATGGGCTTTGTTTTTTGCTCGCTTTAATTTTTTGATAACATATCGCCCTGGGTCAAAAAACATCAAGGCTGATGCGCTCTCGCGGAGTTTTGCTCCAATCCAGGAGACCACCGAGGAGCCGTTGCCCATTGTTTCCCCATCATGTATTAAAGTGGGCATTACCCAGGACCTCTTATCATTAGTCCTTAGAGCACAGGAGCAGGCTCCTCCAGACCTTCCGGTAGGTCTTTTGTTTGTGCCTCCTAGGTTAAGACAGCGAGTGTTCCTGGAATTCCATGCCAAGAAGTCGGCAGGTCACCCGGGTATTGCCAGAACTCGGGAGTTGCTATCTAGGGCGGTGTGGTGGCCCTCGGTGGCTAAGGATGTGGATCAGTGGGTTCGGGCATGTGACATCTGTGCCCGAAATAAGACTCCTAGAGGGGTTCCTGTTGGCCCATTACATCCACTCTCTATCCCATCTAAGCCATGGACCCACATTTCAATGGATTTTGTGGTGGACTTGCCCAAATCCTCGGGGATGACAACCATCTGGGTTGTCGTTGACAGGTTTTCGAAGATGGCGCACTTCGTTCCACTGGTTGGGCTGCCATCAGCCAGACGCCTGTCTGAATTATTTATGCTGCATGTTGTGCGTCTCCACGGGTTGCCACTTGATGTGGTCTCTGACCGCGGATCCCAGTTTGTGGCCAAATTCTGGAGGGCATTTTGTTCCGATCTCCAGATTTCTGTCAGCTTGTCGTCAGGCTACCATCCGCAGTCTAATGGGCAGACTGAAAGGGTGAACCAGTCCTTGGAGCAGTTCCTCAGGTGTTATGTCTCCAAGTGTCAGACTGACTGGGTTGCTCATCTGTCCATGGCGGAGTTTGCCTATAACAACGCGGCTCACTCTGCTACAGGGATCTCTCCCTTCCTTTGTGTGTATGGGCATCATCCTAAGGCCAATTCTTTTGACCCCCTGGACTCCACGCCTGGTGGTTCCTCTGTGGTTTCGGTCCTTAGAGGTATTTGGCGGAAAGTGAAGAAAGCCCTTGTGTCTGTGTCATTAGTGACCAAAAGGGTTTTTGATAAGCGGAAAAGACCCTGCAGCTTCAAATTAGGAGACTTCGTCTGGTTGTCTACCAAGAATTTGAAGTTGAGACAGCCATCTCATAAGTTAGGGCCCCGGTTCATCGGCCCTTATAAGATCACCAGGGTTATCAATCCGGTGGCATTTCAGTTAGATCTACCCCGTTCTTTGGGTATCAATAAAACATTTCATTGTTCCCTTTTAAAACGGGCGATTAGTAATCCTTCTTCCAGTGGAAGACCTTCCCCTCTTCTGATACGTGGCCAGAGGGAGTTTGTTGTTGAAAGGATTCTTGACTCCAAGGTGGTTCGGGGTCGGCTGTCATTTTTGGTGCACTGGAAGGGGTATGGCCCGGAGGAGCGGTCGTGGGTGCGCAGTTGTGATCTTCATGCCCCCAGACTGATACGCTCTTTCTTCTCGCAGTTCCCCGATAAACCCGGTGGTAGGGGTTCTTTGACCCCTCGTCAGAGGGGGGGTACTGTTAGGGTCTCCTGCCCTGTGCTGCCACGTCGTCATGGCAACCGGGAGACAAGTGCTGGTGGAGTGACCTGAGCGCAGCTGATACTCCGGTTCGGGTCTTTTGCTGTGCAGTGGTTGTAGGCTCTGTGCACGGCAGGGGATCCGGTGCTGGTTTTTGTGCTCGCGGTCTGTGAGGTCTGAGTGGGGCGTGGACAGCACCTGCTTTATAGGGCCTCTTTTCGGGGTAGGCAGATGCTGCTGAGTCTCTGTTGGTTAGTCAGTTCATGAAAGTTAGCCAGTACTGTGTAGCTTTGTATTTGTTTGTTGCTTACTGCAAATAGGCCTGGGGATTTGGTATTACACTCTGCCAATCCAGACCTAGCAGTAAGACTGGAGTCAGTCGTTTAGCTTGCTGGGGTTCTGTTATTACTCTGTGAACTTAGCAAGTTTGCGGCTGTATTCTAACACTTGCCTGTCTAATCCTGTCTCACTGTGCTAGGTGTCAGGGGTCAGTTTAGTGGCAGTAAGCTTAAACCTGTGCACTGCAAGTGAGAATCAGGATTGTGGAGGCTCTCCTTGTGTCTATCATTCCATCTCTGACCAAGGAGTTTACTGCCACACCCGTTGGTAACCCTTTAGGGTTTTGCTGTTGCCCTTAGCAACAGCATTTCGGGTTCTCTACGTATTAAAACACAACATCTTGCTTTTTACATCTGAGCAGTTCTAATACAAGGGAGATACCCAGTTCCTTAGCCTCTGGGCTTCTCTGTTCACTGTGTGTGTATTTTGTTACCCTATCACCTTCTGTGTACGTTATGTCATATTCCCCAGTTTGTCTGTGAGTCCATTTGTTTTGCATAACAGTTCAAACACCAGTACATTCCTGCAGACACTGGAGTGCATAACAGTTCTGACACTAGTACTTTCCTGCAGGCACTGGTGTGCATAACATTTTGTTTCCTTTCTTCTTAAGTCCAAACATATATCTCCTCCTCTCCAGTAGCTCCAGATTTTTTGTATCCCCATAAATTTCAACGTGGAGGAATTTCGTTGGTGATGGTCTTTGTAGTGCTTTGATACACTGTGGGTTGGAAATGGGCATGATTCCAAGAGGTCTGAGGATGCAGAAAAATCCCACTTTTGATCCAGTGGATCTGGGTTTTTTTTACAAAATGGAACCAGATTCTAGACAGATGTTCTAGTAGCCTCATAGCACTCATAATAGAAGATAGAAAGAAAACGCTGCAAATTCTGAGTGAAAATATTCAAACAACAGAGAAGAAATTTGAGCCCCTTGGAAACATGCCGGATTACATTAACCTGATGAAGATGACGAATTCCAAAATGGAAAAGTTGGAGGACGACATTATACTACAAAAACAAAGAAAATTTTACAGAGATCATCAGGAGAGAAATCATTTCCCAGAGAACGAACGAAGAAAGAATGGGAATCCCCCACATCCAATAAACCAAAGATCAAGACAAACAGAACACAATATTCAAAAGGAAACAAGAAAAGAAAAAACACCTTATAGACCACAGCATAATAAGAACCAACAAAATGAAAGATATAAAAGAACACTCATACATGAACAACCTAAAACACCGTATCAAAGAAACAATTATCTTCCGTACAATCCAAGGAATTTTCATTATGACCAGAAGAAAAGATTCCCTACAGAGAAAGAATCTTTCAATCAGGGGAGAGACGACGCTAGAAAAGAAGAAAGGAATGAATATCAGGCACTGATGAAAAATATTGAGACAACAAGAAAAGACAGTACCCCTAATATTAAGTATGGAAAAAGGTCACTTGTAGAAGAGGATGAAGAAGATGATCTGAACAATTTTTTAGGGGAACTTATGGAGGACTCACATCCCCCAGATTGGAAATCAATGGCATGGAAACAACGAACAAAGAGGATGGCCCTATCGCCAGGAGAAGGGGGGTCAGGGGAGGGAAAAAGATTAGAAAAAAAGAAGTAAGACAAGAAAACAACAAAAGTAAAAAATAAGAAGATGGAATATACAACTTGAGTAATAAAGAACTTTTAACTGATCAAATTTCCCTATTACGAAAAGGGCTGAAGTTCTCACCCCATTCCAATGTCGATAATTTTGACATATTTATATAGTTTGTACGCAAATTATGCATTAGGAAATTTTTCTCTAACAAAATAGAGCCAGTATCCTCAACTGGAACAACAGATACATATCAACACAGTCAATTTAAACCCCCATCCACATTCTTTCCCTCTCACATAAAAGGTCCACACATAGAAACATTCCAAAAATGAGTAGAGAAGGACATTAATGATATAACAGCAAAGACAAAAAAGAAATACAATCTTACAAAGGAAGAAAGCCAAGCGCTAAAAGAGCTTAAAGGGGACAAATCAATAGTCCTGAAACCGGCGGACAAAGGAGGAGGGTTGGTCATACTAAATAGAGAACAATACCAACAAGAGGTCAACAATCTTTTGTCAGATGAAAGCACCTATAAAGTCCTCCAAGAAGATCCAACAGCAAGATACCAGAGAGAACTGGAAGAACTCCTGGAAGAAGGAATGAATGTCGGGATTCTAACAGAGAAGGAGAAAGATTTTCTATATATTAAATATCCAAAGATTCCGACATTCTACCAACTCCCTAAGCTGCATAAAAACCCAACCATTCCACCAGGACGCCCGATTGTTTCGGGAATAGGATCTTTGTCATCAAATTTATCCAAATATGTGGACTTCTTCCTGAAAGCTGTTGTTCAAGAACAAAAGAGTTATTTAAAGGACACTATACATTTGCTACAAATATTAGATGAAGTTGAGCTGCAGGATGACTACATCCTATGCACTTGTGACGTCCGCTCTTTATATACGTGCATAGCCCACGACATCGGATGCGATGCAAGTATATTCTTTCTCTCTAATGGAACACAACTACCAAACGCACAAATCAACTTTCTCATTAGTTGCATAGAGTATATACTGAACAAAAATTATTTTTGGGATCAGGATGTATTCTATAATCAAACTAAGGGAACTGCTATGGGTTCCTCCTTCGCACCTAGCTACGCTAATCTATTTGTGGCTAGGTGGGAGGAGGAAAAAATTTGGAATGCAAATCCATATGGACAACACATAGTCATATGGAAAAGATATATTGACGATCTGTTAATTATCTGGAATGGTCCCGAACAAACACTTCAAGAATTTCTGGTATATATGAATAATAACACATATGGCCTGGAATTTACATTTACATACAGTAAACAGATGGTAACATACTTAGATCTGGAAATCCATATCCACGAACATAAAATTATAACAAAGAACCATATTAAAGAGGTCAGTGGAAATAACATGCTGGATAGGACCAGTAATCATCACAAGAGTTGGCTTCGAAACATTCCGGGAGGTCAATTCCGACGCCTTAAAAGAAATTGTACACAGAAAGATACATTTCTTCAGCAAAGTACTATTATGAGGGATCAATTCGTGGAGAAAGGATATGATAAAGGAGAACTAAACAGAGAAATAGAAAAAGTTACTACCATGGACAGAAAGGCTATGCTACAATATAAACATAAACCTAGAGAAAACAATTACAGTACAGCGTTCATTACTCAATTTAACAGTCAGTATTACCAATTGGAAAGTATTCTACAAAAACACTGGCCAATTTTACTTCTAGACAAACAACTGGTACCCCACATTAAAGAGAAACCTCAAATCATATATAAGAAAGCTAAAAACATAATGCAACATCTAGCTACAAGTCATCTACAAGATGATTTCCCTCGCAGGACAGAAAACAAAGGGCATTATTACTGCTTGAACTGTAAAGCCTTCAAAAATATGGGAAATAAATCTACTAAACCAATTATAGAGTTTAAATCAAGTATGACAAACAAGACATACACAGTGAAAGAGAAAATCTCTTGCGACACTGAAGGAGTGATCTACTTATTAGAGTGCCCCTGCGGATATCAATAAATCGGACAAACCAAAAGAAAATTGAAAATTAGGATTTCCGAACACTTATATAATATACAAAGAGGTTTGGAAACCCACAGTGTATCAAAGCACTACAAAGACCATCACCAACGAAATCCCTCCACGTTGAAATTTATGGGGATACAAAAAATCTGGAGCAACTGGAGAGGAGGAGATATATGTTTGGACTTAAGAAGAAAGGAAACAAAATGGATTTTCTTAATGCAAACGATGCAACCACAGGGCTTGAATGTAGAAATAGATATTAATTCTTTTTTAGTGACATAATAAGTGATACCTGTATAAACTTAAAAATCATGTTTTTTATTTTAATATATGTAAACACCATTTAAACTAACTTTTAGAATTAATACCAAATTCTTATAATTGATACTAATATTTAACCTTCATTTATTTATTTTATCAACTGAAATGCCATACCTATACTTTTGTTTTAAAATATTATATGATTAATAACCTATAGAATAGGATAACATGGAGCATGTGGTTTCCGCCGGAATAGCAACTTCCCGTATGAACACTTCCTGTTTTTAATTAGAGAACAATAAAGTTTTTTAGCAATAAATAGTAAGTATTTTGATCCAATCTCAATCCTTGACAAAGGGCGGGAAGCCCGAAACGCGTTGGAGAGAGACGGAGGCTGGAGAAGCGGAAGTGGGATCTGACGTCATCACCAAGCGCCGATCTCAAAACGAACGGACACCGCAACTCATTGCAGGAGGGAACCAGAGCCGGGACGCCACTAGTGAGCCGCGATTGGCGGCTCACAGAAGGTAGGGAGAGCTAGGGACAGCTAATCACTGGCCAGTAATAACCTGGATTACCAATACGGAACCCCCAGCAATTAAAAAAAAAAAACCTACAAAATACCTCCACATAGCACCCAAAAGAGCTGTATTCATTATAACTAACAGTTTTCTTTTTTAGGTATGAGCATTTCTTAAACAAATCACAAGCGCTACTATCTTTTAGAGTCAGTATTGTTTATCGTTACAGAAGCTGCTGAAATTCACACAAGCGCAGTGAAAATTATATATTTTAATTGTATTGTTTTGTTGTTAACACTGCTGCTATTTTTAAAATGCATAGTTATATCACCCACCCCTGTAGGGAAAAACTTAGTGATATTTTCACAATAGAGAAACCACCTCCAGAAAGTAATGCACAAGAAGAAGGTTTCTGTGCACAATTTTTAAAGTTAGAGAAGGATTATAATCAGGAAATAAAAAATTGGTGGGAAGTTACAACTTTGACAAAATATCTGGAAATGGGCATGATTTTAAGAGGTCTGAGGATGCAGAAAAATCCCACTTTTGATCCAGTGGATCCGGGTTTTTTTTACAAAATGGAACCAGATTCTAGACAGATGTTCTAGTAGCCTCATAGCACTCATAATAGAAGATAGAAAGAAAACGCTGCAAATTCTGAGTGAAAAAATTCAAACAACAGAGAAGAAATTTGAGCCCCTTGGAAACATGCCAGATTATATTAACCTGATGAAGATGACGAATTCCAAAACGGAAAAGTTGGAGGACGACATTATACTACAAAAACAAAGAAAATTTTACAGAGATCATCTGGAGAGAAATCATTTCCCAGAGAACGAACGAAGAAAGAATGGGAATCCCCCACATCCAATAAACCAAAGATCAAGACAAACAGAACACAATATTCAAAAGGAAGCAAGAAAAGAAAAAACACCTTATAGACCACAGCATAATAAGAACCAACAAAATGGAAGATGTAAAAGAACACTCATACATGAACAACCTAAAACACCGTATCAAAGAAACAATTATCTTCCGTACAATCCAAGGAATTTTCATTATGACCAGAAGAAAAGATTCCCTACAGAGAAAGAATCTTTCAATCAGGGGAGAGAAGACGCTAGAAAAGAAGAAAAGAATGAATATCAGGCACTGATGAAAAATATTGAGACAACAAGAAAAGACAGTACCCCTAATATTAAGTATGGAAAAAGGTCACTTGTAGAAGAGGATGAAGAAGATGATCTGAACAATTTTTTAGGGGAACTTATGGAGGACTCACATCCCCCAGACTGGAAATCAATGGCATGAAAACAACGAACAAAGAGGATGGCCCTATCACCAGGAGAAGGGGGGTCAGGGGAGGGAAAAAGATTAGAAAAAAAGAAGTAAGACAAGAAAAGAACAAAAGTAAAAAAGAAGAAGATGGCATATACAACTTGAGTAATAAAGAACTCTCAACTGATCAAATTTCCCTATTACGAAAAGGGCTGAAGTTCTCACCCCATTCCAATGCCGATAATTTTGACATATTTATAGATGTCCATAAGTTTGTACGCAAATTATGCATTAGGAAATTTTTCTCTAACAAAATAGAGCCAGTATCCTCAACTGGAACAACAGATACATATCAACACAGTCAATTTAAACCCCCATCCACATTATTTCCCTCTCACATAAAAGGTCCACACATAGAAACATTCCAAAAATTAGTAGAGAAGGACATTAATGATATAACAGCAAAGACAAAAAAGAAATACAATCTTACAAAGGAAGAAAGCCAAGCGCTAAAAGAGCTTAAAGGGGACAAATCAATAGTCCTGAAACCGGCGGACAAAGGAGGAGGGTTGGTCATACTAAATAGAGAACAATACCAACAAGAGGTCAACAATCTTTTGTCAGATGAAAGCACCTATAAAGTCCTCCAAGAATATCCAACAGCAAGATACCAGAGAGAACTGGAAGAACTCCTGGAAGAAGGAATGAATGTCGGGATTCTAACAGAGAAGGAGAAAGATTTTCTATATATTAAATATCCAAAGATTCCGACATTCTACCAACTCCCTAAGCTGCATAAAAACCCAACCATTCCACCAGGACGCCCGATTGTTTCGGGAATAGGATCTTTGTCATCAAATTTATCCAAATATGTGGTCTTCTTCCTGAAAGCTGTTGTTCAAGAACAAAAGAGTTATTTAAAGGACACTATACATGTGCTACAAATATTAGATGAAGTTGAGTGGCAGGATGACTACATTCTATGCACTTGTGACGTCCGCTCTTTATATACGTGCATAGTCCACGACATCGGATGCGATGCAAGTAGATTCTTTCTCTCTAATGGAACACAACTACCAAATGCACAAATCAACTTTCTCATTAGTTGCATAGAGTATATACTGAACAAAAATTATTTTTGGGATCAGGATGTATTCTATAATCAAACTAAGGGAACTGCTATGGGTTCCTCCTTCGCACCTAGCTACGCTAATCTATTTGTGGCTAGGTGGGAGGAGGAAAAAATTTGGAATGCAAATCCATATGGACAACACATAGTCATATGGAAAATATATATTGACGATCTGTTAATTATCTGGAATGGTCCCGAACAAACACTTCAAGAATTTCTGGTATATATGAATAATAACACATATGATAGATAATATATACTGGGCGCTAAGTTTGTACTGTCAATTTAAATATTTAATTGCAGCTCACACAAGGAGGATCTGGGAGTCCTCCTGAACAAAGGGACCTGTCCCTATACACAAATTTAAAGCGTATGAGCGCACATATATTCAGAAGTGGTTAATTAGGCTGCTGGTTTGGTAAATAAAATATATTTTTATTAAAAGAACAACAGACTAAATAAACATTCATAGATTAGAAAACATCATGCTGGAAATCGCAGAATAATTTGTATCATACTTATAATCACTGCATGAAATTAAATAGATACCCCCGCTCTAGCCAATTGGACTTATATAATTAATTTAGAGCATGCATGCTTATATGGTTAACTGGTTAGTTAGTTGGACCAGTACTCAGTCCTCGAATACAGTCCTGATTATTAGTAACTGTTAATCCCTCCAGGGATTTAATTGTAATGATGTTAGTAATTAGTTGGTTAGATAAACGAGATAGAGATTGTCCCTGGGTATATAATAACAACACAGTCCTTTTAGGATAATGAAACTTTCCTCAGATGATGTTTCCGTGCCAATTTACTCCATTTAGTGTGATATTGGAAGATTACATAACCAATTGGTAACCCGTCGTGGCACTCATAAGGGCACTGCTTACCCTCCACTCTGCGGCGGTACTGGTGTCCACGGCTGGGCTAAGGCACTCTGAGGCTGGAAAGTTTCTTGTCTGGCCGAGGCGGTGACACGCTGCACGCGTGTGACTGGGAGCGCTTGGCCGCGTGTCGCGGCTTCCGGGTTGCACAAAGCTTCCGGCTTGCGATGCGCTCCAGCTGCGTTCCACTTGACGTCGTTAAGGTCACCTGACGCGTTTCTCCGCCTTTTGTGGGTGGCGGTTTCTTCTCCGCCACCCACAAAAGGCGGAGAAACGCGTCAGGTGACCTTAACGACGTCAAGTGGAACGCAGCTGGAGCGCATCGCAAGCCGGAAGCTTTGTGCAACCCGGAAGCCGCGACGCGCGGCCAAGCGCTCCCAGTCACACGCGTGCAGCGTGTCACCGCCTCGGCCAGACAAGAAACTTTCCAGCCTCAGAGTGCCTTAGCCCAGCCGTGGACACCAGTACCGCCGCAGAGTGGAGGGTAAGCAGTGCCCTTATGAGTGCCACGACGGGTTACCAATTGGTTATGTAATCTTCCAATATCACACTAAATGGAGTAAATTGGCACGGAAACATCATCTGAGGAAAGTTTCATTATCCTAAAAGGACTGTGTTGTTATTATATACCCAGGGACAATCTCTATCTCGTTTATCTAGCCAACTAATTACTAACATCATTACAATTAAATCCCTGGAGGGATTAACAGTTACTAATAATCAGGACTGTATTCGAGGACTGAGTACTGGTCCAACTAACTAACCAGTTAACCATATAAGCATGCATGCTCTAAATTAATTATATAAGTCCAATTGGCTAGAGCGGGGGTATCTATTTAATTTCATGCAGTGATTATAAGTATGATACAAATTATTCTGCGATTTCCAGCATGATGTTTTTTAATCTATGAATGTTTATTTAGTCTGTTGTTCTTTTAATAAAAATATATTTTATTTACCAAACCAGCAGCCTAATTAACCACTTCTGAATATATGTGCGCTCATACGCTTTAAATTTTAATAACACATATGGCCTGGAATTTACATTTACATACAGTAAACAGATGGTAACATACTTAGATCTGGAAATCCATATCCACGAAAATAAAATTATAACAAAGAACCATATTAAAGAGGTCAGTGGAAATACCATGCTGGATAGTACCAGTAATCATCACAAGAGTTGGCTTCGAAACATTCCGGGAGGTCAATTCCGACGCCTTAAAAGAAATTGTACACAGAAAGATAAATTTCTTCGCAAAGTACTATTATGAGGGATCAATTCGTGGAGAAAGGATATGATAAAGGAGAACTAAACAGAGAAATAGAAAAAGTTACTACCATGGACAGAAAGGCTATGCTACAATATAAACATAAACCTAGAGAAAACAATTACAGTACAGCGTTCATTACTCAATTTAACAGTCAGTATTACCAATTGGAAAGTATTCTACAAAAACACTGGCCAATTTTACTTCTAGACAAACAACTGGTACCCCACATTAAAGAGAAACCTCAAATCATATATAAGAAAGCTAAAAACATAAAGCAACATCTAGTTACAAGTCATCTACAAGACGAATTCCCTCGCAGGACAGAAAACAAAGGGCATTATTACTGCTTGAACTGTAAAGCCTGCAAAAATATGGGAAATAAATCTACTAAACCAATTATAGAGTTTAAATCAAATATGACAAACAAGACATACACAGTGAAAGAGAAAATCTCTTGCGACACTGAAGGAGTGATCTACTTATTAGAGTGCCCCTGCGGATATCAATATATCGGACAAACCAAAAGAAAATTGAAAATTAGGATTTCCGAACACTTATATAATATACAAAGAGGTTTGGAAACCCACAGTGTATCAAAGCACTACAAAGACCATCACCAACGAAATCCCTCCACATTGAAATTTATGGGGATACAAAAAATCTGGAGCAACTGGAGAGGAGGAGATATATGTTTGGACTTAAGAAGAAAGGAAACAAAATGGATTTTCTTAATGCAAACGATGCAACCACAGGGCTTGAATGTAGAAATAGATATTAATTCTTTTTTAGTGACATAATAAGTGATACCTGTATAAACTTAAAAATCAGGTTTTTTATTTTAATATATGTAAACACCATTTAAACTAACTTTTAGAATTAATACCAAATTCTTATAATTGATACTAATATTTAACCTTCATTTATTTATTTTTATCAACCGAAATGCCATACCTATACTTTTGTTTTAAAATATTATATGATTAATAACCTATAGAATAGGATAACATGGAGCATGTGGTTTCCGCCGAAATAGCAACTTCCCGTATGACCACTTCCTGTTTTTAATTAGAGAACAATAAAGTTTTTTAGCAATAAATAGTAAGTATTTTGATCCAATCTCAATCCTTGACAAAGGGCGGGAAGCCCGAAACGCGTTGGAGAGAGACAGAGGCAGGAGAAGCGGAAGCGGGATCTGACGTCATCACCAAGTTCCGATCTCAAAACGAACGGACATCGCAACTCATTGCAGGAGGGAACCAGAGCCAGGACGCCACTAGTGAGCCGCGATTGGTGGCTCACAGAAGGTAGGGAGAGCTAGGGACAGCTAATCACTAGAGATGAGCGGGTTCGGTTTCTCTGAATCCGAACCCGCCCGAACTTCATGTTTTTTTTCACGGGTCCGAGCGACTCGGATCTTCCCGCCTTGCTCGGTTAACCCGAGCGCGCCCGAACGTCATCATGACGCTGTCGGATTCTCGCGAGGCTCGGATTCTATCGCGAGACTCGGATTCTATATAAGGAGCCGCGCGTCGCCGCCATTTTCACACGTGCATTGAGATTGATAGGGAGAGGACGTGGCTGGCGTCCTCTCCATTTAGATTAGGGTTGAGAGAGAGAGAGAGAGATTGACCTGAGGCTGTGATACTGTAGAAGAGAGTGCAGAGTTTAGTGACTGACGACCACAGTGACCACCAGACAGTGCAGTTGTTTGTTTTATTTAATATATCCGTTCTCTGCCTGAAAAAAACGATACACACAGTGACTCAGTCACATACCATATCTGTGTGCACTGCTCAGCCCAGTGTGCTGCATCAATGTATATATATATATCTGACTGTGCTCAGCTCACACAGCTTATAATTGTGGGGGAGACTGGGGAGCACTGCAGTGCCAGTTATAGGTTATAGCAGGAGCCAGGAGTACATAATATTATATTAAAATTAAACAGTGCACACTTTTGCTGCAGGAGTGCCACTGCCAGTGTGACTAGTGACCAGTGACCTGACCACCAGTATATATAATATTAGTAGTATACTATCTCTTTATCAACCAGTCTATATTAGCAGCAGACACAGTACAGTGCGGTAGTTCACGGCTGTGGCTACCTCTGTGTCGGCACTCGGCAGCCCGTCCATAATTGTATATACCACCTAACCGTGGTTTTTCTTTCTTTCTTTATACATACATACTAGTTACGAGTATACTATCTCTTTATCAACCAGTCTATATATTAGCAGCAGACACAGTACAGTGCGGTAGTTCACGGCTGTGGCTACCTCTGTGTCGGCACTCGGCAGCCCGTCCATAATTGTATATACCACCTAACCGTGGTTTTTTTTTCTTTCTTTATACATACATACTAGTTACGAGTATACTATCTCTTTATCAACCAGTCTATATATTAGCAGCAGACACAGTACAGTGCGGTAGTTCACGGCTGTGGCTACCTCTGTGTCGGCACTCGGCAGCCCGTCCATAATTGTATATACCACCTAACCGTGGTTTTTTTTTCTTTCTTTATACATACATACTAGTTACGAGTATACTATCTCTTTATCAACCAGTCTATATTAGCAGCAGACACAGTACAGTGCGGTAGTTCATGGCTGTGGCTACCTCTGTGTCGGCACTCGGCAGCCCGTCCATAATTGTATATACCACCTAACCGTGGTTTTTTTTTCTTTCTTTATACATACATACTAGTTACGAGTATACTATCTCTTTATCAACCAGTCTATATATTAGCAGCAGACACAGTACAGTGCGGTAGTTCACGGCTGTGGCTACCTCTGTGTCGGCACTCGGCAGCCCGTCCATAATTGTATATACCACCTAACCGTGGTTTTTTTTTCTTTCTTTATAGTCATACTAGTTACGAGTATACTATCTCTTTATCAACCAGTCTATATTAGCAGCAGACACAGTACAGTGCGGTAGTTCACGGCTGTGGCTACCTCTGTGTCGGCACTCGGCAGCCCGTCCATAATTGTATATACCACCTAACCGTGGTTTTTTTTTCTTTCTTTATACATACATACTAGTTACGAGTATACTATCTCTTTATCAACCAGTCTATATTAGCAGCAGACACAGTACAGTGCGGTAGTTCACGGCTGTGGCTACCTCTGTGTCGGCACTCGGCAGCCCGTCCATAATTGTATATACCACCTAACCGTGTTTTTTTTTTCTTTCTTTATACATACATACTAGTTACGAGTATACTATCTCTTTATCAACCAGTCTATATATTAGCAGCAGACACAGTACAGTGCGGTAGTTCACGGCTGTGGCTACCTCTGTGTCGGCACTCGGCAGCCCGTCCATAATTGTATATACCACCTAACCGTGGTTTTTCTTTCTTTCTTTATACATACATACTAGTTACGAGTATACTATCTCTTTATCAACCAGTCTATATTAGCAGCAGACACAGTACAGTACGGTAGTTCACGGCTGTGGCTACCTCTGTGTCTGCACTCGGCAGGCAGTCCATAATTGTATACTAGTATCCATCTCCATTGTTTACCTGAGGTGCCTTTTAGTTGTGCCTATTAAAATATGGAGAACAAAAATGTTGAGGTTCCAAAATTAGGGAAAGATCAAGATCCACTTCCACCTCGTGCTGAAGCTGCTGCCACTAGTCATGGCCGAGACGATGAAATGCCAGCAACGTCGTCTGCCAAGGCCGATGCCCAATGTCATAGTACAGAGCATGTCAAATCCAAAACACCAAATATCAGAAAAAAAAGGACTCCAAAACCTAAAATAAAATTGTCGGAGGAGAAGCGTAAACTTGCCAATATGCCATTTACGACACGGAGTGGCAAGGAACGGCTGAGGCCCTGGCCTATGTTCATGGCTAGTGGTTCAGCTTCACATGAGGATGGAAGCACTCAGCCTCTCGCTAGAAAAATGAAAAGACTCAAGCTGGCAAAAGCAGCACAGCAAAGAACTGTGCATTCTTCGAAATCCCAAATCCACAAGGAGAGTCCAATTGTGTCGGTTGCGATGCCTGACCTTCCCAACACTGGACGTGAAGAGCATGCGCCTTCCACCATTTGCACGCCCCCTGCAAGTGCTGGAAGGAGCACCCGCAGTCCAGTTCCTGATAGTCAGATTGAAGATGTCAGTGTTGAAGTACACCAGGATGAGGAGGATATGGGTGTTGCTGGCGCTGGGGAGGAAATTGACCAGGAGGATTCTGATGGTGAGGTGGTTTGTTTAAGTCAGGCACCCGGGGAGACACCTGTTGTCCGTGGGAGGAATATGGCCGTTGACATGCCAGGTGAAAATACCAAAAAAATCAGCTCTTCGGTGTGGAGGTATTTCACCAGAAATGCGGACAACAGGTGTCAAGCCGTGTGTTCCCTTTGTCAAGCTGTAATAAGTAGGGGTAAGGACGTTAACCACCTCGGAACATCCTCCCTTATACGTCACCTGCAGCGCATTCATAATAAGTCAGTGACAAGTTCAAAAACTTTGGGTGACAGCGGAAGCAGTCCACTGACCAGTAAATCCCTTCCTCTTGTAACCAAGCTCACGCAAACCACCCCACCAACTCCCTCAGTGTCAATTTCCTCCTTCCCCAGGAATGCCAATAGTCCTGCAGGCCATGTCACTGGCAATTCTGACGAGTCCTCTCCTGCCTGGGATTCCTCCGATGCATCCTTGCGTGTAACGCCTACTGCTGCTGGCGCTGCTGTTGTTGCCGCTGGGAGTCGATGATCATCCCAGAGGGGAAGTCGTAAGCCCACTTGTACTACTTCCAGTAAGCAATTGACTGTTCAACAGTCCTTTGCGAGGAAGATGAAATATCACAGCAGTCATCCTACTGCAAAGCGGATAACTGAGGCCTTGACAACTATGTTGGTGTTAGACGTGCGTCCGGTATCCGCCGTTAGTTCACAGGGAACTAGACAATTTATTGAGGCAGTGTGCCCCCGTTACCAAATACCATCTAGGTTCCACTTCTCTAGGCAGGCGATACCGAGAATGTACACGGACGTCAGAAAAAGACTCACCAGTGTCCTAAAAAATGCAGTTGTACCCAATGTCCACTTAACCACGGACATGTGGACAAGTGGAGCAGGGCAGGGTCAGGACTATATGACTGTGACAGCCCACTGGGTAGATGTATGGACTCCCGCCGCAAGAACAGCAGCGGCGGCACCAGTAGCAGCATCTCGCAAACGCCAACTCTTTCCTAGGCAGGCTACGCTTTGTATCACCGCTTTCCAGAATACGCACACAGCTGAAAACCTCTTACGGCAACTGAGGAAGATCATCGCGGAATGGCTTACCCCAATTGGACTCTCCTGTGGATTTGTGGCATCGGACAACGCCAGCAATATTGTGTGTGCATTAAATATGGGCAAATTCCAGCACGTCCCATGTTTTGCACATACCTTGAATTTGGTGGTGCAGAATTTTTTAAAAAACGACAGGGGCGTGCAAGAGATGCTGTCGGTGGCCAGAAGAATTGCGGGACACTTTCGGCGTACAGGCACCACGTACAGAAGACTGGAGCACCACCAAAAACTACTGAACCTGCCCTGCCATCATCTGAAGCAAGAAGTGGTAACGAGGTGGAATTCAACCCTCTATATGCTTCAGAGGTTGGAGGAGCAGCAAAAGGCCATTCAAGCCTATACAATTCAGCACGATATAGTAGGTGGAATGCACCTGTCTCAAGCGCAGTGGAGAATGATTTCAACGTTGTGCAAGGTTCTGATGCCCTTTGAACTTGCCACACGTGAAGTCAGTTCAGACACTGCCAGCCTGAGTCAGGTCATTCCCCTCATCAGGCTTTTGCAGAAGAAGCTGGAGACATTGAAGGAGGAGCTAACACGGAGCGATTCCGCTAGGCATGTGGGACTTGTGGATGGAGCCCTTAATTCGCTTAACAAGGATTCACGGGTGGTCAATCTGTTGAAATCAGAGCACTACATTTTGGCCACCGTGCTCGATCCTAGATTTAAAGCCTACCTTGGATCTCTCTTTCCGGCAGACACAAGTCTGCTGGGGTTGAAAGACCTGCTGGTGACAAAATTGTCAAGTCAAGCGGAACGCGACCTGTCAACATCTCCTCCTTCACATTCTCCCGCAACTGGGGGTGCGAGGAAAAGGCTCAGAATTCCGAGCCCACCCGCTGGCGGTGATGCAGGGCAGTCTGGAGCGACTGCTGATGCTGACATCTGGTCCGGACTGAAGGACCTGACAACGATTACGGACATGTCGTCTACTGTCACTGCATATGATTCTCTCAACATTGATAGAATGGTGGAGGATTATATGAGTGACCGCATCCAAGTAGGCACGTCACACAGTCCGTACTTATACTGGCAGGAAAAAGAGGCAATTTGGAGGCCCTTGCACAAACTGGCTTTATTCTACCTAAGTTGCCCTCCCACAAGTGTGTACTCCGAAAGAGTGTTTAGTGCCGCCGCTCACCTTGTCAGCAATCGGCGTACGAGGTTACATCCAGAAAATGTGGAGAAGATGATGTTCATTAAAATGAATTATAATCAATTCCTCCGCGGAGACATTGACCAGCAGCAATTGCCTCCACAAAGTACACAGGGAGCTGAGATGGTGGATTCCAGTGGGGACGAATTGATAATCTGTGAGGAGGGGGATGTACACGGTGATATATCGGAGGGTGATGATGAGGTGGACATCTTGCCTCTGTAGAGCCAGTTTGTGCAAGGAGAGATTAATTGCTTCTTTTTTGGGGGGGTCCAAACCAACCCGTCATATCAGTCACAGTCGTGTGGCAGACCCTGTCACTGAAATGATGGGTTGGTTAAAGTGTGCATGTCCTGTTTTGTTTATACAACATAAGGGTGGGTGGGAGGGCCCAAGGACAATTCCATCTTGCACCTCTTTTTTCTTTTCTTTTTCTTTGCATCATGTGCTGATTGGGGAGGGTTTTTTGGAAGGGACATCCTGCGTTACACTGCAGTGCCACTCCTAAATGGGCCCGGTGTTTGTGTCGGCCACTAGGGTCGCTAATCTTACTCACACAGTCAGCTACCTCATTGCGCCTCTTTTTTTCTTTGCGTCATGTGCTGTTTGGGGAGGGTTTTTTGGAAGGGACATCCTGCGTGACACTGCAGTGCCACTCCTAGATGGGCCCGGTGTTTGTGTCGGCCACTAGGGTCGCTAATCTTACTCACACAGCTACCTCATTGCGCCTCTTTTTTTCTTTGCGTCATGTGCTGTTTGGGGGGGGTTTTTTGGAAGGGACATCCTGCGTGACACTGCAGTGCCACTCCTAGATGGGCCCGGTGTTTGTGTCGGCCACTAGGGTCGCTAATCTTACTCACACAGCTACCTCATTGCGCCTCTTTTTTTCTTTGCGTCATGTGCTGTTTGGGGAGGGTTTTTTGGAAGGGCCATCCTGCGTGACACTGCAGTGCCACTCCTAGATGGGCCCGGTGTTTGTGTCGGCCACTAGGGTCGCTTATCTTACTCACACAGCGACCTCGGTGCAAATTTTAGGACTAAAAATAATATTGTGAGGTGTGAGGTATTCAGAATAGACTGAAAATTAGTGTAAATTATGGTTTTTGAGGTTAATAATACTTTGGGATCAAAATGACCCCCAAATTCTATGATTTAAGCTGTTTTTTAGGGTTTTTTGAAAAAAACACCCGAATCCAAAACACACCCGAATCCGACAAAAAAAATTCGGTGAGGTTTTGCCAAAACGCGTTCGAACCCAAAACACGGCCGCGGAACCGAACCCAAAACCAAAACACAAAACCCGAAAAATTTCAGGCGCTCATCTCTACTAATCACTGGCCAGTAATAACCTGGATTACCAATACGGAACCCCCAGCAATTATAAAAAACCTACAAAATACCTCCACATAGCACCCAAAAGAGCTGTATTCATTATAACTAACAGTTTTCTTTTTTAGGTATAAGCATTTCTTAAACAAATCACAAGCGCTTCTATCTTTTAGAGTCAGTATTGTTTATCGTTACAGAAGCTGCTTGTCACGATCCGGGTATCTGGACGCCATTTCTTACCCATCAGATGCCTCCTAAGGCTGGCTCAGCGCTCCAGGACCGGATCCCATCTGTTATCCTGATGTGTACATTCCTGTATCCTCTCCTGTCACTCTGGGACGCTGTCACAGTAAACGCCATATTACACCTGGCATGGCGTCTCCCGCGGCCTCCGCCGCCGTCCCTGAACTTCTGCATGCAGAGTGTCTGAGTGGCGATTACGTCAGCCGCGGCCTCCACTGTGTCCGCGTGGTTGGATGTGCATCTGTCAGCCTGGCGCCTCCTGTCTCCGGTGGCCGGCGCCGCCATTACTGTTTTCATTACCACATGGATTACAAACCAAACTTCCCTCCAAGTGTCTGCATGGGCGCAGCCATCTTGGATTCTGTCAGCTGATCATTTCCTCCAATCTGTTGTCAGTATTGTTAATCTGCATAATTGCCTAGCCAATCCCTTCCTTGCTGCAGGTATAAATACACTGTGCCTGAGCAAGGAAGGCGTCAGTGCTTTGGTTGTCAAACCTAGTTCCTGTTTGTCTCTCTCCTGTGATTGTCTTCCAGGTTCCAGCTCCTGTCTCAAGACTTCCACCATAGAGACCCGCACCAGCATTCCACCTGCGGTGTAGCCTGACTCTCCAACCCATTGTGGGTTCATCTGTTTCCAGCTACAACATTACCTGCTTCCAGCTCAGCTTCCAGCAGAGTACAGCTTCCCTTAAAGGGCCGGTGTCCTTTCTACACTTTACCACTCTCCACCGGTATTATTATTTCTCCGCTCTCAAGTTCTACATTTCAGTTCATATTTCATCGCTCCCAAGTTCATTTATTATTTAACTGGTTCCAGCCAGTATCCACTCCGTGCTAACAACAGTCTGGTTCCAGACAGTATCCATAGCAGCTGTTTTATCTTCAGCAACCCAGCTTTTCCTGGAACACCAGCTGGCACAATCCTGGGTTATCTCCATTGCTACAGTCGGGCCTGGTAAGGACTTTCCATCTAGAAGATCATAAGAACTATCTCACACTACCAGTGCCCTGTGGCTCCTGCCATCCTGTAGTACCCAGGAACTGTATTTATTCTTTGCTGACTTTTACGTTTTCTTTTACTGCTGCTGTGTTGCGGAGTTGTCATAATAAACATCATTGACTTTTATCCAAGTTGTCGTGGTCACGCCTTCGGGCAGTTATTATTCATGTTACTTACATGTCCAGGGGTCTGATACAACCTCCCAGGTTCCGGTACATCTCAGCCCCTACAACTGAGGCTGCCTCCCGTCAGCTCAGGCCCTCAGTTGTGACAGTAAGCACTGACCTAATGAATCCAGCCGGAGACCAGGATCAAGCGGCCAGGCCGATGCAAGAACTGGCAGCCCGACTAGAACATCAGGAGGCTGCACAGGGCCACATCATCCGCTGTCTCCAGGATCTCTCTACTCGGCTGGATGGGATTCAGACAACACTCCGTGGATCAGGCGCGTCTGGTGCGTCAACCACAGTGACTCCAGCTATAACCCCACCCACCTTACCCATTTCTGCTCCACGTCTTCATCTTCCAACGCCAGCAAAATTTGACGGATCTCCAAGATTCTGCAGGGGATTTCTCAACCAGTGTGAGATTCAGTTTGAGCTACAACCTGGCAATTTTCCCAGTGACCGTACAAAAATTGCCTACATTATTTCTCTTCTCAGTGGCTCAGCCCTTGATTGGGCATCACCGTTATGGGAGAGGTCCGACACCCTGCTATCTTCCTACACTGCCTTCGTGTCAACATTCAGGCGCATCTTCGACGAGCCAGGCCGGGTAACCTCAGCTTCATCCGAGATTCTCCGTTTACGCCAGGGGTCACGTACTGTAGGACAATATCTGATACAGTTCCAGATCCTGGCATCCGAACTGGCATGGAACGACGAGGCCCTGTATGCTGCATTCTGGCATGGCTTATCTGAGCGTATTAAAGATGAGTTAGCTACCAGAGACTTACCTTCTAAGTTAGATGAGCTAATCTCACTCTGCACGAAAGTTGATTTACGTTTCAGAGAGAGAGCAACTGAGCGTGGAAGATCATCTGCTCCAAAATCTTCTGCTCCTCCTCCTCGTCAACTGTCACCATCTAAAGATGAGCCCATGCAACTTGGCCGTTCCCGTTTAACTCCTGCTGAGCGCCGAAGACGTCTCTCCGAGTTTCTCTGTCTCTATTGTGCAGCTCCGTCTCACACCATTAATGCCTGTCCCAAACGTCCGGGAAACTCCAAATCCTAGCTCGCCAAGGAGAGGGCCGGCTAGGAGTAATGATCTCCTCTCCATCTCCTCAAGATTGTAATCTCCCAGTCTCGCTTCAAGTTGCTCAACGTTATCGGAACGTCATTGCCCTCCTTGATTCCGGAGCAGCTGGGAACTTTATTACCGAAGCCTATGTTAAACGGTGGTACCTACCCACCGAGAGACTTCCTTCGTCCATTTCTTTAACTGCCGTGGATGGCAGCAAAATTTTTGATGCAGTTATTTCTTTAAGGACTCTACCAGTTCGTCTGAGAGTGGGAGTTCTTCATTCCGAACTTATTTCTTTTTTAGTGATTCCAAGAGCCACACATCCTGTGGTCCTGGGCCTTCCATGGCTCCGTCTTCACAATCCTACAATTGATTGGACGACTACGCAAATCCTGGCATGGGGTTCCTCCTGTGCTGAGACATGTTTGTTTAAAGTATTGCCTGTCTGTTCTTCCTCCCCCAGGTCGTCTGATGTTCCACCTCCTCCATATCAAGATTTCACGGATGTGTTCAGTAAAGCTTCTGCTGATATCCTTCCTCCTCATAGAGAATGGGACTGTCCGATTGATCTCGTTCCAGGGAAGGTTCCACCTCGAGGCCGAACTTATCCGTTGTCTCTGCCTGAGACGCATTCTATGGAGGAATATATTAAAGAGAACCTAGCAAAGGGGTTCATTCGACCTTCTTCTTCTCCAGCCGGCGCAGGCTTCTTTTTTGTAAAAAAGAAAGATGGTGGTCTGCGGCCGTGCATCGACTACAGAGGTTTGAACGACATTACCATCAAGAACCGTTATCCTTTACCCCTGATTACTGAGCTCTTTGACAGAGTTAGCGGAGCTACCATCTTTACAAAGCTGGACTTGAGAGGTGCATACAATCTCATCCGGATCCGTGAGGGTGACGAGTGGAAGACCGCCTTTAACACCCGTGACGGACATTATGAGTACCTCGTCATGCCCTTCGGATTGAGCAATGCTCCAGCTGTCTTCCAGCATTTTGTCAATGAGATCTTCAGAGACATTCTATACCGTCATGTCGTGGTCTATCTAGACGATATCCTCATTTTTGCCAACGATTTAGAGGAACATCGTTTTTGGGTTAAAGAGGTTCTGTCCCGTCTCCGTGTCAATCATCTCTATTGCAAATTAGAAAAATGCGTCTTTGAAGTCAAGTCCATTCCGTTTCTAGGGTACATTGTGTCCGGTTCCGGACTAGAGATGGATCCTGAGAAACTACAAGCAATCCAAAATTGGCCGGTGCCCTTAACCCTCAAAGGGGTCCAGAGGTTCTTAGGGTTCGCCAACTATTACCGAAAGTTTATACGAGACTTTTCCACCATTGTGGCGCCTATTACTGCTTTCACTAAGAAGGGTGCTAACCCGTCCAAGTGGTCTGAAGAAGCCATGCAAGCATTTCATCTTTTAAAACAAAGGTTCATCTCTGCGCCTGTTCTGAAACAGCCTGACATCGACTCTCCTTTCATCTTAGAGGTGGATGCCTCCTCCGTTGGAGTAGGAGCGGTGTTATCTCAGAGGGCTAAAGATGGCCATTTACACCCTTGCAGTTTCTTCTCCCGGAAGTTCTCCCCAGCTGAGCGCAACTATGCCATTGGCGACCAGGAGTTGCTAGCCATCAAGCTCGCTCTAGAAGAGTGGAGGTATCTGTTGGAGGGAGCTTCTCATTCAATCACCATACTTACAGACCACAAGAACCTTTTATACCTGAAGGGCGCACAATGTCTCAACCCTCGTCAGGCCAGATGGGCACTTTTCTTTTCCAGGTTCGACTTTAAACTCCAGTTCTGTCCGGGCTCTCAGAATCGCAAGGCCGATGCCCTTTCCCGCTCATGGGAGCAAGAAAATGAGTCAGAGTCTTCAGACAAGCATCCTATTATAAATCCGTTGGCATTCTCCACGGTAGGGATGGACTCTACGCCCCCATCAGGGAAAAGTTTTGTGAAGCCGATGCTAAGGAAGAAGCTCATGCATTGGGCCCATGCTTCCCGTTTTGCCGGACATACAGGTATCCAAAAAACCCTGGAGTTTATCTCTAGGTCCTATTGGTGGCCAACTCTGAAAAAGGACGTCTTGGAGTTTATTGCATCTTGCCCAAAGTGTGCCCAACATAAAGTATCCCGCCAGTCGCCTGCGGGGCAACTGGTTCCACTATCCGTTCCCCGTCGACCATGGACCCACTTGTCGATGGATTTCATTACAGACTTACCCATGTGCAACAAGTTCAATACCATCTGGGTGGTAGTTGACCGGTTCACCAAGATGGCACACTTCATTCCTCTCACCGGTCTTCCGTCAGCTTCCAAGTTGGCTCAAGTATTCATACAAGAGATCTTCCGACTCCACGGTCTTCCTGAAGAAATTATCTCAGATCGAGGAGTTCAATTCACAGCCAAATTCTGGCGAAGTTTATGTCAAGTCCTCCAAGTCAAGCTAAAGTTTTCCACGGCTTACCATCCTCAGACCAATGGTCAAACCGAGAGGGTGAATCAGGACTTGGAGGCCTTCCTCCGCATCTATGTGTCCTCCTCTCAAGATGACTGGGTTCAATTACTTCCCTGGGCCGAGTTCTGTCATAACAACCAGTATCATTCTTCATCTGCTTCAACACCATTCTTCACTAACTTTGGATTCCACCCTAAAGTCCCTGAGTTCCAACCGCTTCCAGCAACTTCTGTTCCCGCAGTGGATATCACCTTGCATCAGTTTGCCAATATCTGGAAGAGCGTACGATCAGCTCTGCTCAAGGCATCGTTCAGGTACAAGAAGTTTGCGGATAAGAAGCGTCGAGCAGTTCCTGCTCTCAAGGTGGGTGATCGGGTATGGTTATCCACGAAGAATTTGAGGTTAAGAGTTCCCAGTATGAAGTTTGCACCTCGCTATATCGGTCCTTTCAAGATTGAACAAGTCATCAATCCTGTTGCTTACAGACTCCAGTTGCCTCCCTTCTTAAAAATACCCAGGACATTCCATGTTTCCCTGTTGAAACCGCTGATCTTGAATCGGTTTCATTCCTCACTTCCTCCAACTCCGAAAGTCCAAACTCAACGAGGCGTTGAGTATGAAGTGGCCAAGATCCTGGACTCACGTCACCGTTACGGTCAACTACAATATCTTATTGACTGGAAGGGTTATGGTCCTGAGGAACGTTCATGGACCAATGCTTCTGATGTCCATGCTCCTGCCTTGGTCCGGAGATTCCATTCCAAGTTTCCTCAAAAGCCAAAGAAGTGTCCTGGGGCCACTCCTAAAGGGGGGGGTGCTGTCACGATCCGGGTATCTGGACGCCATTTCTTACCCATCAGATGCCTCCTAAGGCTGGCTCAGCGCTCCAGGACCGGATCCCATCTGTTATCCTGATGTGTACATTCCTGTATCCTCTCCTGTCACTCTGGGACGCTGTCACAGTAAACGCCATATTACACCTGGCATGGCGTCTCCCGCGGCCTCCGCCGCCGTCCCTGAACTTCTGCATGCAGAGTGTCTGAGTGGCGATTACGTCAGCCGCGGCCTCCACTGTGTCCGCGTGGTTGGATGTGCATCTGTCAGCCTGGCGCCTCCTGTCTCCGGTGGCCGGCGCCGCCATTACTGTTTTCATTACCACATGGATTACAAACCAAACTTCCCTCCAAGTGTCTGCATGGGCGCAGCCATCTTGGATTCTGTCAGCTGATCATTTCCTCCAATCTGTTGTCAGTATTGTTAATCTGCATAATTGCCTAGCCAATCCCTTCCTTGCTGCAGGTATAAATACACTGTGCCTGAGCAAGGAAGGCGTCAGTGCTTTGGTTGTCAAACCTAGTTCCTGTTTGTCTCTCTCCTGTGATTGTCTTCCAGGTTCCAGCTCCTGTCTCAAGACTTCCACCATAGAGACCCGCACCAGCATTCCACCTGCGGTGTAGCCTGACTCTCCAACCCATTGTGGGTTCATCTGTTTCCAGCTACAACATTACCTGCTTCCAGCTCAGCTTCCAGCAGAGTACAGCTTCCCTTAAAGGGCCGGTGTCCTTTCTACACTTTACCACTCTCCACCGGTATTATTATTTCTCCGCTCTCAAGTTCTACATTTCAGTTCATATTTCATCGCTCCCAAGTTCATTTATTATTTAACTGGTTCCAGCCAATATCCACTCCGTGCTAACAACAGTCTGGTTCCTGCCAGTATCCACAGCAGCTGTTTTATCTTCAGCAACCCAGCTTTTCCTGGAACACCAGCTGGCACAATCCTGGGTTATCTCCATTGCTACAGTCGGGCCTGGTAAGGACTTTCCATCTAGAAGATCATAAGAACTATCTCACACTACCAGTGCCCTGTGGCTCCTGCCATCCTGTAGTACCCAGGAACTGTATTTATTCTTTGCTGACTTTTACGTTTTCTTTTACTGCTGCTGTGTTGCGGAGTTGTCATAATAAACATCATTGACTTTTATCCAAGTTGTCGTGGTCACGCCTTCGGGCAGTTATTATTCATGTTACTTACATGTCCAGGGGTCTGATACAACCTCCCAGGTTCCGGTACATCTCAGCCCCTACAACTGAGGCTGCCTCCCGTCAGCTCAGGCCCTCAGTTGTGACACTGCTGAAATTCACACAAGCGCAGTGAAAATTATATATTTTAATTGGGTGTGTAATTTTATTTAGTGATTTTTCTGACCTAGCACTAGATTAAAAGTATTTGTTGGGCCTATTAAGAATAAAATCCAGGAACATTTTATATTTGAGACAGCGGAGTGCAAATACTCTTCAGCTGCATCTTCTCTATACATGAAGTGGTTTAGGTGGGGAGAACATCAAGAAGAACAAGGGCACGCTACTATGTGTAATGCTTTAGTAGATCTTCATGTTTTGTACTCTTCTGGGTCAAAAGTCTAATGCCTGAAAGTATGTAAGTTTGGTGATATATGGACTTTTAATATTGTTCACTTGCAGTATTGTATTCTATATGTAAGGGCCTTAACATTCATCTCTATGTTAAACACCTGGTTTTCTCCCCCCCCCCCCCTTTTTTCTGTACCACCATGTATCTGTATTGGTATTACATTCAATAAAAATGTATTGATAAAGAAAAAACTATTTGGATGTCTCCCTCTGATACTTATTGTATCTGCCTTTTATCAGTCATAGAACGCTTCCTCCTGGGCAATAAACTATGACTATAGAGAGCCCATGATGCAGTTGTGGGCTTGGACAGAGGCATAACTGTGGGAGGCAACGGAGTCAGCTGCTGCCGGTCTCCTGCTCTGTAGGGGGGCACCTCTCCTCCCATTCTGTGTGTTCAGTGACACCATTCAATTAATTTAACAGCTGTCACTATCTCTTCCTCGCTACACCTAACAAGTCACACCCTCTTTATTATAGATACACAGTTTACAAATGTCATACCCAGGATTAGAACCCACAACCGATTGCACTAGAAGCAGACACCTTACTTCATATAGTTAGAATTCTCATGCTTCTATACTGGAGCAAATATCTTCATCAGTAAGACGCATGTTTCCAGTGTAATAGTTTGTGGGTTCTAATCCTGGGTATGCCACTTGTAAAATAATTGTCAGCGAAATAATCAGCATTGTGAGTGACTGAGCAGACATGTACTGTGTGGCTGTAAACTATATAGATCTGCGTAGTTGCAATGGTTTTGAACTTACAACTCTCAGTCGCAGCTTCATATAGTTAGAATCTGCAATCTTGCAATGCAGGAACAAATAACTTTATCAGTAAGGTGTCTGCCGTCAGTGCAACAGGTCATGGGTTCTAATCCTGGGTATGACTACCAAGAAATGTGTGATATAATATATATATATATATATATATATATATATATAGAGAGAGAGAGAGAGAGAAAGAGAGAGAGAGAGAATCCACATAGACCAGCACACCTAAAGTAGCAGCAAAATTAAATTTGATTTAATTGATTTTTTTGCTAGATAAACCGCTATCTAGCGCCTACTCATTCATCAGGAGGTATTAGACGCTCCATTCTGTCACATTGGCACATTGTTCAAAGTCTTCTGGTCCTTGATCAAGTTTGCAAGAAGGAACCACTCTTTTGCTATAAAAGGAGTAATAATTTGAGAGATCAACTGGTATACCCTGATATCAGTCCAAGAGTTATGACAAACACTGTAAGGTTATAGCTACAAAATGGAGTGTATAAATGCACAGACTGTGCAAATTGCAGTTTTTTACACATTGGGACTAATTTTTTTGAACCCTAATACAAACAAGAGCTACCAGATTAGACAACAGATGTCCTGTGACACGAAATACGTCGTATACATTATCTGATGCCCGTGTAAAAAGATCTACATGGGAAAAACCCAGAGGATGTTAAAAGAATGAGTGGCAATGCAGCGCAGCTCAATCAAAAAAGCTCTTGTTAAAGTTGATACCAGCACACCGCCAGTAGCACGTCACTTTGCGGCAGCAAAGCACATGATCAAGGACTTTAAAGTGATGCCAATTGAACAAGTACCCCCCTCCCGTAGAGGAGGAGATAGGAACGGAAGCCTACTGCAAAAAGAGTGTAAATGGATCTGTAATTTGGGGGCAATGGCACCCAATGAGTTGAATGAGGAACTCACATTTACCCCTTTCCTATAATCCATTGAATATGGATGATATAGGTCAAGCTGGTTTATCTGATGGACCCATCAGTCAATATTTACTAGCATAGAGTTAATTTCATATACATTACATCGGTTATGCACACCCCTCCAGTATATCCATATAGGTTCACGATCACCCTGTTCTTAGTAAGATATGATCTTTGGCCTCAACAATCTGTAGTTTTATTGCATGTTCCTTGTGCTCTAGAATATCTGAATATTGTATGCATTTATGTAGTTATATTTTTGCTGTGTTTATTGTTTACATGTGGACCATTAGCACGCCCCCCTGCCTTTGCATTAGCGTCATTGGTTAACCATGATGGATGTGTTGCTACGAGTTGCACGGTATCGCCCATGGAGGCGGAGACACCTGGATGATGATGCGGTTGACATCAGAGCGGGTGCTGCATCACTTCCGGGTGGCGCGTCCCGCTGTGTCGTCCCCTGATGCACTCATCCGTGGAGTTAGTTTTGGTTTCCGGAATCGGCGGCCTGAAATCTCTGCGCGCCTGACCCTGAGTGACCATGGCGTGATGCGGCGGGGGAGGTGTGAGGTGAGCCTATTATTTGCGCTGAATAGGTGAGCACTTGGGTGCCAAATCAACAGATTGAACAGGTGTTTGAAATATGTTGTGCTAATTGTTTGTATATATATGTGTGATGTTTGGTGAGGGCTAGACACACTGATGGCTTTTCCCTGACAAAGGTGCTTTTCCACCGAAACAGCTGTAGGAGCTGCTATTTGTCATGATGCATTGACCTGCTAAGCAGGGGCGTATCTATTGTTTGGCGAGGATGGCACTCACTAGGGGCGCTGCCCAGCAAGGGGGGCGCCGCCCGGCGGTGCCAGTTTTGAATGTTATCAGTGCTTCTCTCTGCTCAGCTCAGCTGCTCTCTCAGAAACATCAGCGCTACCGCTGATTGAGAGAAAGGGGCAGCAGAGAGCACTGTCAGTGTATGCCAACAGGACAGTGAGAGAAGTCCAGCGAGGGGTGGAGGGCGAGGGGTGGAGGGTAAGGGGGGGGGGGGGCACCTGCGGGCGGGATGTCCGGGGGCCGGGGGCACTCGTTATCATACAATATACTGGATCAGATGCAGCATCGGACAGCCTGTGCTGTATAATCACAAAACACATGCTGCAGTGCAAGGATTGAGTTTTAACTATGTGTGCTCTGCCCCCCCACCCGTGGGTGCACTTGTGGATATGAAGGGGGGGGGGGCAGGGCACACAGGGGTAAAACTCCATCCTTGCAGCATGTATTTTGTGATTATACAGCACAGGCTGTCCAATGCTACATCTGATCCAGTATATTGTATGATAAAGAGTGGAGCAGCTCTTGCTGTAGGGTACACAGCAGCTCTGTACCTCAGGGGACCCCTCCTTCTTTGATGGGCTGTAGAGGCTTTCTCCGTGCCACAGCAGCAGAAGATCACATGTCCAACAAGCTCCTCCCCTCCTTCCTGACAGAGGTAGAACAGAGCAGACTTTACAACAGCATCCATTGACCCCTCCCCCTCACCTATCTCATCCCTTACATGACCAGTGGTAAAATGACTACTGGGCTATTGTAATAGTGACACAGGAGTGTCTAAAAACCAACAGCAGCAGCAGCAGCAACATCTTAGAAGAAAGGTCCCCAGGGAATCAAGTGGGAGAAGTAGGAAAAGGTAAGTGATTATAATATGGATCTGGTCAGCATACTGGCAGGTACAAACGCCCCAGCAGCCCCGGCACCCTCCCTCCTCCAGCCGCTGCCCTGTGTGGGGGGGAGGGGTGAAGCAGTTACGGGCACAGTTCCAGGAGTGTCCTCTATTCCTGCCGCACACTATCGTGCAGTGCCATGATGTTGCATTGGCGCTGACACTCTGATCCTCCTGCCTCCGGGGGAGGGGGGGCGCCAGTCCCTTACTTTGCCAGGGGTGCTTGGACCCCTAGATACACCCCTGCTGCTAAGTATCATCTATATCTTTATTACTGCTTATGCTCATGTTTGCACAATGCTCTTTTTTCAAAAGAAACAAATGGATTAAATCAATCTAAATTTTGCTGCTATTTTAGGTGTGCTAGTCTATGTGGATTCTCTACATATTTTGATATGCATTATTTATTACCATGCACCCACTTATTTATGATTGGAAGTGTGTGCGATCATGTATATATTTGTTTATTATATGTTGCCAGGCAACCAACGATGTAGCGGGAGGTGGAGCGTACAGCCCAGAACGTGAGGGGGTGATGTCATCTGTCCCCGCCGTCTTGCCATACCTGATGCGGAAGCATGCAGGGAGAGGATATGGGCGTCACAGCGGGAGGTAGAGCGGACATTCCACAGCGTAGGGGGTGACGTCATCCAGCCCCGCTCCCCCGCCTCACCTGACTGAGATTGTGCACATGGAGAGGTGAGAGTATAAATGTATGTTCATGTTTACTGTTTGTTGGTTCTGACGAAAGTTGTGATTACAGCTGAAACGTTAACTGCACAGGAGCGTAGTCTCTTTATTTTATTATTATTGTGAGTCCCCTATGGAGTGTCGCCGTCTGTTTGCATATATCTGCTGTTGTGTTGAAGGGCACCGGAGCAATTAAGAAGGAGGTATTGAGCAGTCATAATTTGCAAAAGATCCATCCGGAAGTGAACAAGCCAGAGTCGCGGGCAAAACGCATCTTCTGCCGCTGCCGCACCACTGCCTCTGGGAACTCACGGGTAACTCTCCTCCACCTGTACCGAACACTGGGCATACCTCATCGGCAACTCAGGTCCCTGCTCCCGGTAATGAAAGACTCAACCACGATTCAGTGGCACTTAAAACCAGTGTGTTAAACACACACCTTTCTATATGATAGATTGTCACATTAGGGCATTGAAAGTATTAGCTCACACATTACCTAATTCGGGGACTACCAATATATGCCTAGTAATCGGTGTGGAGGTACATACCTTATTATCTGGCACTAGATGCTCAACTCTTGTAGACAATAGATCCCTCTATTTTACCCATTGAATTTATATATTGATGCATTAACCATTGACATACCTTATATAAAACTATCTTTTTAGGGGGAGATTTTAAGGGTTTTCTTATCAAGAATACATCTCTCCCCTGGTGATCTTATACTAAGCTAACAACAGCCAATTTACCCGAAGCTGTAATTTGAGTATATACAGTATATCATACTAAATGACAAACTTTTGAAAAAAAAATTAAATTCATTGTATAGATATTTTGCTCCTATACCCTCGCCTATTACTCTTTCTATGTGGACTCACACCAGCGATCCAGAGGAGCGGCACTAGTATCTTGGATACAGAGTTACACAAGAATATACCTCTGACGAACACTGGCAGAAGATCCACTCTTTTGTTATTCTAAGCCAGGCATGTCCAAATTGCGGCCCTCCAGCTGTTGTGAAACTACACATCCCAGCATGCCCTGACACAGTTTTGCTGTCAGAGAATGCAATAGCTGTGTCAGGGCATGCTGGGATGTGTAGTTTCTCAACAGCTGGAGGGCCGCAGTTTGGACATGCCTGTTCTAAGCCATAGGTCTGCAAACTCGGTCCTCAGGACCCCACACGGTGGATGTTTTGCAGGTCTCCTCACAGAATCGCAAGTGAAATAATCAACTCCACCTGCGGACCTTTTAAAATGTGTCTGTGAGTAATTAATACACCTGTGCACCTGCTGGGTTACCTGCAAAAATAGGATTGTAATTACCTGCCGGTAAATCCTTTTCTCGTAGTCCGTAGAGGATGCTGGGGTCCATTTTCGTACCATGGGGTATAGACGGTTCCGCAGGAGCCTTCGGCACTTTAAGACTTTTTAACTGTGTGAACTGGCTCCTCCCTCTATGCCCCTCCTCCAGACCTCAGTATAGGAACTGTGCCCGAGGAGACGGACATTTTCGAGAGAGGAATTACTATTAACTTGTGGCGAGATTCACACCAGCTCACACCATCCATAAACAACATGTCGGCTAACATGGGCCCTCATTCCGAGTTGATCGGTCGGTATTTTTCATCGCATCGCAATGAAAATCCGCTTAGTACGCATGCGCAATATTCGCACTGCGACTGCGCCAAGTAATTTAACAATGAAGATAGTATTTTTACTCACGGCTTTTTCATCGCTCCGGCGATCGTAATGTGATTGACAGGAAATGGGTGTTACTGGGCGGAAACACGGCGTTTTATGGACGTGTGGATGAAAACGCTACCGTTTCCGGAAAAACCGCAGGAGTGGCTGGGGAAACGGGGGAGTGTCTGAGCGAACGCTGGGTGTGTTTGTGACGTCAAACCAGGAACGACAAGCACTGAACTGATCGCACAGGCAGAGTAAGGTTGAAGTTACTCAGAAACTGCTAAGTAGTTTGTAATCGCAATATTGCGAATACATCGGTCGCAATTTTAAGAAGCTAAGATACACTCCCAGTAGGCGTAGGCTTAGCGTGTGTAACTCTGCTAAATTCGCCTTGCGACCGATCAACTCGGAATGAGGGCCATGGCCTTTTACATAAGTCATGCCAACCAGCATGTATAACGCAACAGCAACAGCTGTCAACATCTAAACACGTGTGCAAAAAGATAAACATAATCAGCAGGAAAAATGAGCACTGGGCAGACGCCCAGCATCCTCTACGGACTACGAGAAAAGGATTTACCGGCAGGTAATTAAAATCCTATTTTCTCTTACGTCCTAGAGGATGCTGGGGTCCATTTTAGTACCATGGGCATGTACCAAAGCTCCCAGTATGGGCGGGAAAGTGCTAATGTTCCTGCAGAACTGACTGACCAAATCTTAGGTCGTCAGCAGCCAAGGTGTCAAACTTATAAAACTTAGCAAACGTGTTTGCACCTGACCAAGTAGCAGCTCGGCAGATTTGCAAAGCCGAGACACCCCGGGCAGCCGCCCAGGACGAACCAACTTTCCTAGTAGAGTGGGTTTTTACCGAAGTCGGTAATGGCAATCCTGTCGTGGAATGAGCATGCTGAATGGTACCCCTGATCCAGCGCGCAATAGTCTGCTTAGAAGCAGGACCCCCAATCTTGTTGGGGTCATAGAGGATAAACAAAGATTCTATTTTCCTTATCCTAGCCGTTCTTGCAACATAAATCCTCAACGATATGCTTCATCTACCTATAGCCACTGTGAGTTGGGGTACGCCCATCAGATTGCTTTCTGTGGCTTTATAGCGATCTAAAGATACCTTTATATGCCTTTATACCCAGTTTCCATTGTGAGTTGGGGTACGTTTTGTCCATTAAAGTTGAAAGTTCTAATCACCTGAAGATCCGGTGGAGGTTCAACACTCATCTTCCCCCTAGACAATATCACTGGGGTGAAGTGTTATCTTGTGAAGACATACTACACCATTGTATTGTATTTTTTCTTACATGTTATCATGCCTAATGTGAATGGAAGAGTGTAGTCTCCAATTTAGAACTAAAGGGAAACGCCTTCCATAGAAACATCTCTCCTCATATTCAAAGGGAAGGTTTGATTCTTTAGCATTTTCTTTTTTATTTCTCAGCGCTTGATGTTATGTGTTTGCCTTCATTCTGTACATAAATCCTCAACGCTCTAACGACAGCCAAGGATTTTGAAACGGCTGAGGTGTCAGAAGCCACTGGCACCACCACTGGTTGGTTGATATGAAAAGAAGACACAACCTTCGGAAGAAAGTGCCGACATGTTCTCAGTTCAGCCCTATCTTCATGAAATATCAAATAAGGACTCTCACTTTCCAAGTGAGAAACTTTAACTCCACCTCTTGCAGAGGCTCAAACCAGTCCGATTTTAGGAACTGCAACACCACATTAAGATCCCATGGCGCCGCAGGAGGCACAAAGGGAGGTTGGATGCGCAGAACCCCCTTCACGAACGTCTGGACCTCAGGAAGGGAAGCCAACTGTTTCTGAAAGAAAACTGACAAGGCCAAAATCTGAGCCTTGATAGACCCTAATCTCAATCCAGCATCCACAACCGCCTGTAGAAATAGGAGAAGTCGTCCTAGTTGGAACTCCACTGCAGGAGACTTCTTGGATTCACACCAAGATACATATTTTCTCCAAATACGATGGTAATGTTTGAACGTTACCCCTTTCCTGGCCAGAATAAGTGTGGGAATGACTTCATTGGGAATACCCTTACGGGCTAGGATCTGGCGCTCAACAGCCATGCCGTCAAATCCAAAGCCATGCCGTCAATCCGCGGTAAGTCCTGATAAACTAACGGCCCCTGCTGAAGCGGCCGAGGATCTTCCAGTAATAACTCTTGAAGATCTGGATACCAGACCCTTCTTGGCCAGTCTGGAGCAATGAGGATTGCTCAAACTCTTGTTCTTCTGATGATCTTGAGAACCTTTGGAATAAGTGGAAGTGGAGGGAACAGATACACCGACTGAAACACCCACTGGGTCTCCAGTGCATCCACTGCTATTGCTTGTGGGTCTCTCGACCTGGAACAATATTTCTGAAGCCTCTTGTTGAGGCGTGATGCCATCATATCCACTTGAGAAACGCCCCAACGACTTGTCACCTCTGCAAAGACTTCTGGGTGGAGGCCCCATTCTCCTGGATGGAGATCGTGTCTGCTGAGTAAGTCTGCTTCCCAGTTGTCCACTCCCGGAATGAAAAGTGCCGACAGAGCTTTTGCATTTCTTTCTGCCCAGAGGAGTATCTTTGTCACCTCTGCCATTGCCGCTCTGCTTTTTGTTCCAACTTGACGGTTATGTAAGCTACTGCCATTACATTGTCTGACTGGATCTGTATGGGACGACCTTGAAGAAGGTGTGCCGCTTGATGAAGACTGTTGTACACAGCTCTCAACTCCAGAATGTTTATGTGAAGGCGAGTTTCTTGACTTGACCATCTTCCTTGGAAGCTTTCGCCTTGCGTGACTGCTCCCCATCCTCGGAGACTTGCATCCGTGGTCACCAGGATCCAGGCCTGAATCCCGAACCTGCGTCCCTCCAGGAGGTGAGAAATTTGCAGCCACCACAGGAGCAAAATTCTGGCTTTCGCTGACAAGATTATCCTCCGATGCATGTGTAGATGCGACCCTGACCACTTGTCCAGTAGGTCCCACTGGAAGACCCTGGCATGGAATCGGCCATATTGTAGTGCCTCGTAAGCCGCTACCATTTTCCCCAGCACTGATGAATTGATACTGTTCTTGGTCTCAAAAGTTGTTTGACCATGCTCTGGATCTCCTGAGCCTTTTCCACCGGTAGAAATGCTCTCTGTACCTCGGTGTCCAGTATCATTCCCAAAAATGATAATCTCATCATCGGTTCCAACTGGGATTTTGGAAAGTTGATTATCCAACCGTGTTGTTGAAGTACCTTCAAGGATAATGCTTTGTTCTGGAGTAGCTTGTCCCTGGATCTCGCTTTTATGAGGAGATCGTCCAAGTATGGAATTATGTTGACTCCTTGTTTGCAAAGGAGAACCATCATCTCCGCCATCACCTTGGTGAATATTCTCGGAGCCGTGGAGAGCCCGAACGGCAATGTCTGGAATTGGTAGTGGCAATCCTAAACCGCAAACCTCAGGTATGCTTGATGTGGCAAGTAAGCGTCCTTGATGTCCACGGACACCAGAAATTCCTTTTCTTCCAAGCTGGAGATCACCGCTCTCAGGGACTCCATATTGAATTTGAACCTTTTCAAATAAAGATTCAGGGATTTTAGGTTTAAAATCGGTCTGACCGAGCCATCCGGCTTCGACACCACAAACAGGCTTGAATAAAAACCCTGGTTCCTTTGTTTGGCAGGAACTAAGGCAATTACTTTGTCTTGACATAATTTGTGTATTCCGTTCAGGACATTTGTGCTGTCTTGAGCAGAACTGGTAAGGCTGATTTGAAAAATCGGCATGGGGGAAGGTCTTGAAATTCTAACCTGTAACCTTGGGATATTATCTGTAATATCCAAGAATCCAGGTCTGAGTGAAGCCAGACCTGGCTGAAAAATAATAGACGTGCCCCCACCCGATCGCACTCCCACAGAGGAGCCCCAGCGTCATGCTGAGGTTTTAGCAGAAGTAGTTGCTGACTTCTCTTCCTGGGAGCCTGAGGGTGTTGTGGGTTTTCTACCCTTTCCTCTCCCTTGTCCTGTGAAAAAAGGGGTACATTTAGCCTTTTTGTACTTATTGGGCCAAAAGGACTGCATAGAATGATATACTTTTTTATCCAGTGGAGCTGCCGACGGCAGAAAAGCTGATTTGCTTGATATCATGGCATCTAGTGTCTCTCCAAAGAGAGCCAAACCATTGTAAGGGAGGGCCTCGATATTTCTTTTGGATTCTGCGTCAGCATTCCATTGGCGTATCCAAAGCGCCCTGCGGGCCAAAATCGCCATAGCAGAGGCCCAGGAGCCCAGTGAGCCTACATCCTTCATAGCCTCAACCAAGTAACCTGCAGAATCTTTGCTATGACCTAGAATTTGCAGCATGTCATCTTTATTGACGTGTCAATATTAACAATCAAGTTATCTGCCCATTTTTCCACTGCGTTACCTACCCACGCAGACGCAATTGTGGGCCTAAGCAACGTACCCGTAGCAACATAGATGGACTTTAAAGTCATCTCTAATTTGCAGTCAGCAGGTTCTTTTAATGAAGCTGACCCCGAGGCAGGTAAAATTATTTTCTTTGACAACCTAGAGACTGAGGTGTCAATCATTGGGGGTGACTCCCACTTACGCCTATCATCTTCAGGGAAAGGGTACGCTACCCGCAACCTTTTAGGGATAGCAAATTTCTTTTCCGGGTTAGCCCAGGATTCCTCAAAAAATGTATTTAAGTCCTTAGATGGAGGAAAAGTCACCACCTGTTTTTTATTTAATTTAAAATAATTTTTTTCTTCAGGTGGAGGTGTTGTTCCAACACCTCTTTTAAAGCGACTATCATACATTGAATGCTCTTAGCCAGTTTAACACCTACCCCCCTCAAATCCCCAGTGTCGACGTCAGTGTCGGATTCTGTGTCGGTGTCCCTTTGTATAATTTGGGCCATGGACATTTTCTGGGAACTGGAGGGGTCCCGAGTGGGTGATGTGGAACAATCAGCAAATAGAGCATCTTCCACAGACTGTCTCCAATGCTTTGTCTGTTCCTCAGACTCAGAGAATTTCTTCGCTAGTTTAGCCATATTACTCTGCAGCTTTCTCACCCACACAGGCTCAGAACACTCTTGTGCCTCTAAAATGGGTTCCTCCGGGGAAGAGGACATGGTACACGCGTGTACAGTCACACCACTCACACACACAGGAACTAATGGCGACAGAACTACACTAATGTCTGTCAGAGGGACCCAGAGGGAATTGCCAGTCCACACCACGCACCCTATATGTATTGCATACAATGAATATACATATATATACCAACACAGCACTTTATGTCCAATGTGAAGCCCGCAGACATCAATAAATTATGTGCTCCCCTCCCCACTAGATCACCCTGGTACTTGTATCAGCGATGTGTGAGGAAGAAGCAGCATGCAGGATCAGCGCTCCGGCGTCTCTGTGTGGAGAAAATGTCGCCAATTGAGTGTAACAAGCAACTCTGAGGCGAAGCCCCGCCCCCTGTAATGTCACGCTTTTGCCACGGTAACTTTATAGGTATACTGGCAGGGGTATGTACACCAGCGGCTCCCTTGTGTGTACTTAATGCCAGTGAGAGTAAGGATTTATCATGTCCCTCAGAGCGCGCCCTGCACCCTGTGCTGAGAGACATGTTGCTGCGTAGCGTCCTGTGCTGGTACCTTTATGCCGCCATGGTCTCCGGTTAATACTCACCAGCCTTCTGACTTCTGGTTCTGTTAGGGGGTGGCGGCAGTGCTGTGGGAGTGAGCAGCAGCCAGGCAAGGGCTGTGTTCAGTACCCTTCAGGAGCTAATGGTGTCCTGTCAGCGGAAGCAGAGCCATTAAACTAACTGAGAAGTTGGTTCCTACTTCTTCCCCTAAGTCTCACGAAGCAGGGAAGCTGTTGCCAGCAGCTTCCCTGTAAAATAAAAAACCTAACAAAGTCTTTTCCAGCAGAACTCTGTAGAGCTCCACTGGTGTGCATCCAGTCTCCCGGGCACATTTTCTAAACTGAGGTCTGGGGGAGGGGCATAGAGGGAGGAGCCAGTTCACACTGGTAAAAAGTCTTAAAGTGCCGAAGGCTCCTGTGGAACCGTCTATATCCCATGGTACTAAAATGGACCCCAGCATCCTCTAGGACGTAAGAGAAACATGCACTGTGTGGGGTAATGAGGACCGAGCATGCAGACCTATGTTCTAAGCTATCTCTTCTATAACACCACGTATTAAGTGAACTGACATCAATGATCCAGGAATGATCACCACTACAACTATCTACTCTCATACCACACTGTAGATGCCTGACTCCATCTTGGAAACTAAGCAGTGCTGGGCCTGGTTAGTAATTTGATGGGAGACCACCTGGGAATACCAAGTGTAGTAGAAAATATTTGAACCTTATACTCTGTGCCTAACACTGACAGCAGAATCACCACTTTTCTTACTTCAATCTTTATCAGGCACACTCAACATACTATATTTACAGCAATAATAACTCTATCTATACCAAGATCACTTAGTGCATAGGTCTGCAAACTCGTCCTTATTACCCCACACAGTGCATGTTTTGCAGGTCTCCTCACAGAATCACAAGTGAAATAATTAACTCCACATGCGGACCTTTTAAAATGTGTCTGTGAGTAATTAATACACCTGTGCACCTGCTGGGTTACCTGCAAAACATGCAGTGTACATGTACTGTGTGTACATGTGATAGGGAATATAGAGTGTAAGCTCCATTGGGCAGGGACTGATGTGAATGAGCAAATATTCTCTGTACAGCGCTGCAGAATATGTGTGCGCTATATAAATAACTGGTAGTAATAATAATAATAATAATAATAATAATAATAATAATAATAATAATGCACTGTGTAGGGGTAATGAGGACCAAGTTTGCAGACCTAAAACCTAGTGCACAGGTTCTCAAACTCGGTCCTCAGGACCCCACACAGTGCATGTTTTGCAGGTCTCCTCACAGAATCACAAGTGAAATAATTAGCTCTACCTGTGGACCTTTTAAAATGTATTAGTGAGTAATTAATACACCTGTGCACTTGCTGGGTGACCTGCAAAACATGCACTGTGTGGGGTCCTGAGGACCGAGTTTGAGAACCACTGACCTAGTGGGATAGTTTTTCTTGGAGAGTTGGTATACTTGACAGTCCTGCGAGTTCACCATACTTCCCAACATGACCCTTTCCAGGAGGGACACAATGCTCTGCTTCTGGACTTTTCTCTTAATATATGATTGCCGGCACCTGTTTAGAACAGGTAATGGATAAGAAAGGTGTTTCAGCACGGGTGATGGGAATCATAAATGAAGTGGGAAGTCCAGGAGCAGAGCATTCTGTCCCTCCTGGAGAGGGTCATGTTGGGAGGTATGGTTCACCATAATTGCCCATTTGTGGCATTGATTACATCCATCTCTCTGAAGGTCCATATAGTTCTGGTCAAATACAATACAACCCAAGAGGTTTGTTTATGCATTTAATGAATGACCAATGGACCATAGACTAAAACTTTCTAATTAGAATGTTGTTTGTCCTTTGATACACCTAATTTTTAATCAATACTAAATAAATTGTATGTTTTAATCTTTTGCAAATTCTGACTTTTCTGTCAAACTGTAAAGAATGCACCCAAGAAAAAAAGTCTTCTTTCTCTCCTTTTTGTGTGAATAGGAAGTGGAACCTGCCAGGACCCTGAGCAGTCAGCCAGAAGTCGGCTGGGGCGAATTGGCCACAGCAAGCATCTTTCTCACTGAAAATGTGCATCTTATTCGTATACATAAAACAACTGGAAGTGACAAAACTACTCTGCTAGATTACACTGATCAGTTTGATGAGTAACATCTGTATATTTGTGTGCAAATAATTCTGAATCTGTGTAAGAAGTGCTGCTATGCAGCGGCTACAGTTTATTCTCATAACAAGTTCTATTGTACTTCATCTGTTACTTTGCAAGTGTTTTAAATTAATTCCTATATAAATTAAAGTCGCAGCCCAATGTCTCTAATATACTTTGATTGTTTCGCTGCGTTTGTGATGCAAATAAGATGTAAAATATGAAGAAAAATATGGTATGCTACATCTCTTGGAGATGCTCAGTTGCATGGCATATGGCTTCTAAGTGTCTGAGGACACATTTGTACGTACAGTGTGATAAAGAAGCTGTGTAGTGGAAGCACACACTGACTCTTGACTTCTTCACCTTGATTCTATTTTGCCAAGATGACCGCAGACCAGTAAACATTACAGAATAAATGTTCATAGCCCTGTCACCCACTAATACCCCTTTCTCTGACGTCCTAGTGGATGCTGGGTACTCCGTAAGGACCGTGGGGTATAGACGGGCTCCGCAGGAGACTGGGCACTCTTAAAAGAAAGATTAGGTACTATATCTGGTGTGCACTGGCTCCTCCCTCTATGCCCCTCCTCCAGAGCTCAGTTAGTATCTGTGCCCGGCCAGAGCTGGATGCACCCTAGGGGCTCTCCTGAGCTTCCTAAAAAAGAAAGTATTTGTTAGGTTTTTTATTTTCAGTGAAATCTGCTGGCAACAGACTCACTGCTATGTGGGACTGAGGGGAGAGAAGCGAACCTACCTGCTTGCAGCTAGCTTGGGCTTCTAAGGCTACTGGACACCATTAGCTCCAGAGGGATCGAACACAGACCCAGTCCTCGGTCGTCCGGTCCCGGAGCCGCGCCGCCATCCCCCTTGCAGAGCCAGAAGAACGAAGAGAAGTTGAAAATCGGCGGCTGAAGACTCCGGTCTTCATTAAGGTAACGCACAGCACTGCAGCTGTGCGCCATTGCTCCCTTAGCACACCACACACTCCGGTCACTGATGGGTGCAGGGCGCTGGGGGGGGGGGGGCGCTCTGGGCAGCAATTAGATTACCTTACTTGGCGAAAAGCACATAATACAGTCTGATAAACTGTATATGTGCATTAACCCCCGCCATTAAAGTACATAAAAGGACAGAAGCCCGCCGCTGAGGGGGCCGGGCCTTCTTCCTGAGCACACCGGCTCCATTTTTCTCTTCACAGCTCAGCTGGAAGGAAGCTCCCCAGGCTCTCCCCTGCAGTATCCTGGTACACAAAGGGTAAAAAAGAGAGGGGGGGGGGCACATAAATTTAGGCGAAAAACTGTGTATATAAGCTGCTATAGGGGAAAAATCACTCAGTATAGTGTACATCCCTGTATTATATAGCGCTGTGGTGTGTGCTGGCATACTCTCTCTCTGTCTCTACAAAGGGCCTGGTGGGGGAACGGTCTTCAAATAGAGCATCCCCTGTGTGTGTGTGGTGTGTCGGTACGCGTGTGTCGACATGTCTGAGGTAAAAGGCTCCTCTAAGGAGGTGATAGAGCGGATAAGTGTGTGGGAGGGTGTCTCCGTCAACAACGCCGACACCTGTTTGGATATGTGTAAGTGCTGAGGTAAAATTATTGCACAAAAGGTTAGGGAACAGAAAGGAAATCTACCCTGGTCTGTCCCTATGTCACAGAGACCTTCAGAGTCTCTCTATGCTCACTATCCAAAATAACAAAGTATCGACACAGAGTTTAACTCCACTGTCGACTACGATAATGCAAAGTTACAGCCAAGAGGGCTAAAAGATATTCAATATATGATTATTGGAATAAAAGATGATTTGCATATCACTGATGACTCATCTGTCCCTGACACGAGAGTACACATGTTAAGGGGAAGAATGCTGAGGTAAATTTCCCTCCTCTCATGAGGAAAAAGAGCGGGAATCTCCAGACAAGAGACGGCAGCTTCCCACAAGAGAATTCTCTGGCTGTATCCTTTCCCCACTAGGGCCAGGATGTGTTGAGAATCTTCCCCTTGGGTGTCCTGTTTGCACTAGCTATTCTCAGGGATCCTGCAGATAGTGTGCACATTCTAGTATACTACCCAGACCGGCGATTGTGTCGGCATGGGTTTATAGCACTGTGGCAGCGTGGACAGGTACCTTATCAGCAGAGATTGAGACCCTAGTATGCGTATAAATATTTTAAGATGCTGTCTTAAGTGATAGATATATAATTATAAAGCATGCCCAAAGGGACATGAGTATACTGGGTCCTAGAGACAAAAGCTATGTTGATTTCTGCTTGACGTGTCCTGTAGAATATACATTGGACAGATGATGCCGACTTAAGAGGCATATGGAAGGCTGAGGATTGTGTGGAGAAAGGTTCTCGGGCCTGGTCTCCACAGCTATAGCTGGTAATTCTGATATTTTGCCTTATATTCCTGCACAGCCTAGGAAAGCACGACATTATTAAATGCAGCTTTTCGAATAAAGAAACTAGAAAGTCTGAGGTGCGTCCTTTCTTGTCAGAGCCGGGGGCAGAGGAAAGACGCTGTACAACACAGCTAGTCCCCAGGAACAGAAGTCCTCCCCGGCCTCTACAAAAATCCACCGCATGTCGCTGGGGCTCCACAGGCGGAGCTAGGCCCGGTGGGGACACGCCTTCGTAAATTCAGCCACAAGTGGGTTCACTCCCTGTTAGATCCCTGGGCAATAGAAATTGTATCGCAGGGATACAGGCTGGACTGTGAGAAGATGCCCCCTCACCGAGGACCCGGCAGGCTTCCCCCCAAGAGAGGGAGCCAGTGTTAACTGCAATTCGTAAATTGTATCTTCAACAGGTGGTGGTCAAGGGTCCCCTCCTTCAACAAGAGGGTGTTATTATTCGACCATGTTATAATCCCGAAACCAGACGGTTCAGTTAGACCCATATTGAATTAAAATCCCTGAACATATACCTGAAAAGGTTCAGGTTCAAGATGGAATCGCTAAGAGCGGTCATTGCAAGCCTGAAATGAATCGGGACATAAGGGATGCATACCTTCGTGTCCCCATTTATCCACCTCATCAGGCGTACCTCAGAATTGCGGTACGGGATTGTCATTACCAATTTCACCAAGGTAATGGCGGATATGATGGTGCTCCTGAGGAAGCAAGGTGTCACTATTATCACATACTTGGATGATCTCCTCATAAAAGCGAGATCAAGAGAGCAGTTGCTGGACAGCGTATCACCTTCTCTGGAAGTGAAACGGCAACACGACTGGATTCTATATATTCCGAAGTCGCAGTTGGTTCCTACAGCTCATCTGCCTCGCCTAGGCATGATCCTAGACACAGACCAGAAGAGGGTTTATCTCCCGATAGAGAGAGCTCAGGAGCTCATGACACTGGTCAGGAATCTATTGAAAACCAAAACAGGTGTCAGTGCATCACTGCACTCGAGTCCTGGGAAGGATGATGGCATCATACGAGGCCATCCCCTTCGGCTGGTTCCATGCAAGGACAATGGAACTTACTGGACAAGTGGTCCGGATCACATCTTCAGGTTCATCGGTTAATCACCCTATCCCCCAGGGCCAGGGTGTCTCTCCTGTGGTGGCTGCGGAGTGCTCACCTTCTCGAGGGCCGCAGATTCAGCATTCAGGACTGGGTCCTGGTGACCACGGATGCAAGCCTCCGAGGGTGGAGGGCAGTTACACAGGGAAGAAAATTCCAAGGTTTGTGGTCAAGCCAACAGACTTGCCTTCACATCAATATCCTGGAACTAAGGGCCATATACAACGCCCTAAGTCAAGCGGAGTTCCTGCTTCGCGACCAACCGGTTCTGATCCAGTCAGACCGCAGGGGCTCATGTAAACCACCAGGGCGGCACAAGGAGCAGGGTGGCGAGGGTAGAAGCCACCAGAATTCTTCGCTGGGCGGAGAATCAAGTAAGCGCACTGTCAGCAGTGTTCATTCCGGGAGTGGACACGACCTCCACCCGGGAAGGTGGTGACTTCATCAGGAAGTCTTCACGCAGTTTTGCAAATTGATGGAAACTGCCTCAGGTGGACTACATGGCGTCCCACCTCAATAAAAAGATAAAAAAGGTTTTACGCTGGGTCAAGGGACTCTCAGGCGATAGCTGTGGTCGCACTAGTAACACCGTGGGTGTTCCAGTCGGTCTATATATTCCCTCCTCTTCCTCTCAGACCCAAGGGCTGAGAATTGCAATAAACGGAGGAGTGTGAACAATATTCTTTGCTCCGGATTGGCCAAGAAGGACTCGGTACCCGGAACTGCAAGAAATGCTCTCAGAGGATCCATGGCCTCTGCCTCTCAGTCAGGACATGTTGCAACAGGGACCCTGTCTGATCCCAGACTTACCGCGGCTGCGTTGGACGGCATGGCGGTTGGACGGCATGGCGGTTGAACGCCGGACCCTAGCGGAAAAGGGCATTCCGGATGCAGTTATTCCTACGCTGATAAAGGCTAGGAAAGACGTGACAGCAAGACTTTTTCACTGTATATGGCGAAAATAGGTTGCTTGGTGTGTGGCCGGGAAGGCCCTACAGAGGAATTCCAGGGGGGTCGATTCCTGCACTTCCTACAGTCAGGAGTTACTATGGGCCTAAAATTAGGATCCATAAAGGCCAAGATTTCGGCCCTATCCCTTTTTCTCTCAAAAAGAACTGGCTTCACTGCCTGAAGTTCGGACGTTGTTACAGGGGTGCTGCATATTCAGCCCCTTTTGTGCCTCCAGTGGCACCTTGGGATCTTAACGTGTGTTGGATTCCTAAAATCCCACTGGTTTGAGCCACTTAAGACCGTGGAGCTAAAATATCTCACGTGGAAAGTAGTCATGCTTTTGGCCTTAGCTTGGACTAGGCGTGTGTCAGAATTGGCGGCTTTGTCATGTAAAAGCCCATATCTGATCTTCCATATGGAAAGGGCAGAATGGAGGACTCGTCCCCAATTTCTCCCTAAGGTGGTATCATCGTTTCATTTGAACCAACCTATTGTGGTGCCTGCGGCTACTAGGGACTTGGAGGATTCCAAGTTGCTGGACGTAGTCCGGGCCCTGAAACTTTATGTTTCCAGGACAGCTAGAGTCAGAAAAACTGACTCGCTATTTATCCGGCATGCACCCAACAAGCTGGGTGCTCCTGCTTCAAAGCAGACTATTGCTCGCTGGATCTGTTGCACGATTCAGCTTGCACATTCTGCGGCTGGACTGCCGCATCCTAAATCAGTAAAAGCCCATTCCACGAGGAAGGTGGGCTCTTCTTGGGCGGCTGCCCGAGGGGTCTCGGCTTTACAACTTTGCCGAGCTGCTACTTGGTCGGGTTCAAACACTTTTGCAAAATTCTACAAGTTTGATACCCTGGCTGAGGAGGACCTTGAGTTTGCTCATTCAGTGCTGCAGAGTCATCCGCACTCTCCCGCCCATTTGGGAGCTTTGGTATAATCCCCATGGTCCTTACGGAGTACCCAGCATCCACTAGGACGTCAGAGAAAATAAGAATTTACTCACCGGTAATTCTATTTCTCGTAGTCCGTAGTGGATGCTGGGAGCCCGTCCCAAGTGCGGACTCTCTGCAATACATGTATATAGTTATTGCTTAACTAAAGGGTTATTGTATGAGCCATCTGTTGAGAGAGGCTCAGTTATTGTTCATACTGTTAACTGGGTATAGTTATCACGAGTTGTACGGTGTGATTGGTGTGGCTGGTATGAGTCTTACCCTGGATTCCAAATCCTTTCCTAGTAATGTCAGCTCTTCCGGGCACAGTTTCCCTAACTGAGGTCTGGAGGAGGGGCATAGAGGGAGGAGCCAGTGCACACCAGATATAGTACCTAATCTTTCTTTTAAGAGTGCCCAGTCTCCTGCGGAGCCCTTCTATACCCCATGGTCCTTACGGAGTACCCAGCATCCACTACGGACTACGAGAAATAGAATTACCGGTGAGTAAATTCTTATTTTTACACCGGCAGCATGTAACACGGGTTATTGCACATGAACGTGCATAACCCGTGTTGCTGTTCAGTGTAAACAGGCAGAGTTGGAATAATGCGGGTTGAGTGACTCGGTATTCCAACTCGGGTAGTTTGCGGGGTTGAACACGTGTTCAACCCGGCAAACTGATCAGTGTTAACGGGAGCCAAATCGCGTTTCCCGGCTTCCCGTTTACACTATGTGCGGGCGCGCTTGGAGATCATGTGATCTCCAAGCGCCGCCCCCGTCGCGTCACCGGCAACGTCACTAACCCGGCAATATGCCAGGTTGGTGACTCCGGTGTAAATGGGGGCTGAAGCGAGTCGCAGCCGGGTAGCTCCCATGTCAGGACTTTCGGCTGCGACCCGCTTCAGTTGGTCTAAAAGCAGTAATACAGTGACCTACTCCCTAGTAACCGACCAGCTCTTCCAGCACCGGGGCAATTAAGAAGGAGGTATATATATATATATATATATACCGTATAAGTCGACCCGAATATAAGCCGAGGCACCTAATTTTACCACAAAAAACTGGGAAAAATTACTGACTTGAGTATAAGCCTAGGGTGGGAAATGCACGGTGCCAGGGGTTTTCATGCTCAGGGTGTCATGCTCGTTGCCAGGGGTTTCATGCGGTAGGTGTTATGCTTGTTGCCAGGGGGTAATGCTTGTTGCTAGGTTTGTGCCCCCAGTGCCACATATATCCCCAGTGACAGATATCCCCCCACAGTGCCAGATAAAAACATGCCCCCGTTGCTTTGCCCCCAGTAGATATACCCCTTCTTTGCCCCCAGTAGCTGTGCCCCCTCTTTCATTGCCCCCAGTAGTTATGCCCTCTCTTTCTTTGCCCCAGTAGTTGTGCCCCCTCTTTCATTGCCCCCAGTAGTTATGACCCCTCTTTCTTTGCCCCCAGTAGTTGTGCCCCCTTTCTTTGCCCCCAGTAGTTGTGCCCACTCTCTTTGCCCCCTGTTACTGTGCCCCCGTTGCCGCTTACAAACACACAAACACACACAAAAACAATACTTACCACTGCCCCGCTCCTGCTTCCCGACCGCTTCTTCTGCTGCTGCGCTGCTCCGCTCCGTCTGTCCACCCGCTCCGTGTGTCCGCCCGCTTCCCGGCACCCGATCATCTCTATGGGAGAGACGTCATGACGTCTCTCCCATAGCAACGCCGCACAGACACTAGAGGTCAATAATGACCTCTAGTGTCTGTCCCTGGAGCCGGGTGCAGCGGACGCCCACACAGCCCACGGCGTGTGCTGCAGCCGTTGACTCGAGTATAAGCCGAGGGGGGCTTTTGCAGCATGGAAAAAATGTGCTGAAAAAGTCGGCTTATACTCGAGTATATACGGTATATATATTTAGAGATGTGCGGCGGGAGCTTTTTGTGTTTTGTGTTTTGGTTTTGGTTCTAATTCCCTGCGTGTGTTGTGGTTTTGGATTGGTTTTGCCAAAACCACCCTTTCGTGTTTTGGTTTTGGATCTGGATGATTTTTGAAAAAGACATAAAAACAGCTAAAATCACAGAATTTGGGGGTAATTTTGATCCTACGGTATTATTAACCTCAATAACATTAATTTCCACTCATTTCCAGTCTATTCTGAACACCTCACACCTCACAATATTGTTTTTAGGTCAAAAGGTTGCACCAAGGTGGCTGTATGACTAAGCTAAGCGACACAAGTGTGCGGCACAAACACCTGGTCCATCTAGGAGTGGCACTGCAGTTGCAGACATGATGGCACTTTAAAAAAATAGGCCCCAAACAGCACATCATACAAAGAAGTAAAAGAGGTGCAATGAGGTAGCTGTATGACTAAGCTAAGTGACACAAGTGTGCGGCACAAACACCTGGGCCAGCTAGGAGTGGCACTGCAGTGGCAGACAGGATGGCTATTATAAAAAAAGGCCCCAAACAGCACATTATGCAAAGATGAAAAAGAGGTGCAATGAGGTAGCTGTATGACTAAGCTAAGCGACACAAACAATTGGCCCATCTAGGAGTGGCATTGCAGTGTCAGACAGGATGGCACTTAAAAAATAGTACCCAAACAGCACATCATGCCAAGAAGTAAAAGATGGCAATGAGGTAGCTGTATGACTAAGCTAAGTGACACAAGTGTGCGGCACATCTAGGAGTGGCACTGCTGTCCCACTGCATTATGGCGGATACCAGATGCACATCTAACACCAGCATAGTTGTTATGGCCGAGGTAATCCGCTTTGCAACAGGGTATATATATATACGGCAGTATCACTGGAATTATATGGCAGTACCACTTGACAGATACGGCTGGATCACTGGAATTATACAGCAGGATCATTGGATTTATATGCCAGTACCACTGGACATATACAGCAGTATCACTGGACTGGATTTATAAGCCAGTACCACTGGAATTATACGGCAGGATCACTGGAATAATACGGCAGGATTACTGTACTTATACGCCAGTACCACTGGAATTATATGCCAGTACCACTGGAATTATACGGCAGGTTCACTGGATTTATACGCCAGTACCACTGGAATTAAATGGCAGGATCACTGAATTTATATGGCAGTACCGCTGGACAAATACAGCAGTATCAATGGACATATACGGCAGTATCACTGGACTGGACTTATACGCCAGTACCACTAGAATTATACAACAGGATCACTGGAATTATACGGCAGGATCACTGGACTTATACGAGAGTACCATTAGAATTATACTGCAGGATCACTGGAATTATACGGTAGGATCACTGGATTTATATGGCAGTACCGCTGGAAATATACAGCAGTACCAATGGACATATACGGCAGTATCACTGGACATATACGACAGTACAGGGACACCACCACTGGACTGATGCAGGACAACACAGCACCACTGCAATAGACTGGACTTATACAGCAGCACTGGACATATGGCAGCAGAAGACGCCACCACTGTGACTGGACTGATGCAGCACAATACACCACCATTAAACTGATGCAGCACAACACAGCACCACTGGACTGGACTTATACAGCAGCACTGGATATATGGCAGCAGAGGACACCACCACTGTGACTGGACTGATGCAGCACAATACACCACCATTGAACTGATGCAGCACAACACAGCACCACTGGACTGGACTTATACAGCAGCACCGGATATATGGCAGCAGAGGACACAACCACTGTGACTGGCCTGATGCAACACAAGACACTAAAACTGATCTGATGCAGGACACTGAGGACGGAGAGTGAGACACGTCCTCTCTCTACACTCTCCAATGCCGGAATGAAAATGGCGGTGACGTTCGGCTCCTTATATGGAATCCAAACCACGCGAGAATCTGACAGTGGGATGATGACATTTTGCCTCATTCTGGTTTCCGAGTCAGGCGGGAAAACCCGAGGCTGACTCTGATCCAGGCTCGGGCAGTGAAGTCCGGTAGTGTTCGGTTCTCAGGGAACCGAACCCGCTCATCTCTAATGTGTGTGTGTGTGTGTGTGTGTGTGTGTGTGTCAATGAGATCGGCACTCAATCCACAACCAGTAATCTGCCTGGGTGCCTTCCAGAGGTAAGTATGTAGATACAGCGTGGAACAACGTTGCTCACAGGTCTTTCAGCGCATTGAAATAACAGGAGGTGGAGTCCTGGATGTGATTAAAAACTGAAATGTTAATCACATCCAGGACTCCGCTTCCTGTTATTTCAATGCGCTGAAAGACCTGTGAGTGCCGCCGCTCCATGCTATATGTATACGTATGTATGGGGGGTGGGGGTGAACCAATATTTATCTTTCCTCCAGGCAACCGGGACAAACTTACGCCACTGGGTTTGGATACTGACATTTAACCTACTGTATATAAACTCACGCAGCAGTAGTCTGGTATAGGTCCTAGTCATACTTACAGTGGCTGAGGTAACCCTTAAAGTACATCCCTCACTAATTTGTACAGGTAAAAAATGTTTAATAAATGTGTCTCACCAGCAAATTGGACTATAAATTGACCATATGCGCAACAGTAACATAAACAGTGAAGATGAGCATTTTCCAGATATCTCTGATGTAATAAAAAATAAATTATTGTTTAGTTAAACTGCCACCCTTGAATTGTGCAGTTAGCTATTCCTATTATACCATATGTAGCACACTCCTTCATGACTCCATACAAGTTTCTTCCTGTGTTTTCTGCTTCCAGTTTAGTCATCACTTCTTTGGCTGGGGAAAAGATAAAGGAAGAATGGACATTTTTTTTACCCGGCTTGGGGACTCCCCATTGTTGCGGTCGTATATATCATAGCTTAAATATCTGACAACACCCATCATAATTATTACACACATAACTCACTGTCTGTGTGGTGTGCAGTCTTGTTATACATTCTCTGAAGCTGAGGCAATCAACATATTATTGCAAGTATGGACATTAAGTTATAGGAGAAATAGCGGTAGCATAGGACTTCGGACATAAAATGATGCTACAGAATGCAAAAACGATATAAAAGCAAAAGTAAATGTTGATTAAAAATATATAAAAGTAGAAGTGCCTACCCGTCATTGCTGAATGATTATTCATTTTATTCAATGATAATGATAATCACTTTTTTAGTACACTCATCTGTCTTAATATCTTCTGTAGTAAAAATGTAATTATATTTTCATATTGTTTACCAATTCCTTCAGTCTGAAAATACCAGTTTGCAAACCACAGCGCGAGTACGGTTTGATTGGTGGCAGTACCGATACGGGAAAGACCCATGTATAACTGACCATGTGAGAAGACCTTGCTGCACAAATCCACACAGCCGACTTTAAAGGACTGGCCTCATGCTCTGTTTATTATCATTCCAAAACATATCCTAACAGGAAGTTGTAAGCGCTTAAATTCACAAGGCAATAGACAGATTCAGGGGGAGGTGGGGGGTGCATCAAGGCATGTGCGCCTCCTGTCATTTAGGAAATCATTTATTTTATTCACATGCAGCAACACAGAGTGCAAAGACGCGTGCTGGCATGGGGGAGGAGAGGGGATCAAGGGGGTGCCAGTCAGTGTCGTTGGCGCAGTGCGCTGAGGGAACTAATAACGTTTGTCTATCACCTGCATGTCTCTGATTGCAGTGCTGCCGACTTGAACAGGCGCCCATCTTGTGTCTTCTGGCTGGTTATTCAGGGTCCTGACAGAAAGTGGAACCTTCGTAACAAAACTTGTGTGATTCCGCTCCAGTCTAGGATAATTATAGGTGATCATCAATTATACCAAAATAGTCAGTCAAAGTGGAATCCCCTCATAATGTCCAGTTGGTGGTGCCCCCTGAGTCAGTTGGTATGGCTATTCACACAAAAAGGAGAGAAAAAAAGACTCTTTTTTGGATGCACTATTTACAGTTTGACAGAAAAGTCAGAATTTGCAAAAGATCCATCCGGAAGTGAACAAGCCAGAGTCGCGGGCGAAACGCATCTTCTGCCGCTGCTGCACCTCTGGGAACTTGCGGGAAACTCTCCTCCACCGGTACCAAACACTGGGCATACCTCATTGGCAATCCAGGTCCCTGCTCCCGTTAATGAAAGTCGCAACAACAATTCAGTGGCACTTAAAACCAGTGTGTTAAACACACACCTTTCTATATGATAGATTGCCACATTAGGGCATTGAAAGTATTAGCTCACACATTACCTAATTCGGGGACTACCAATATATGCCTAGTAACCGGTGTGGAGGTACATACCTTATTATCTGGCACTAGATCCTTAACTCTTGTAGACAATAGATCCCTCTATTTTACCCATTGAATTTATATATTGATGCATTAACCATTGACATACCTTATATAAAACTATCTTTTTAGAGGGAGATTTTAAGGGTTTTCTTATCAAGAATACATCTCTCCCCTGGTGATCTTATACTAAGCTAACAACAGCCAATTTACCCGAAGCTGTAATTTGAGTATATACAGTATATCATACTAAATGACAAACTTTTGAATATTTTTTTTTTCAATTCATTGTATAGATATTTTGCTCCTATACCCTCGCCTATTACTCTTTCTATGTGGACTCACACCAGCGAGCCAGTGGATCGGTACTAGTATCTTGGATACAGAGTTACACAAGAATATACCTCTGACGAACACTGGCAGCAGATCCAATCTTTTGTTATTCTAAGCCATAGGTCTGCAAACTCGGTCCTCATCACGCCACACAGTGCATGTTTTGCAGGTCTTCTCACAGAATCACAAGTGAAATAATTAACTCAACCTGCCGGACCTTTTAAAATGTGTCTGTGAGTAATTAATACACCTGTGCACCTGCTGGGTTACCTGCAAAACATGCACTGTGTGGGGTAATGAGGACCGAGTTTGCAGACCTATGTTTTAAGCTATCTCGTCTATAACACCACATATTAAGTGAACTCTCATCAATGATCCTGGAGTGGTCGCCACTACAACTATCTACTATCATACCACACTGTAGATCATACTTGCCTACCTGACCCTCTCCATGAGGGAGAAAATGCTCTGTTCCTGGACTTTCCTGGTAATGTATGACTGCCATCACCTGCTGTGAGCTAGTTAATTGATAAGAAAGGTGTTTCACCACAGGTGATGGCAATCATACATTACCAGGAAAGTCCAGGAACAGAGCATTTTCTCCCTCATGGAGAGGGCTAGCTAGGCAAGTATGCTGTAGATGCCTGACACCATCTTGGAAGCTAAACAGTGCTGGGCCTGGTTAGTAATTGGATGGGAGACCACCCAAGAATACCAAGTGTAGTAGAAAATGTTTGAACCTTATACTCCGTGCCTAACACTGACAGCAGAATCACCACTTTTCTTCAATCTTTATCAGGCACACGCAACATACTATATTTTCAGCAATAATAACTCTATCTACATACCTCCCAACATGACCCTCTCCAGGAGGGACAGAATGCTCTGCTCCTGGACTTCCCTTAATTTATGATTGCCATCACCTGTGCTGAAACACCTTTCTAGTCCATTAACCTGTTCAACACAGGTGCTGGCAATCATAAATTAAGAGAAAAGTCCAGGAGCAGAGCATTGTGTCCCTCCTGGAGAAGGTCATGTTGGGAGGTATGCTATCTATACCAAGATCACTTAGTGCATAGAAGTTTGCAGACCTATGACCTAGTGGTATAGTTTTTCTTGGAGAGTCGGTATACTTGACACTCCTGTGAGTTCCCCATAATTGCCCATTTGTGGCATTGATTGCATCCATCCATGCAGAGAGCAGGTCCATATAGTTCTGGTCAAATACAATACAACCCAAGAGGTTTGTTTATGCATTTAATGAATGACCAATGGACCAAAACCTTCTAATTAGAATGTTGTTTGTCCTTTGATACACCTAATTTTTAATCAACGCTAAATAAAGTGTATGCTTTAATCTTTTGCAAATTCTGACTTTTCTGTCAAACTGTAAAGAATGCACCAAAAAAAAAAAAAAAGTCTTCTTTCTCTCCTTTTTGTGTGGATAGGAAGTGGAACCTCTCAGGTGTTTAAAATTAATTCCTATATAATTAAAGTCGCAGCCCAATGTCTCTAGTATACTTTGATTGTTGTTTCCCTGCGTTTGTGATGCGAATAAGATGCAACATTTAAAATAAAATATGGTATACTACATCTCTTGGAGAGGCTCGGTTGTAAGGCATATGGCTTCTAAGTGTCTGAGTACACATTTGTATGTACAGTGTGATAAAGAAGCTGTGTAGTGGAAGCACACACTGACTCTGGACTTCCTCATCATGATTCTATTTTGCCAGGATGACCTCAGACCAGTAACCATTACAGAATAAATGTTCATAGCTCTGTCACCCACTAACAGTGACCTACTCCCTAGTTACCAGCCAGCTTTTCCAGCATCAGTCATACAGACGGGTGTAGTATGAGTGGCCGGCGAGCGGGATCCCGGCGGCAAGCATACCAGGCGCCGGGATCCCAATCGCTGGCATGCCGGCAGGGGGAGAGCGAAAATGAGCCCATTACAGGCTCGCAACGCATGCCTTGCTGTGGGCATGGTGGCGCACTACGCGTGACATGCTATTTATTCTCCCTCCAGTGGGGTCGTCGACCCCCAAGAGAGAATAGTTATGCCGGGTGTCGGGATTCCGACGCTGGTATACTGAGCTCCAGGATCCCAACAGGCGGCATAATGAATGCCACCCCTTACAGACAAAAGACCCAGACAGTCCTTATATGCACTAGACTCCTCCTCCACCTCTAAGACTTCCAGGTGAACAACAATCCTACCTCGCCTTTAAAATGAGCCTTCACAGCTGCTCTCTTTTGATCAGTCACATGCATCTGCATTTTTGTGTAGGATCCCAGGCCTATGCTTCACTGTGGAGTGAAAAAGGTATAGCACCAGGAACCACCTGATGACCTTGGCATTCACCTCTCGGTTTCTCTGCATCTATTGTGATGGAGCATGGTCCGTCATTAAGGAGAACTCTCTCCCCAGAAAGAAGTACTGAAGTAAATCTGTGGCCCATTTTATGAGCAACAACTTGAGCAACAACTTCCTGCTCAAGTACAATACAGGGTGTTCTACCACCTCACTTTCCTGGGACAGGACTGCACCTAAGCCAACATCAGAGGCATCTGTCTGGGGAAATAATCTGTGGGCAAAATAGGGTGCTTGTAGTACTGGAAAAGTACAAGGGGCCAGAAGAAGATCTACCCATGCTGTTTCAGAAAGGGGCCAGAAGAAGATCTACCCATGCTGGTCCACTCCAGGCAATCAGGACAGCGCTTTTTTAGCAAGTCTGTTAATGGAGCCTCTAGTCGCAAAGATACTGATAAACTGCTTACAGTAACCTACCAAGCCCAGGAAGATTCTCAACTGCTACTTTGTCATAGGCTTTGACCAATTTTTAATGGCCTCAACTTTTCCAATTTTAGGTTTCACCTGACCCTGTTCAACTACATAACCCAAATACTTAGCTTCTCTTAGGGCCACTGCCCAATTCTAATGGTTAGCCGTGAAACCTGCAGATCTCAATGAGGCCTCAACCTTAGGAAGATAATTATCTCATGTAGACAGGCATCTGCATAGGCAGTATGGGGTTTTAGTACCTTGTTAATGACCCTTGGGAAAGTGGCAGACACTCCATTCAAACCAAATGGTAGGACCTTGTACTGGAAGAAGCCGTCAGGGGTTGAAAGTCTGTCTTTTCCTTGGCAGCAGGCATAAGAGGAATCTGTCAGTAGCCCTTTGTGAGATAATGGACAGTTAAATAATTGCTGATGGCCAAACTTTTCACCAGATTGTCCTCTCGTGCATGTTCCCATTGGAACATGCTGTTTAACCGTCTAAAGTAATTGCAGAACCATAAGCTGCCATTGGGTTTTGTAACCATCACAATCAGGCTACACCACTCACTGGTAGACTCCTCGATTACCCCCAGTTGGACCATGCTCTTCACCTCCCTCTTAAATGCAGTTCACCGAGCCTCAGTGATCTGGTGGGGCTTTTGTATCATTACTACCCTGAAAGGCATGACAACATCATGTTCAGTCAAGGCCATGCATACTTGTAGGGAAGAGAACATATCCTTGTTCCACTGTACCATCTCCTCCACCTGCTACTTTAGCTATGTGGGCAGGGTATGTAATCAATGCCTTATCCACTACCGTACTCAACAACCCTGGCACTGAATCTTCATCATACCATGGTATCAATAAATTTACATGATATATCTGTTCTTCCTTCCTCCTCCCAGCCTGCTGAAACTTATAGTGCACAGGGAAACCACCTCTACCACATCATAGGGCCCATACCAATAATTGAATAGCATACTCTCTTGGGTTGGCACTAGATCCAAGACCTTATCCCTGGGACAGAAGGACTGGGTTATCGCAGTAGCATCGTCATTTATCTTCTGTTGACCTTGCGCTTCTTCTATGTGTTAGCTTTTCTTCCCCAACCTCTCGTACACTTTGTTCTCTAGGCCCCTGCTGTTCCCAACACTCCTTAAGCATATTCAAAATGCCCGGGTGTTGCCTCCTATGCAATAGGTCAAAAAGGATAAACACCATTGAGAGTTGGGGTACCTCTCTGACAGCGAACAGAAGATAAGGAAGTAGGGTGTGCCAATCCTTCTTTTTCTGTGCCACTGTCTTCCTGACCACATGCTTCAAGGTCCCATTAAACCTCTCCACTAGTCCATCCATTTCAGAAGTATGGAGAATAAGGAGAATTTTCATCCCTAGCAATATCCCTCATTAGCCTGTACATGAATTGCATGCTCTGATTGGTAAGAATTTCCTTAGAGATCACCAATCGGGCATACAAGTGAACCAGCTCCCTAGCTATCATGCTAGACCTTAAAGTCGACTTCTCTATGGGCCTACCTAAATCCAGGCTGATTTGTTCAAAGAGTACTTGTATCAATGGAAGTGGGATAAGAGGGGCCTGGTATAAAGGTTTAGGGCAGGTTCTCTAGCAAACAGGACAAACCCAATAATACTTTATCATGGTCATGTGTACCCCTGCTAATAAAACCAAAGCAGGACTTTCCCAGGTTTTGTTCTTATCCAGTGCCCCCACCAAACATGGGTTTGTGCTGCTTTTAGAACCAGTGGGACATGTATATACGGCAGCTTAGGAGCTGTAACCCTGAGGGTGAGTGCATGGAGGGTCCTCTCTTATTCTATATATACCCTGAACACAGAAGACCTTTGCTTTTAGCAACCGAGGTGCCGGTTTTGCTGGGATCAGGAAACCCAAAACCAAAGTAAGTTCACTACTGGTGTCCACACCACAGAGGCCAGGACAACATTCTGGTTAACGAGGACTGTTGCCCAAAATAACCCATTGCTCTACTGGGGTACACTCATGGTACAGTAGCTTGGGAATATTGGCCCTGTTTCCTGGACAAGGGAGAAGTCAATAGACTCCTGCAGTGTTTGGGCACTTCATCCAGATGCTCACAAGCATTTTGGCTTCTTTGCCAGTAGGTATCCCTGATGATTGACAATGGCCAGAGGCAGAAATTTTGATTGCACCACACTAGTGTCAATAATTATGTGCATAGGGGTGTGCATAATTATGTGCATAAATACGCTTCTGAGCCTTATTTTTAGCAATCAATAACCTTTATAGTATAACGTTAGCGGTCTACTTGCATCCTCAAAGACTGGGCTCCGAAGTATATATATATATATATATATATATATATATATATATATATATATATATATATGAAATAGACTAATAAAGAACACTTTTTTTTTTACAAAAGAAGTAAAATGCATAGTTACTGAAATGTTATAAAGACAAAAGGTTACAGGATACATACACAAATGTGTTGCAATTTCAAATAAAAAGTAAGAGACTTACACAGTGCCTATTATGTGTTGGGGCACAACAGGAAAATGCAAAATGATGGTGAAATCTCTCAGTTAGATTGATCCTTAAAGTTTGACACAGAACAAAAGACTCCCATACTGTACCTTTTATCAGCTTATCTCCCCCATTGTGATTAGTGATGTGCACCGGAATTTTTTCGGGTTTTGTGTTTTGGTTTTGGATTCGGTTCCGCGGCCGTGTTTTGGATTCGGACACGTTTTGGCAAAACCTCCCTGAAAATTTTTTGTCGGATTCGGGTGTGTTTTGGATTCGGGTGTTTTTTTACAAAAACCCCTCAAAAACAGCTTAAATCATAGAATTTGGGGGTCATTTTTAGAGATGAGCGGGTTCGGTTTCTCTGAAACCGAACCCGCACGAACTTCATGTTTTTTTTACGGGTCCGAGCAGACTCGGATCCTCCCGCCTTGCTCGGTTAACCCGAGCGCGCCCGAACGTCATCATGACGCTGTCGGATTCTCGCGAGACTCGGATTCTATATAAGGAGCCGCGCGTCGCCGCCATTTTCACACGTGCATTGAGATTGATAGGGAGAGGACGTGGCTGGCGTCCTCTCCATTAGAAATTAGATTAGAAGAGAGAGAGAGATTGTGCAGAGTCAGACAGAGTTTACCACAGTGACCAGTGCAGTTGTTGTTAGTTAACTTTTATTTATTTTAATATAATATATCCGTTCTCTGCTATATCCGTTCTCTGCCTGAAAAAAAACGATACACAGCAGCAGCCAGTCACACAGTGTGACTCAGTCTGTGTGCACTCAGCTCAGCCCAGTGTGCTGCACATCAATGTATAAAAGGCAAAGCTTATAATAATTGTGGGGGAGACTGGGGAGCACTGCAGGTTGTTATAGCAGGAGCCCCCAGGAGTACATAATATTATATTAATTTAAAATTAAACAGTGCACACTTTTGCTGCAGGAGTGCCACTGCCAGTGTGACTAGTGGTGACCAGTGCCTGACCACCAGTATAGTAGTATATTGTTGTATGTATTGTATACTATCTCTTTATCAACCAGTCTATATTAGCAGCAGACACAGTACAGTGCGGTAGTTCACGGCTGTGGCTACCTCTGTGTCGGCAGTCGGAACTCGGCAGGCAGTCCGTCCATCCATAATTGTATTACAATATATACCACCTAACCGTGGTATTTTTTTTTCTTTCTTTATACCGTCGTCATAGTGTCATACTAGTTGTTACGAGTATACTACTATCTCTTTATCAACCAGTGTACAGTGCGGTAGTTCACGGCTGTGGCTACCTCTGTGTCGGCAGTCGGCAGGCAGTCCGTCCATCCATAATTGTATTATTATTATAATATATACCACCTAACCGTGGTTTTTTTTTCATTCTTTATACCGTCATAGTGTCATACTAGTTGTTACGAGTATACTACTATCTCTTTATCAACCAGTGTACAGTGCGGTAGTTCACGGCTGTGGCTACCTCTGTGTCGGCAGTCGGCAGGCAGTCCGTCCATCCATAATTGTATTATTATTATAATATATACCACCTAACCGTGGTTTTTTTTTCATTCTTTATACCGTCGTCATAGTGTCATACTAGTTGTTACGAGTATACTACTATCTCTTTATCAACCAGTGTACAGTGCGGTAGTTCACGGCTGTGGCTACCTCTGTGTCGGCAGTCGGCAGGCAGTCCGTCCATCCATAATTGTATTATTATTATAATATATACCACCTAACTGTGGTATTTTTTTTTCTTTCTTTATACCGTCGTCATAGTGTCATACTAGTTGTTACGAGTATACTACTATCTCTTTATCAACCAGTGTACAGTGCGGTAGTTCACGGCTGTGGCTACCTCTGTGTCGGCAGTCGGCAGGCAGTCCGTCCATCCATAATTGTATTATTATTATAATATATACCACCTAACTGTGGTATTTTTTTTTCTTTCTTTATACCGTCGTCATAGTGTCATACTAGTTGTTACGAGTATACTACTATCTCTTTATCAACCAGTGTACAGTGCGGTAGTTCACGGCTGTGGCTACCTCTGTGTCGGCAGTCGGCAGGCAGTCCGTCCATCCATAATTGTATTATTATTATAATATATACCACCTAACCGTGGTTTTTTTTTCATTCTTTATACCGTCGTCATAGTGTCATACTAGTTGTTACGAGTATACTACTATCTCTTTATCAACCAGTGTACAGTGCGGTAGTTCACGGCTGTGGCTACCTCTGTGTCGGCAGTCGGCAGGCAGTCCGTCCATCCATAATTGTATTATTATTATAATATATACCACCTAACTGGTATTTTTTTTTCTTTCTTTATACCGTCGTCATAGTGTCATACTAGTTGTTACGAGTATACTACTATCTCTTTATCAACCAGTGTACAGTGCGGTAGTTCACGGCTGTGGCTACCTCTGTGTCGGCAGTCGGCAGGCAGTCTGTCCATCCATAATTGTATTATTATTATAATATATACCACCTAACCGTGGTTTTTTTTTCATTCTTTATACCGTCGTCATAGTGTCATACTAGTTGTTACGAGTATACTACTATCTCTTTATCAACCAGTGTACAGTGCGGTAGTTCACGGCTGTGGCTACCTCTGTGTCGGCACTCGGCAGGCAGTCCGTCCATCCATAATTGTATTATTATTATAATATATACCACCTAACCGTGGTTTTTTTTTCATTCTTTATACCGTCGTCATAGTGTCATACTAGTTGTTACGAGTATACTACTATCTCTTTATCAACCAGTGTACAGTGCGGTAGTTCACGGCTGTGGCTACCTCTGTGTCGGCAGTCGGCAGGCAGTCCGTCCATCCATAATTGTATTATTATTATAATATATACCACCTAACTGTGGTATTTTTTTTTCTTTCTTTATACCGTCGTCATAGTGTCATACTAGTTGTTACGAGTATACTACTATCTCTTTATCAACCAGTGTACAGTGCGGTAGTTCACGGCTGTGGCTACCTCTGTGTCGGCAGTCGGCAGGCAGTCCGTCCATCCATAATTGTATTATTATTATAATATATACCACCTAACTGTGGTATTTTTTTTTCTTTCTTTATACCGTCGTCATAGTGTCATACTAGTTGTTACGAGTATACTACTATCTCTTTATCAACCAGTGTACAGTGCGGTAGTTCACGGCTGTGGCTACCTCTGTGTCGGCAGTCGGCAGGCAGTCCGTCCATCCATAATTGTATTATTATTATAATATATACCACCTAACCGTGGTTTTTTTTTCATTCTTTATACCGTCGTCATAGTGTCATACTAGTTGTTACGAGTATACTACTATCTCTTTATCAACCAGTGTACAGTGCGGTAGTTCACGGCTGTGGCTACCTCTGTGTCGGCAGTCGGCAGGCAGTCCGTCCATCCATAATTGTATTATTATTATAATATATACCACCTAACTGGTATTTTTTTTTCTTTCTTTATACCGTCGTCATAGTGTCATACTAGTTGTTACGAGTATACTACTATCTCTTTATCAACCAGTGTACAGTGCGGTAGTTCACGGCTGTGGCTACCTCTGTGTCGGCAGTCGGCAGGCAGTCCGTCCATCCATAATTGTATTATTATTATAATATATACCACCTAACCGTGGTTTTTTTTTCATTCTTTATACCGTCATAGTGTCATACTAGTTGTTACGAGTATACTACTATCTCTTTATCAACCAGTGTACAGTGCGGTAGTTCACGGCTGTGGCTACCTCTGTGTCGGCACTCGGCAGGCAGTCCGTCCATCCATAATTGTATTATTATTATAATATATACCACCTAACCGTGGTTTTTTTTTCATTCTTTATACCGTCATCATAGTGTCATACTAGTTGTTACGAGTATACTACTATCTCTTTATCAACCAGTGTACAGTGCGGTAGTTCACGGCTGTGGCTACCTCTGTGTCGGCAGTCGGCAGGCAGTCCGTCCATCCATAATTGTATTATTATTATAATATATACCACCTAACTGTGGTATTTTTTTTTCTTTCTTTATACCGTCGTCATAGTGTCATACTAGTTGTTACGAGTATACTACTATCTCTTTATCAACCAGTGTACAGTGCGGTAGTTCACGGCTGTGGCTACCTCTGTGTCGGCAGTCGGCAGGCAGTCCGTCCATCCATAATTGTATTATTATTATAATATATACCACCTAACCGTGGTTTTTTTATACCACCTAACCGTGGCAGTCCGTCCATAATTGTATACTAGTATCCAATCCATCCATCTCCATTGTTTACCTGAGGTGCCTTTTAGTTCTGCCTATAAAATATGGAGAACAAAAAAGTTGAGGTTCCAAAATTAGGGAAAGATCAAGATCCACTTCCACCTCGTGCTGAAGCTGCTGCCACTAGTCATGGCCGAGACGATGAAATGCCAGCAACGTCGTCTGCCAAGGCCGATGCCCAATGTCATAGTACAGAGCATGTCAAATCCAAAACACCAAATATCAGAAAAAAAAGGACTCCAAAACCTAAAATAAAATTGTCGGAGGAGAAGCGTAAACTTGCCAATATGCCATTTACCACACGGAGTGGCAAGGAACGGCTGAGGCCCTGGCCTATGTTCATGACTAGTGGTTCAGCTTCACATGAGGATGGAAGCACTCAGCCTCTCGCTAGAAAACTGAAAAGACTCAAGCTGGCAAAAGCACCGCAAAGAACTGTGCGTTCTTTGAAATCCCAAATCCACAAGGAGAGTCCAATTGTGTCGTTTGCGATGCCTGACCTTCCCAACACTGGACGTGAAGAGCATGCGCCTTCCACTATTTGCATGCCCCCTGCAAGTGCTGGAAGGAGCACCCGCAGTCCAGTTCCTGATAGTCAGATTGAAGATGTCAGTGTTGAAGTACACCAGGATGAGGAGGATATGGGTGTTGCTGGCGCTGGGGAGGAAATTGACCAGGAGGATTCTGATGGTGAGGTGGTTTGTTTAAGTCAGGCACCCGGGGAGACACCTGTTGTCCGTGGGAGGAATATGGCCGTTGACATGCCAGGTGAAAATACCAAAAAAATCAGCTCTTCGGTGTGGAGGTATTTCACCAGAAATGCGGACAACAGGTGTCAAGCCGTGTGTTCCCTTTGTCAAGCTGTAATAAGTAGGGGTAAGGACGTTAACCACCTCGGAACATCCTCCCTTATACGTCACCTGCAGCGCATTCATAATAAGTCAGTGACAAGTTCAAAAACTTTGGGTGACAGCGGAAGCAGTCCACTGACCAGTAAATCCCTTCCTCTTGTAACCAAGCTCACGCAAACCACCCCACCAACTCCCTCAGTGTCAATTTCCTCCTTCCCCAGGAATGCCAATAGTCCTGCAGGCCATGTCACTGGCAAGTCTGACGAGTCCTCTCCTGCCTGTGATTCCTCCGATGCATCCTTGCGTGTAACGCCTACTGCTGCTGGCGCTGCTGTTGTTGCCGCTGGGAGTCGATGGTCATCCCAGAGGGGAAGTCGTAAGCCCACTTGTACTACTTCCAGTAAGCAATTGACTGTTCAACAGTCCTTTGCGAGGAAGATGAAATATCACAGCAGTCATCCTACTGCAAAGCGGATAACTGAGTCCTTGACAACTATGTTGGTGTTAGACGTGCGTCCGGTATCCGCCGTTAGTTCACAGGGAACTAGACAATTTATTGAGGCAGTGTGCCCCCGTTACCAAATACCATCTAGGTTCCACTTCTCTAGGCAGGCGATACCGAGAATGTACACGGACGTCAGAAAAAGACTCACCAGTGTCCTAAAAAATGCAGTTGTACCCAATGTCCACTTAACCACGGACATGTGGACAAGTGGAGCAGGGCAGGGTCAGGACTATATGACTGTGACAGCCCACTGGGTAGATGTATGGACTCCCGCCGCAAGAACAGCAGCGGCGGCACCAGTAGCAGCATCTCGCAAACGCCAACTCTTTCCTAGGCAGGCTACGCTTTGTATCACCGCTTTCCAGAATACGCACACAGCTGAAAACCTCTTACGGCAACTGAGGAAGATCATCGCGGAATGGCTTACCCCAATTGGACTCTCCTGTGGATTTGTGGCATCGGACAACGCCAGCAATATTGTGTGTGCATTAAATATGGGCAAATTCCAGCACGTCCCATGTTTTGCACATACCTTGAATTTGGTGGTGCAGAATTTTTTAAAAAACGACAGGGGCGTGCAAGAGATGCTGTCGGTGGCCAGAAAAATTGCGGGACACTTTCGGCGTACAGGCACCACGTACAGAAGACTGGAGCACCACCAAAAACTACTGAACCTGCCCTGCCATCATCTGAAGCAAGAAGTGGTAACGAGGTGGAATTCAACCCTCTATATGCTTCAGAGGTTGGAGGAGCAGCAAAAGGCCATTCAAGCCTATACAATTGAGCACGATATAGGAGATGGAATGCACCTGTCTCAAGTGCAGTGGAGAATGATTTCAACGTTGTGCAAGGTTCTGATGCCCTTTGAACTTGCCACACGTGAAGTCAGTTCAGACACTGCCAGCCTGAGTCAGGTCATTCCCCTCATCAGGCTTTTGCAGAAGAAGCTGGAGGCATTGAAGAAGGAGCTAACACGGAGCGATTCCGCTAGGCATGTGGGACTTGTGGATGCAGCCCTTAATTCGCTTAACAAGGATTCACGGGTGGTCAATCTGTTGAAATCAGAGCACTACATTTTGGCCACCGTGCTCGATCCTAGATTTAAAGCCTACCTTGGATCTCTCTTTCCGGCAGACACAGGTCTGCTGGGGTTGAAAGACCTGCTGGTGACAAAATTGTCAAGTCAAGCGGAACGCGACCTGTCAACATCTCCTCCTTCACATTCTCCCGCAACTGGGGGTGCGAGGAAAAGGCTCAGAATTCCGAGCCCACCCGCTGGCGGTGATGCAGGGCAGTCTGGAGCGACTGCTGATGCTGACATCTGGTCCGGACTGAAGGACCTGACAACGATTACGGACATGTCGTCTACTGTCACTGCATATGATTCTCTCAACATTGATAGAATGGTGGAGGATTATATGAGTGACCGCATCCAAGTAGGCACGTCACACAGTCCGTACTTATACTGGCAGGAAAAAGAGGCAATTTGGAGGCCCTTGCACAAACTGGCTTTATTCTACCTAAGTTGCCCTCCCACAAGTGTGTACTCCGAAAGAGTGTTTAGTGCCGCCGCTCACCTTGTCAGCAATCGGCGTACGAGGTTACATCCAGAAAATGTGGAGAAGATGATGTTCATTAAAATGAATTATAATCAATTCCTCCGCGGAGACATTGACCAGCAGCAATTGCCTCCACAAAGTACACAGGGAGCTGAGATGGTGGATTCCAGTGGGGACGAATTGATAATCTGTGAGGAGGGGGATGTACACGGTGATATATCGGAGGGTGAAGATGAGGTGGACATCTTGCCTCTGTAGAGCCAGTTTGTGCAAGGAGAGATTAATTGCTTCTTTTTTGGGGGGGGTCCAAACCAACCCGTCATATCAGTCACAGTCGTGTGGCAGACCCTGTCACTGAAATGATGGGTTGGTTAAAGTGTGCATGTCCTGTTTTGTTTATACAACATAAGGGTGGGTGGGAGGGCCCAAGGATAATTCCATCTTGCACCTCTTTTTTCTTTTCTTTTTCTTTGCATCATGTGCTGATTGGGGAGGGTTTTTTGGAAGGGACATCCTGCGTGACACTGCAGTGCCACTCCTAGATGGGCCCGGTGTTTGTGTCGGCCACTAGGGTCGCTTATCTTTCTCACACAGTCAGCTACCTCATTGCGCCTCTTTTTTTCTTTGCGTCATGTGCTGTTTGGGGAGGGTTTTTTGGAAGGGACATCCTGCGTGACACTGCAGTGCCACTCCTAGATGGGCCCGGTGTTTGTGTCGGCCACTAGGGTCGCTTATCTTACTCACACAGCGACCTCGGTGCAAATTTTAGGACTAAAAATAATATTGTGAGGTGTGATGTGTTCAGAATAGGCTGAAAATGAGTGTAAATTATGTTTTTTGAGGTTAATAATACTTTGGGATCAAAATTACCCCCAAATTCTATGATTTAAGCTGTTTTTTAGGGTTTTTTGAAAAAAACACCCGAATCCAAAACACACACGAATCCGACAAAAAAAATTCGGTGAGGTTTTGCCAAAACGCGGTCGAACCCAAAACACGGCCGCGGAACCGAACCCAAAACCAAAACACAAAACCCGAAAAATTTCAGGCGCTCATCTCTAGTCATTTTGATCCCATAGTATTATTAGCCTCAATAACCATAATTTCCACTCATTTCCAGTCTATGCTGAACACCTCACAATATTATTTTTAGTCCTAAAATTTGCACTGAGGTCGCTGGATGGCTAAGCTAAGCGACCCAAGTGGCCGACACAAACACCTGGCCCATCTAGGAGTGGCACTGCAGTGTTAGACAGGATGGCAGATTTAAAAAATAGTCCCCAAACAGCACATGATGCAAAGAAAAAAAGAGGTGCAATGAGGTAGCTGTGTGACTAAGCTAAGCGACCCAAGTGGCCGACACAAACACCTGGCCCATCTAGGAGTGGCACTGCAGTGTCAGACAGGATGGCAGATTTAAAAAATAGTCCCCAAACAGCACATGATACAAAGAAAAAAAGAGGTGCAATGAGGTAGCTGTGTGACTAAGCTAAGCGACCCAAGTGGCCGACACAAACACCTGGCCGATCTAGGAGTGGCACTGCAGTGTCAGACAGGATGGCAAATTTAAAAAATAGTCCCCAAACAGCACATGATGCAAAGAAAAAAAAGAGGTGCAATGAGGTAGCTGTGTGACTAAGCTAAGCGACCCAAGTGGCCGACACAAACACCTGGCCCATCTAGGAGTGGCACTGCAGTGTCAGACAGGATGGCAGATTTAAAAAATAGTCCCCAAACAGCACATGATGCAAAGAAAAAAAGAGGTGCACCAAGGTCACTGGATGGCTAAGCTAAGCGACCCAAGTGGCCGACACAAACACCTGGCCCATCTAGGAGTGGCACTGCGTTTTCTAGCGACAGGATGAGTGCTTCCATCCTCATGTGAATCTGAACCACTAGCCATGAACATAGGCCAGGGCCTCAGCCGTTCCTTGCCACTCGGTGTCGTAAATGGCATATTGGCAAGTTTACGCTTCTCATCAGACGCTTTTAATTTTTATTTTTGGGTCATTTTACTGAACTTTTGTAGTCTATTTAACGACACAGAGGTAGAGCAGTGGACTACTGTACCGTACTGCTATATATATATTCTGGTGGTCAGCAAAATTCTGCACTGTCCTCCTACTATATACTGCGCACAACTAAAATGCAGCACAGGTATGGATGCATAGTATACTTGACGACACAGAGGTAGAGCAGTGGACTACTGTACCATACTGCTATATATATACTGGTGGTCAGCAAAATTCTGCACTTTCTTCCTACTATATACTACAATGCAGCACAGATATGGAGCGTTTTTCAGGCACAGAACGTAGATATTTTCAGCACACTGAGCACAGATATTTGCAAGCACACTGAGCACAGATATTTGCAGCACACTGAGCACAGATATTTGCAGCACACTGAACACAGAAACTGAGAGAACGCAGCCACGTCCTCTCGCTACCATCTTCAAAGCACGAGTGAAAATGGCGGCATCGCGCGGCTCCTTATATAGAATACGAATCTCGCGAGAATCCGACAGCGGGATGATGACATTCGGGCGCGCTCGGGTTAACCGAGCAAGGCGGGAAGATCCGAGGCTGCCTCGAAACCGTGTAAAATGGGTGAAGTTCAGGGGGGGTTCGGATCCCGAGGAACCGAACCCGCTCATCACTAATTGTGATGCCATAACTAAGTATCTGCTGACTGGCTAATAAAATAATTGAATCAGGGTCCATACTATGGCTGTGCATTTGTTTATAACTTACTGTAAGTCCAAAGAACTCTACATAATACCACATGTTTAATGACTACATAATATGTAGAATGTTCACTTACATTTCAATTGTTTGAGCCATAATATAAATTCAAACATGACTGCTACGTGATGTAAGATTGGGTTTCTCAGAAGCCATGCATCCTAGTGGTTTCAAAATCATCCTCACCTGCGTATAGACTTCCTAAATTTTCTGTGATTTTGTAAGCTCCTGTTAGAGAATATAAGTTTTACATCAAAAACAGATAAGGTAAAGCTTTGGTCTCTTCTAATGATACAGTCACCCCTGGTGACCAAATTATTTGTTCATAGGATATAATAATAAATGTGCATGTTAGTGAAACTACACAGGCCCACTACTAATTTCCTGAGTGATTTACATGCTAATAAAAACCCTACAAAGTGGCACTCTGATTACTTGTCCTCAATTGACTTTGATTTACAAACCAATTCATATAGATACAGTTACATGCTCATATCTTTACATCTCCCAACATCTTGGCACTTGGAGTAGAAACCCTCTTTGAATATATAATAAATGGGCATTTGGGGCATAGTATTGCAACATTCCCAATTAGCTTGCCACCTCCATGAGCTGCAAGGGTGCCCCCAACCCCTCCCAGCACTATTCATATGTCATGTGCATGCGCAAGGCATCTATTATCTGCGAGTCTGCAATGCAGAGCAGCAGATGAGAGATTGCCGACTCAACCCCTCCACACCCCGCACAGGACAATGGAGCCAAAGGTCAATCCCTTTATCATCCATAGCAGATACCCAGTATCTCTCTATCATCGGTAGCTTAGAGGCAGATATATATATATATATATTAGGTTCTAAACTAAATTAACAACATCCCTGCATTCGGTCTCTATTTGGATATGTTTGGGTACCATCCTATATAAGGAACATGAAACATCATATAATAGTAATTTTAATAGAATCACCCATATCTGAGTACAAGAAATGATGTCACAGTTCATTCACTATAAATATTCAGCAAGTGCAGCAAGCCCTTACTTTCACTGCAGACACTTAGAAGATAGGATCATTGCGGGCATACACATGTATATGTAAGTATATTCTTGATTTGGAAATTCCTGAAGTGAGTCCTTATTGTATCAATTTTTTGGTGGACCTGTTGGATAAATTCTGTAAATTAATTGATGCACTAATGTTTTCTAAAATGTAAGATTATTCGTATATAATCCTAATATGTCATTATGAAGGTTACGGTCATATTTTTGATGGAAACATTCCTTATCTATGTAGGAGCCTCCTGATCCGTGAGAAATGTTTGACCAGTGGGTGTGAATTAGAATTTCCCCATTTCTCTAATAACCACATTATTGGGGTACGTACAGAAAAAGGAAATTTTTCCTCTGAAAATTACTAAAAATAACAGAAAATTCTCTGATATTATTTTTAATTGCATTTTTTAATTCCTGTACTCAGATTGTACACTTCACACATAAAAATCCTCTTTTGGACAGTGAAGTTATACAACTTTCCCCTTTTTAGTATGTACCTGGTATTTTGAGATATACTAAAATCACCATTTTTTTAATGAAATTACCATTACACAATATAACTAAAGCCAAATGCATTTTCCCTTATTTAGGCAATACCATTGCAGCCTATTTTGGTGGGAACCATAGCTACTTATTTTATCATACATTTTGGTACGTATGTTAATGACCCTCTTTATTACACCCTTCACCATGTAATAACACATAAATTATATCTTTATGACACCTTTTTAATCTCTTTAAAGATCTTACCCCTGAGGAAGTCCTGCTAAAGGATGAAACGTGTAGGGTTAGAAAGGTGATTAGGATACCTTGCTTACATTGGGGAGTCACTACCAATGAGCTCACACCCTGGGGTGGTCGGTGGCACTTGTTTTTACATCTGTCCCGGTATATCATTGGTTCCTTTAAGAACACCTTGTATATGATGTGAAAATCATTTTATACCAAATTTTATGTTGGATGTTAAACGTAAACATCAGATGTTTTACTAATTCAAGGATTTTAACCATATCTTGGGTGTCTACGTTTTTGGTGTGAGGGTATCTTTCAGGAAGAACACTCGGCTGAGCATAATCAGGCGTTGAAAACCTCAACATACACCCCAGGTGGGAATATTAAGTCCTATAGGAATACACTTGGACAATTTGCCTTTCTAATAACACATGGATTTTATAACGGACAATCTAGCATCCTCTGGTGTCCATTTGTCTACATTTTTACTGTTCCTACTAACAGGGGTCCCACTGTGAGGTGCTGCTTCATGAAGCGCGTGAAAAGGGTTTATTTGTTTTTTATATATATATATATATATATATATATATATATTGTGGTGAGAGGGGTCGTCTCTCACCTGAAGTACCCACATTCCTTTTGTATCAGCTACCTCCAAGGGAGGCTAAAGTAAAACCTGTGCAGCGTGCAGTAGCAGTGGAGGTTTGTAGTTCTAGGTTTTCCAAACTGTACAGATCCAGCAGGAAGGTTTAAAATTCTCATACACCCAGTGTTCTGTTTTTGTGCCTGTTTGTCCAAGCCTGTGTCTATGCATGTGAATGTGTAGTGTCTCCTGCCATTAAAGACACTGCTTCATCGAGAACCTGCCTGATTGTTATGCACACCAGTGCCAGCAGGAATGTACTGGTGTCTGAACGGTGAGGGATGCAAAACAACTGAACTCACAGACAGACTGGAGAATATGACATTACATACACAGAAGGTGATAGGGTAACAAAATAAACACAAAGTGAACAGAGAAGCCCAAAGGCTAAGAAACTGTGTGTCTCCCTAATATTAGGAATGCTCAGATGGAAAGAAGCAAGATGTAGTGATTTAATACTTAGAGAACCCGAAATGCTGTTGCTAAGGGCAACAGCAAAACCCTAAAGGGTTACCAACGGGTGTGGCAGTAAACTCCTTGGTCGGAGATGGAATAATAGACACAAGGAGAGTCTCCACAATCCTAGTCCTCACTTGCAGTGCACTGGTTCAGCTTACTGCCACTAAACTGACACCTGAACACCTTGCACAGTGAGAAAGGATTTTGGCAGGCAAGTCTGAGAATACAGCCGCAAACTTGCTAGGTTCACAGAGTAGCAAAAGAACGCCAGCAGGTTAAACGACTGACTCCAGTCTTACTGCTAGGTCTGGATTGGCAGAGTATAATACCAAATCCCAAGGCCTATTTGCAGTAAGCAACTGTTATGCACACCAGTGCCAGCAGGAATGTACTGGTGTCTGAACGGTGAGGGATGCAAAACAAATGAACTCACAGACAGACTGGGGAATATGACATTACATACACAGAAGGTGATAGGGTAACAAAATAAACACAAAGTGAACAGAGAAGCCCAAAGGCTAAGAAACTGGGTGTCTCCCTAATATTAGGAATGCTCAGATGGAAAGAAGCAAGATGTAGTGATTTAATACGTAGAGAACCCGAAATGCTGTTGCTAAGGGCAACAGCAAAACCCTAAAGGGTTACCAACGGGTGTGGCAGTAAACTCCTTGGTCAGAGATGGAATAATAGACACAAGGAGAGTCTCCACAATCCTAGTCCTCACTTGCAGTGCACTGGTTCAGCTTACTGCCACTAAACTGACACCTGAACACCTTGCACAGTGAGAAAGGATTTTGGCAGGCAAGTCTGAGAATACAGCCGCAAACTTGCTAGGTTCACAGAGTAGCAAAAGAACCCCAGCAGGTTAAACGACTGACTCCAGTCTTACTGCTAGGTCTGGATTGGCAGAGTGTAATACCAAATCCCAAGGCCTATTTGCAGTAAGCAACAAACAAATACAAAGTTTACACAGTACTAGCTAGCTTTCAGGAACTGACTAACCAACAAAGATCCAGCAGCATCTGCCTAACCTGAGAAGAGGGTTTATATAGCAGGTGCTGTCCACGCCCCACTCAGACCTCACAGACTGTGAGCACAAAAACCAGCACCGGATCCCCTGCCGTGCACAGAGCCTGTAACCACTGCACAGCAAAAGACCCGAACCGGAGTATCAGCTACGCTCAGGTTACTCCGCTAGCACTTGTCTCCCGGTTGCCATGACGACGTGGCAGCACAGAGCAGGAGACCCTAACAGTACCCCCCCTCTGACGAGGGGTAAAAGAACCCCTACCACCGGGTTTATCGGGGAACTGCGAGAAGAAAGAGCGTAACAGTCTGGGGGCATGAAGATCACAACTGCGCACCCACGACCGCTCCTCCGGGCCATACCCCTTCCAGTGCACCAAAAATGACAGCCGACCCCGAACCATCTTGGAGTCAAGAATCCTTTCAACAACAAACTCCCTCGGGCCACGTATCAGAAGAGGGGAAGGTCTTCCACTGGAAGAAGGATTACTAATCGCCCGTTTTAAAAGGGAACAATGAATTGTTTTATTGATACCCAAAGAACGAGGTAGATCTAACTGAAATGCCACCGGATTGATAACCCTAGTGATCTTATAAGGACCGATGAACCGGGGGCCTAACTTATGAGATGGCTGTCTCAACTTCAAATTCTTGGTAGACAACCAGACGAAGTCCCCTAATTTGAAGCTGCAGGGTCTTTTCCGCTTATCAAAAACCCTTTTGGTCACTAATGACACAGACACAAGGGCTTTCTTCACTTTCCTCCAAACACCTCTAAGGACCGAAACCACAGAGGAACCACCAGGCGTGGAATCCAGGGGGTCAAAAGAATTGGCCTTAGGATGATGCCCATACACACAAAGGAAGGGAGAGATCCCTGTAGCAGAGTGAGCCGCGTTGTTATAGGCAAACTCCGCCATGGACAGATGAGCAACCCAGTCAGTCTGACACTTGGAGACATAACACCTGAGGAACTGCTCCAAGGACTGGTTCACCCTTTCAGTCTGCCCATTAGACTGCGGATGGTAGCCTGACGACAAGCTGACAGAAATCTGGAGATCGGAACAAAATGCCCTCCAGAATTTGGCCACAAACTGGGATCCGCGGTCAGAGACCATATCAAGTGGCAACCCGTGGAGGCGCACAACATGCAGCATAAATAATTCAGACAGGCGTCTGGCCGATGGCAGCCCAACCAATGGAACGAAGTGCGCCATCTTCGAAAACCTGTCAACGACAACCCAGATGGCTGTCATCCCCGAGGATTTGGGCAAGTCCACCACAAAATCCATTGAAATGTGGGTCCATGGCTTAGATGGAATAGAGAGTGGATGTAATGGGCCAACAGGAACCCCTCTAGGAGTCTTATTTCGGGCACAGATGTCACATGCCCGAACCCACTGATCCACATCCCTAGCCACCGAGGGCCACCACACCGCCCTAGATAGCAACTCCCGAGTTCTGGCAATACCCGGGTGACCTGCCGACTTCTTGGCATGGAATTCCAGGAACACTCGCTGTCTTAACCTAGGAGGCACAAACAAAAGACCTACCGGAAGGTCTGGAGGAGCCTGCTCCTGTGCTCTAAGGACTAATGACAAGAGGTCCTGGGTAATGCCCACTTTAATACATGATGGGGACACAATGGGCAATGGCTCCTCGGTGGTCTCCTGGATTGGAGCAAAACTCCGCGAGAGCGCATCAGCCTTGATGTTTTTTGACCCAGGGCGATATGTTATAAAAAAATTAAAGCGAGCAAAAAACAAAGCCCATCGTGCCTGCCTGGCATTGAGGCGCTTCGCTGACTCTAAATATGCCAAATTCTTATGGTCGGTGAGAATTGAGACCACAAACTTAGCCCCCTCAAGCCAGTGTCTCCACTCCTCGAGTGCATCCTTAATAGCCAACAATTCCCGGTTACCCACGTCATAATTCATCTCGGCAGGCGAAAATGTACGGGAAAAGTAAGCACAGGGATGAAGGCGATTATCAGACACCCCCATCTGAGAGAGCACTGCCCCAATACCCATCTCAGAGGCATCCACCTCCACCACAAAAGGACGCTCTGGATCTGGGTGCCGCAGCACCTTGGCCGAGACAAATGCCCTTTTGAGACGGGCAAAAGCCGCTTTGGCCTCACAAGACCAGTGAGCAACATCCGCCCCTTTCTTAGTGAGTGCCACCAAGGGCGCCACTATAGACGAAAATCCAGCGATAAATCGTCTATAAAAATTCGCAAAGCCCAGAAAACGCTGAAGCGCCTTCAAACTAGTGGGCTGCACCCAATCCAGGACTGCCTGTACCTTGGAACCCTCCATTTGGAAACCTTCTGGGGAGATAATATATCCTAGAAATGCGATTTGCTGAACTTCAAATTCGCACTTCTCCAGCTTCACCCCAAGCCGGTGGTCTCTGAGTTTCTGGAGGACTAAGCGTACATGCTTCTGATGTTCCTCCAGGGAATGGGAGAAGATTAGGATGTCATCTAAGTATACAACTAAGAATCTATCCAAATATTCCCTGAGCACATCGTTCATGAAGTCCTGGAAGACTGCCGGGGCATTACAGAGCCCAAAAGGCATCACCAAATATTCATAATGCCCTGAGTGGGTATTAAAGGCAGTCTTCCATTCATCCCCCTCTCTTATTCGGATTAGATTGTACGCACCGCGTAGGTCAATCTTAGAAAAAATGGTGGCAGTACGAAGCTGGTCAAACAAGACCGAAATGAGAGGCAGTGGGTATGAGTTTTTAATCGTGATACGGTTCAATTCCCTGAAGTCGATGCAGGGTCACAACGAACCGTCCTTTTTACCCACGAAGAAGAACCCCGACCCAACTGGAGACTGTGAAGGTCTGATAAATCCCTTAGCCAAGTTCTCCTGAATGTACTCTGCCATAGCCTGAGTCTCAGGACGTGACAGGGAGTACAACCTGCTCTTGGGAAGCTTAGCATTCGGCAACAAATCAATGGCACAGTCATAGGGGCGATGGGGAGGTAGTGCCTCTGCAACTCTTTTGGAGAACACGTCCGCAAAATCTGCATAACATCCTGGCAATCCTGGCAAACTTAGCTGCGAAAGCCTGACTGGAAGGCTCAAGCAACTCCTGAAACAATCAGTACCCCAACTAAGAATCTCCCCAGAGACCCAGTCAAATTGAGGATTGTGGGCCCTTAACCAGGGTAACCCCAACACCAATGGGGCAAAAGTACAGACAGTCACATAAAAGGACAATTTTTCAGAGTGTGTGGCTCCAATAGACAAAGAAATCTGGCTAGTGCAAGAGGTAATTTTACCCTGGGATAATGGTTCCCCGTTTAACCCACAAATCTCAATTTCCGATGCCAAGGGTACTAAGGGAACAGAGTGTTTCAGGGCGAATTGGCGGTCCATAAAAACCCCGTCGGCCCCACTGTCCACAAAGGCCTCAGTCTTGACAGTTTGACTGAGGATCTTCAAGGTCACCGGAATGATAAAAGTCTTCTTGGGAAATTCTGACTTCTGGCCTGACAGGATATTTCCCATCACCCTCAGGCCCTGAAGTTTTCCAGCTTTTCTGGGCATGATACTACCACATGACCTTTATTCCCACAGTACAAACATAACCCCTGCTGTCTCCTCCGCGTCTTCTCACGCGAGGAGAGGCGGGTAGCCCCAATCTGCATAGGCTCCTCGGAAAATTCCTCAGAGTCTGAGGTTCCCTTGGGAAAGAAGGAAACCTCGGTCTCCCTTTCAAGCCTGCGCTCTCTCAGCCGTCTATCCACCCGAATGGATAACTGCATGAGCTGATCCAAGCTATCAGGCAAGGGATATTGTACCAGTTGGTCTTTTAACTGGTTAGAAAGACCTCTTCGGTACTGGTGTCTCAGGGCTGGGCCATTCCACTGGGTATCATGGGCCAACCTCCGAAACTCCGTACAATAAACCTCAAATGGCCTTCGCCCTTGCTTAAGGATCGAAATCTGAGCCTCGGCTGAGGCTGTCTTGTCAGGGTCATCATACAACATGCCCAGTGCCGTAAAAAAAGCATCAACACTTTTAAGCGACGGACAGTCAGGCTGCAACCCATATGCCCAGACCTGTGGGTCTCCTTGTAGCAAGGAAATCACTATGCCCACCCGCTGAATCTCCGACCCAGAAGACTGAGGCCTAAGCTGGAAATATAGCTTGCAGCTCTCCTTGAAACAAAAGAACTGCGAGCGATCTCCAGAAAAACGATCCGGGAGATTTACTTTCGGCTCCTTAACCCCTGAAGGTACTGCTGCTGCGGGAGCTCCGCCAGCGGCCTGCGAGGTGTGCATTTTAATGGACAAATCATTAAATTGTCGAGTCAGGACCTGCACCTGATCGACCACCTGTTGCAAAGTATTTTGAGGGGTATGCTCCATATTCCCACAAAATTTCAACAGGAGTATTAGGCTGCTGAATATGTTATGCACACCAGTGCCAGCAGGAATGTACTGGTGTCTGAACGGTGAGGGATGCAAAACAAATGAACTCACAGACAGACTGGGGAATATGACATTACATACACAGAAGGTGATAGGGTAACAAAATAAACACAAAGTGAACAGAGAAGCCCAAAGGCTAAGAAACTGGGTGTCTCCCTAATATTAGGAATGCTCAGATGGAAAGAAGCAAGATGTAGTGATTTAATACGTAGAGAACCCGAAATGCTGTTGCTAAGGGCAACAGCAAAACCCTAAAGGGTTACCAACGGGTGTGGCAGTAAACTCCTTGGTCAGAGATGGAATAATAGACACAAGGAGAGTCTCCACAATCCTAGTCCTCACTTGCAGTGCACTGGTTCAGCTTACTGCCACTAAACTGACACCTGAACACCTTGCACAGTGAGAAAGGATTTTGGCAGGCAAGTCTGAGAATACAGCCGCAAACTTGCTAGGTTCACAGAGTAGCAAAAGAACCCCAGCAGGTTAAACGACTGACTCCAGTCTTACTGCTAGGTCTGGATTGGCAGAGTGTAATACCAAATCCAAAGGCCTATTTGCAGTAAGCAACAAACAAATACAAAGTTCACACAGTACTAGCTAGCTTTCAGGAACTGACTAACCAACAAAGATTCAGCAGCATCTGCCTAACCTGAGAAGAGGGTTTATATAGCAGGTGCTGTCCACGCCCCACTCAGACCTCACAGACTGTGAGCACAAAAACCAGCACCGGATCCCCTGCCGTGCACAGAGCCTGTAACCACTGCACAGCAAAAGACCCGAACCAGAGTATCAGCTACGCTCAGGTTACTCCGCTAGCACTTGTCTCCCGGTTTCCATGATGACGTGGCAGCACAGAGCAGGAGACCCTAACAGTACCCCCCCTCTGACGAGGGGTCAAAGAACCCCTACCACCGGGTTTATCGGGGAACTGCGAGAAGAAAGAGTGTAACAGTCTGGGGGCATGAAGATCACAACTGCGCACCCACGACCGCTCCTCCGGGCCATACCCCTTCCAGTGCACCAAAAATGACAGCCGACCCCGAACCATCTTGGAGTCAAGAATCCTTTCAACAACAAACTCCCTCTGGCCACGTATCAGAAGAGGGGAAGGTCTTCCACTGGAAGAAGGATTACTAATCGCCCGTTTTAAAAGGGAACAATGAATTGTTTTATTGATACCCAAAGAACGGGGTAGATCTAACTGAAATGCCACCGGATTGATAACCCTAGTGATCTTATAAGGACCGATGAACCGGGGGCCTAACTTATGAGATGGCTGTCTCAACTTCAAATTCTTGGTAGACAACCAGACGAAGTCCCCTAATTTGAAGCTGCAGGGTCTTTTCCGCTTATCAAAAACCCTTTTGGTCACTAATGACACAGACACAAGGGCTTTCTTCACTTTCCTCCAAATACCTCTAAGGACCGAAACCACAGAGGAACCACCAGGCGTGGAATCCAGGGGGTCAAAAGAATTGGCCTTAAGATGATGCCCATACACACAAAGGAAGGGAGAGATCCCTGTAGCAGAGTGAGCCGCGTTGTTATAGGCAAACTCCGCCATGGACAGATGAGCAACCCAGTCAGTCTGACATTTGGAGACATAACACCTGAGGAACTGCTCCAAGGACTGGTTCACCCTTTCAGTCTGCCCATTAGACTGCGGATGGTAGCCTGACGACAAGCTGACAGAAATCTGGAGATCGGAACAAAATGCCCTCCAGAATTTGGCCACAAACTGGGATCCGCGGTCAGAGACCACATCAAGTGGCAACCCGTGGAGGCGCACAACATGCAGCATAAATAATTCAGACAGGCGTCTGGCCGATGGCAGCCCAACCAATGGAACGAAGTGCGCCATCTTCGAAAACCTGTCAACGACAACCCAGATGGCTGTCATCCCCGAGGATTTGGGTAAGTCCACCACAAAATCCATTGAAATGTGGGTCCATGGCTTAGATGGAATAGAGAGTGGATGTAATGGGCCAACAGGAACCCCTCTAGGAGTCTTATTTCGGGCACAGATGTCACATGCCCGAACCCACTGATCCACATCCCTAGCCACCGAGGGCCACCACACCGCCCTAGATAGCAACTCCCGAGTTCTGGCAATACCCAGGTGACCTGCCGACTTCTTGGCATGGAATTCCAGGAACACTCGCTGTCTTAACCTAGGAGGCACAAACAAAAGACCTACCGGAAGGTCTGGAGGAGCCTGCTCCTGTGCTCTAAGGACTAATGACAAGAGGTCCTGGGTAATGCCCACTTTAATACATGATGGGGACACAATGGGCAATGGCTCCTCGGTGGTCTCCTGGATTGGAGCAAAACTCAGCGAGAGCGCATCAGCCTTGATGTTTTTTGACCCAGGGCGATATGTTATAAAAAAATTAAAGCGAGCAAAAAACAAAGCCCATCGTGCCTGCCTGGCATTGAGGCGCTTCGCTGACTCTAAATATGCCAAATTCTTATGGTCGGTGAGAATTGAGACCACAAACTTAGCCCCCTCAAGCCAGTGTCTCCACTCCTCGAGTGCATCCTTAATAGCCAACAATTCCCGGTTACCCACGTCATAATTCATCTCGGCAGGCGAAAATGTACGGGAAAAGTAAGCACAGGGATGAAGGCGATTATCAGACACCCCCATCTGAGAGAGCACTGCCCCAATACCCATCTCAGAGGCATCCACCTCCACCACAAAAGGACGCTCTGGATCTGGGTGTCGCAGCACCTTGGCCGAGACAAATGCCCTTTTGAGACGGGCAAAAGCCGCTTTGGCCTCACAAGACCAGTGAGCAACATCCGCCCCTTTCTTAGTGAGTGCCACCAAGGGCGCCACTATAGACGAAAATCCAGCGATAAATCGTCTATAAAAATTCGCAAAGCCCAGAAAACGCTGAAGCGCCTTCAAACTAGTGGGCTGCACCCAATCCAGGACTGCCTGTACCTTGGAACCCTCCATTTGGAAACCTTCTGGGGAGATAATATATCCTAGAAATGCGATTTGCTGAACTTCAAATTCGCACTTCTCCAGCTTCGCCCCAAGCCGGTGGTCTCTGAGTTTCTGGAGGACTAAGCGTACATGCTTCTGATGTTCCTCCAGGGAATGGGAGAAGATTAGGATGTCATCTAAGTATACAACTAAGAATCTATCCAAATATTCCCTGAGCACATCGTTCATGAAGTCCTGGAAGACTGCTGGGGCATTACAGAGCCCAAAAGGCATCACCAAATATTCATAATGCCCTGAGTGGGTATTAAAGGCAGTCTTCCATTCATCTCCCTCTCTTATTCGGATTAGATTGTACGCACCGCGTAGGTCAATCTTAGAAAAAATGGTGGCAGTACGAAGCTGGTCAAACAAGACCGAAATGAGAGGCAGTGGGTATGAGTTTTTAATCGTGATACGGTTCAATTCCGTGAAGTCGATGCAGGGTCGCAACGAACCGTCCTTTTTACCCACGAAGAAGAACCCCGACCCAACTGGAAGTCTGATAAATCCCTTAGCCAAGTTCTCCTGAATGTACTCTGCCATAGCCTGAGTCTCAGGACGTGACAGGGAGTACAACCTGCTCTTGGGAAGCTTAGCATTCGGCAACAAATCAATGGCACAGTCATAGGGGCGATGGGGAGGTAGTGCCTCTGCAACTCTTTTGGAGAACACGTCCGCAAAATCTGCATAACATCCTGGCAATCCTGGCAAACTTAGCTGCGAAAGCCTGACTGGAAGGCTCAAGCAACTCCTGAAACAATCAGTACCCCAACTAAGAATCTCCCCAGAGACCCAGTCAAATTGAGGATTGTGGGCCCTTAACCAGGGTAACCCCAACACCAATGGGGCAAAAGTACAGACAGTCACATAAAAGGACAATTTTTCAGAGTGTGTGGCTCCAATAGACAAAGAAATCTGGCTAGTGCAAGAGGTAATTTTACCCTGGGATAATGGTTCCCCGTTTAACCCACAAATCTCAATTTCCGATGCCAAGGGTACTAAGGGAACAGAGTGTTTCAGGGCGAATTGGCGGTCCATAAAAACCCCGTCGGCCCCACTGTCCACAAAGGCCTCAGTCTTGACAGTTTGACCGAGGATCTTCAAGGTCACCGGAATGATAAAAGTCTTCTTGGGAAATTCTGACTTCTGGCCTGACAGGATATTTCCCATCACCCTCAGGCCCTGAAGTTTTCCGGCTTTTCTGGGCATGATACTACCACATGACCTTTATTCCCACAGTACAAACATAACCCCTGCTGTCTCCTCCGCGTCTTCTCACGCGAGGAGAGGCGGGTAGCCCCAATCTGCATAGGCTCCTCGGAAAATTCCTCAGAGTCTGAGGTTCCCTTGGGAAAGAAGGAAACCTCGGTCTCCCTTTCAAGCCTGCGCTCTCTCAGCCGTCTATCCACCCGAATGGATAACTGCATGAGCTGATCCAAGCTATCAGGCAAGGGATATTGTACCAGTTGGTCTTTTAACTGGTTAGAAAGACCTCTTCGGTACTGGTGTCTCAGGGCTGGGTCATTCCACTGGGTATCATGGGCCAACCTCCGAAACTCCGTACAATAAACCTCAACTGGCCTTCGCCCTTGCTTAAGGGTCGAAATCTGAGCCTCGACTGAGGCCGTCTTGTCAGGGTCATCATACAACATGCCCAGTGCCGTAAAAAAAGCATCAACACTTTTAAGCGACGGACAGTCAGGCTGCAACCCATATGCCCAGACCTGTGGGTCTCCTTGTAGCAAGGAAATCACTATGCCCACCCGCTGAATCTCCGACCCAGAAGACTGAGGCCTAAGCTGGAAATATAGCTTGCAGCTCTCCTTGAAACAAAAGAACTGCGAGCGATCTCCAGAAAAACGATCCGGGAGATTTACTTTCGGCTCCTTAACCCCTGAAGGTACTGCTGCTGCGGGAGCTCCGCCAGCGGCCTGCGAGGTGTGCATTTTAATGGACAAATCATTAAATTGTCGAGTCAGGACCTGCACCTGATCGACCACCTGTTGCAAAGTATTTTGAGGGGTATGCTCCATATTCCCACAAAATTTCAACAGGAGTATTAGGCTGCTGAATATGTTATGCACACCAGTGCCAGCAGGAATGTACTGGTGTCTGAACGGTGAGGGATGCAAAACAAATGAACTCACAGACAGACTGGGGAATATGACATTACATACACAGAAGGTGATAGGGTAACAAAATAAACACAAAGTGAACAGAGAAGCCCAAAGGCTAAGAAACTGGGTGTCTCCCTAATATTAGGAATGCTCAGATGGAAAGAAGCAAGATGTAGTGATTTAATACGTAGATAACCCGAAATGCTGTTGCTAAGGGCAACAGCAAAACCCTAAAGGGTTACCAACGGGTGTGGCAGTAAACTCCTTGGTCAGAGATGGAATAATAGACACAAGGAGAGTCTCCACAATCCTAGTCCTCACTTGCAGTGCACTGGTTCAGCTTACTGCCACTAAACTGACACCTGAACACCTTGCACAGTGAGAAAGGATTTTGGCAGGCAAGTCTGAGAATACAGCCGCAAACTTGCTAGGTTCACAGAGTAGCAAAAGAACCCCAGCAGGTTAAACGACTGACTCCAGTCTTACTGCTAGGTCTGGATTGGCAGAGTATAATACCAAATCCCAAGGCCTATTTGCAGTAAGCAACAAACAAATACAAAGTTTACACAGTACTAGCTAGCTTTCAGGAACTGACTAACCAACAAAGATTCAGCAGCATCTGCCTAACCTGAGAAGAGGGTTTATATAGCAGGTGCTGTCCACGCCCCACTCAGACCTCACAGACTGTGAGCACAAAAACCAGCACCGGATCCCCTGCCGTGCACAGAGCCTGTAACCACTGCACAGCAAAAGACCCGAACCGGAGTATCAGCTATGCTCAGGTTACTCCGCTAGCACTTGTCTCCCGGTTGCCATGACGACGTGGCAGCACAGAGCAGGAGACCCTAACAGTACCCCCCCTCTGACGAGGGGTCAAAGAACCCCTACCACCGGGTTTATCGGGGAACTGCGAGAAGAAAGAGCGTAACAGTCTGGGGGCATGAAGATCACAACTGCGCACCCATGACCGCTCCTCCGGGCCATACCCCTTCCAGTGCATCAAAAATGACAGCCGACCCTGAACCATCTTGGAGTCAAGAATCCTTTCAACAACAAACTCCCTCTGGCCATGTATCAGAAGAGGGGAAGGTCTTCCACTGGAAGAAGGATTACTAATCGCCCGTTTTAAAAGGGAACAATGAAATGTTTTATTGATACCCAAAGAACGGGGTAGATCTAACTGAAATGCCACCGGATTGATAACCCTAGTGATCTTATAAGGACCGATGAACCGGGGGCCTAACTTATGAGATGGCTGTCTCAACTTCAAATTCTTGGTAGACAACCAGACGAAGTCCCCTAATTTGAAGCTGCAGGGTCTTTTCCGCTTATCAAAAACCCTTTTGGTCACTAATGACACAGACACAAGGGCTTTCTTCACTTTCCTCCAAATACCTCTAAGGACCGAAACCACAGAGGAACCACCAGGCGTGGAATCCAGGGGGTCAAAAGAATTGGCCTTAGGATGATGCCCATACACACAAAGGAAGGGAGAGATCCCTGTAGCAGAGTGAACAAAATGCCCTCCAGAATTTGGCCACAAACTGGGATCCGCGGTCAGAGACCACATCAAGTGGCAACCCGTGTAGGCGCACAACATGCAGCATAAATAATTCAGACAGGCGTCTGGCCGATGGCAGCCCAACCAATGGAACGAAGTGCGCCATCTTCGAAAACCTGTCAACGACAACCCAGATGGCTGTCATCCCCGAGGATTTGGGCAAGTCCACCACAAAATCCATTGAAATGTGGGTCCATGGCTTAGATGGAATAGAGAGTGGATGTAATGGGCCAACAGGAACCCCTCTAGGAGTCTTATTTCGGGCACAGATGTCACATGCCCGAACCCACTGATCCACATCCCTAGCCACCGAGGGCCACCACACCGCCCTAGATAGCAACTCCCGAGTTCTGGCAATACCCGGGTGACCTGCCGACTTCTTGGCATGGAATTCCAGGAACACTCGCTGTCTTAACCTAGGAGGCACAAACAAAAGACCTACCGGAAGGTCTGGAGGAGCCTGCTCCTGTGCTCTAAGGACTAATGACAAGAGGTCCTGGGTACTGCCCACTTTAATACATGATGGGGACACAATGGGCAATGGCTCCTCGGTGGTCTCCTGGATTGGAGCAAAACTCTGCGAGAGCGCATCAGCCTTGATGTTTTTTGACCCAGGGCGATATGTTATAAAAAAATTAAAGCGAGCAAAAAACAAAGCCGATCGGGCCTGCCTGGCATTGAGGCGCTTCGCTGACTCTAAATATGCCAAATTCTTATGGTCGGTGAGAATTGAGACCACAAACTTAGCCCCCTCAAGCCAGTGTCTCCACTCCTCGAGTGCATCCTTAATAGCCAACAATTCCCGGTTACCCACGTCATAATTCATCTCGGCAGGCGAAAATGTACGGGAAAAGTAAGCACAGGGATGAAGGCGATTATCAGACACCTCCATCTGAGAGAGCACTGCCCCAATACCCATCTCAGAGGCATCCACCTCCACCACAAAAGGACGCTCTGGATCTGGGTGTCGCAGCACCTTGGCCGAGACAAATGCCCTTTTGAGACGGGCAAAAGCCGCTTTGGCCTCACAAGACCAGTGAGCAACATCCGCCCCTTTCTTAGTGAGTGCCACCAAGGGCGCCACTATAGACGAAAATCCAGCGATAAATCGTCTATAAAAATTCGCAAAGCCCAGAAAACGCTGAAGCGCCTTCAAACTAGTGGGCTGCACCCAATCCAGGACTGCCTGTACCTTGGAACCCTCCATTTGGAAACCTTCTGGGGAGATAATATATCCTAGAAATGCGATTTGCTGAACTTCAAATTCGCACTTCTCCAGCTTCGCCCCAAGCCGGTGGTCTCTGAGTTTCTGGAGGACTAAGCGTACATGCTTCCGATATTCCTCCAGGGAATGGGAGAAGATTAGGATGTCATCTAAGTATACAACTAAGAATCTATCCAAATATTCCCTGAGCACATCGTTCATGAAGTCCTGGAAGACTGCCGGGGCATTACAGAGCCCAAAAGGCATCACCAAATATTCATAATGCCCTGAGTGGGTATTAAAGGCAGTCTTCCATTCATCCCCCTCTCTTATTCGGATTAGATTGTACGCACCGCGTAGGTCAATCTTAGAAAAAATGGTGGCAGTACGAAGCTGGTCAAACAAGACCGAAATGAGAGGCAGTGGGTATGAGTTTTTAATCGTGATACGGTTCAATTCCCTGAAGTCGATGCAGGGTCGCAACGAACCGTCCTTTTTACCCACGAAGAAGAACCCCGACCCAACTGGAGACTGTGAAGGTCTGATAAATCCCTTAGCCAAGTTCTCCTGAATGTACTCTGCCATAGCCTGAGTCTCAGGACGTGACAGGGAGTACAACCTGCTCTTGGGAAGCTTAGCATTCGGCAACAAATCAATGGCACAGTCATAGGGGCGATGGGGAGGTAGTGCCTCTGCAACTCTTTTGGAGAACACGTCCGCAAAATCTGCATAACATCCTGGCAATCCTGGCAAACTTAGCTGCGAAAGCCTGACTGGAAGGCTCAAGCAACTCCTGAAACAATCAGTACCCCAACTAAGAATCTCCCCAGAGACCCAGTCAAATTGAGGATTGTGGGCCCTTAACCAGGGTAACCCCAACACCAATGGGGCAAAAGTACAGACAGTCACATAAAAGGACAATTTTTCAGAGTGTGTGGCTCCAATAGACAAAGAAATCTGGCTAGTGCAAGAGGTAATTTTACCCTGGGATAATGGTTCCCCGTTTAACCCACAAATCTCAATTTCCGATGCCAAGGGTACTAAGGGAACAGAGTGTTTCAGGGCGAATTGGCGGTTCATAAAAACCCCGTCGGCCCCACTGTCCACAAAGGCCTCAGTCTTGACAGTTTGACCGAGGATCTTCAAGGTCACCGGAATGATAAAAGTCTTCTTGGGAAATTCTGACTTCTGGCCTGACAGGATATTTCCCATCACCCTCAGGCCCTGAAGTTTTCCGGCTTTTCTGGGCATGATACTACCACATGACCTTTATTCCCACAATACAAACATAACCCCTGCTGTCTCCTCCGCGTCTTCTCACGCGAGGAGAGGCGGGTAGCCCCAATCTGCATAGGCTCCTCGGAAAATTCCTCAGAGTCTGAGGTTCCCTTGGGAAAGAAGGAAACCTCGGTCTCCCTTTCAAGCCTGCGCTCTCTCAGCCGTCTATCCACCCGAATGGATAACTGCATGAGCTGATCCAAGCTATCAGGCAAGGGATATTGTACCAGTTGGTCTTTTAACTGGTTAGAAAGACCTCTTCGGTACTGGTGTCTCAGGGCTGGGTCATTCCACTGGGTATCATGGGCCAACCTCCGAAACTCCGTACAATAAACCTCAACTGGCCTTCGCCCTTGCTTAAGGATCGAAATCTGAGCCTCGGCTGAGGTCGTCTTGTCAGGGTCATCATACAACATGCCCAGTGCCGTAAAAAAAGCATCAACACTTTTAAGCGATGGACAGTCAGGCTGCAACCCATATGCCCAGACCTGTGGGTCTCCTTGTAGCAAGGAAATCACTATGCCCACCCGCTGAATCTCCGACCCAGAAGACTGAGGCCTAAGCTGGAAATATAGCTTGCAGCTCTCCTTGAAACAAAAGAACTGCGAGCGATCTCCAGAAAAACGATCCGGGAGATTTACTTTCGGCTCCTTAACCCCTGAAGGTACTGCTGCTGCGGGAGCTCCGCCAGCGGCCTGCGAGGTGTGCATTTTAATGGACAAATCATTAAATTGTCGAGTCAGGACCTGCACCTGATCGACCACCTGTTGCAAAGTATTTTGAGGGGTATGCTCCATATTCCCACAAAATTTCAACAGGAGTATTAGGCTGCTGAATATGTTATGCACACCAGTGCCAGCAGGAATGTACTGGTGTCTGAACGGTGAGGGATGCAAAACAAATGAACTCACAGACAGACTGGGGAATATGACATTACATACACAGAAGGTGATAGGGTAACAAAATAAACACAAAGTGAACAGAGAAGCCCAAAGGCTAAGAAACTGGGTGTCTCCCTAATATTAGGAATGCTCAGATGGAAAGAAGCAAGATGTAGTGATTTAATACGTAGAGAACCCGAAATGCTGTTGCTAAGGGCAACAGCAAAACCCTAAAGGGTTACCAACGGGTGTGGCAGTAAACTCCTTGGTCAGAGATGGAATAATAGACACAAGGAGAGTCTCCACAATCCTAGTCCTCACTTGCAGTGCACTGGTTCAGCTTACTGCCACTAAACTGACACCTGAACACCTTGCACAGTGAGAAAGGATTTTGGCAGGCAAGTCTGAGAATACAGCCGCAAACTTGCTAGGTTCACAGAGTAGCAAAAGAACCCCAGCAGGTTAAACGACTGACTCCAGTCTTACTGCTAGGTCTGGATTGGCAGAGTGTAATACCAAATCCCAAGGCCTATTTGCAGTAAGCAACAAACAAATACAAAGTTTACACAGTACTAGCTAGCTTTCAGGAACTGACTAACCAACAAAGATTCAGCAGCATCTGCCTAACCTGAGAAGAGGGTTTATATAGCAGGTGCTGTCCACGCCCCACTCAGACCTCACAGACTGTGAGCACAAAAACCAGCACCGGATCCCCTGCCGTGCACAGAGCCTGTAACCACTGCACAGCAAAAGACCCGAACCGGAGTATCAGCTACGCTCAGGTTACTCCGCTAGCACTTGTCTCCCGGTTGCCATGACGACGTGGCAGCACAGAGCAGGAGACCCTAACAGTACCCCCCCTCTGACGAGGGGTCAAAGAACCCCTACCACCGGGTTTATCGGGGAACTGCGAGAAGAAAGAGCGTAACAGTCTGGGGGCATGAAGATCACAACTGCGCACCCATGACCGCTCCTCCGGGCCATACCCCTTCCAGTGCATCAAAAATGACAGCCGACCCCGAACCATCTTGGAGTCAAGAATCCTTTCAACAACAAACTCCCTCTGGCCATGTATCAGAAGAGGGGAAGGTCTTCCACTGGAAGAAGGATTACTAATCGCCCGTTTTAAAAGGGAACAATGAAATGTTTTATTGATACCCAAAGAACGGGGTAGATCTAACTGAAATGCCACCGGATTGATAACCCTAGTGATCCTATAAGGACCGATGAACCGGGGGCCTAACTTATGAGATGGCTGTCTCAACTTCAAATTCTTGGTAGACAACCAGACGAAGTCCCCTAATTTGAAGCTGCAGGGTCTTTTCCGCTTATCAAAAACCCTTTTGGTCACTAATGACACAGACACAAGGGCTTTCTTCACTTTCCTCCAAATACCTCTAAGGACCGAAACCACAGAGGAACCACCAGGCGTGGAATCCAGGGGGTCAAAAGAATTGGCCTTAGGATGATGCCCATACACACAAAGGAAGGGAGAGATCCCTGTAGCAGAGTGAACAAAATGCCCTCCAGAATTTGGCCACAAACTGGGATCCGCGGTCAGAGACCACATCAAGTGGCAACCCGTGGAGGCGCACAACATGCAGCATAAATAATTCAGACAGGCGTCTGGCCGATGGCAGCCCAACCAATGGAACGAAGTGCGCCATCTTCGAAAACCTGTCAACGACAACCCAGATGGCTGTCATCCCCGAGGATTTGGGCAAGTCCACCACAAAATCCATTGAAATGTGGGTCCATGGCTTAGATGGAATAGAGAGTGGATGTAATGGGCCAACAGGAACCCCTCTAGGAGTCTTATTTCGGGCACAGATGTCACATGCCCGAACCCACTGATCCACATCCCTAGCCACCGAGGGCCACCACACCGCCCTAGATAGCAACTCCCGAGTTCTGGCAATACCCGGGTGACCTGCCGACTTCTTGGCATGGAATTCCAGGAACACTCGCTGTCTTAACCTAGGAGGCACAAACAAAAGACCTACCGGAAGGTCTGGAGGAGCCTGCTCCTGTGCTCTAAGGACTAATGACAAGAGGTCCTGGGTACTGCCCACTTTAATACATGATGGGGACACAATGGGCAATGGCTCCTCGGTGGTCTCCTGGATTGGAGCAAAACTCTGCGAGAGCGCATCAGCCTTGATGTTTTTTGACCCAGGGCGATATGTTAAAAAAAATTAAAGTGAGCAAAAAACAAAGCCGATCGGGCCTGCCTGGCATTGAGGCGCTTCGCTGACTCTAAATATGCCAAATTCTTATGGTCGGTGAGAATTGAGACCACAAACTTAGCCCCCTCAAGCCAGTGTCTCCACTCCTCGAGTGCATCCTTAATAGCCAACAATTCCCGGTTACCCACGTCATAATTCATCTCGGCAGGCGAAAATGTACGGGAAAAGTAAGCACAGGGATGAAGGCGATTATCAGACACCTCCATCTGAGAGAGCACTGCCCCAATACCCATCTCAGAGGCATCCACCTCCACCACAAAAGGACGCTCTGGATCTGGGTGTCGCAGCACCTTGGCCGAGACAAATGCCCTTTTGAGACGGGCAAAAGCCGCTTTGGCCTCACAAGACCAGTGAGCAACATCCGCCCCTTTCTTAGTGAGCGCCACCAAGGGCGCCACTATAGACGAAAATCCAGCGATAAATCGTCTATAAAAATTCGCAAAGCCCAGAAAACGCTGAAGCGCCTTCAAACTAGTGGGCTGCACCCAATCCAGGACTGCCTGTACCTTGGAACCCTCCATTTGGAAACCTTCTGGGGAGATAATATATCCTAGAAATGCGATTTGCTGAACTTCAAATTCGCACTTCTCCAGCTTCGCCCCAAGCCGGTGGTCTCTGAGTTTCTGGAGGACTAAGCGTACATGCTTCCGATATTCTTCCAGGGAATGGGAGAAGATTAGGATGTCATCTAAGTATACAACTAAGAATCTATCCAAATATTCCCTGAGCACATCGTTCATGAAGTCCTGGAAGACTGCCGGGGCATTACAGAGCCCAAAAGGCATCACCAAATATTCATAATGCCCTGAGTGGGTATTAAAGGCAGTCTTTCATTCATCCCCCTCTCTTATTCGGATTAGATTGTACGCACCGCGTAGGTCAATCTTAGAAAAAATGGTGGCAGTACGAAGCTGGTCAAACAAGACCGAAATGAGAGGCAGTGGGTATGAGTTTTTAATCGTGATACGGTTCAATTCCCTGAAGTCGATGCAGGGTCGCAACGAACCGTCCTTTTTACCCACGAAGAAGAACCCCGACCCAACTGGAGACTGTGAAGGTCTGATAAATCCCTTAGTCAAGTTCTCCTGAATGTACTCTGCCATAGCCTGAGTCTCAGGACGTGACAGGGAGTACAACCTGCTCTTGGGAAGCTTAGCATTCGGCAACAAATCAATGGCACAGTCATAGGGGCGATGGGGAGGTAGTGCCTCTGCAACTCTTTTGGAGAACACGTCCGCAAAATCTGCATAACATCCTGGCAATCCTGGCAAACTTAGCTGCGAAAGCCTGACTGGAAGGCTCAAGCAACTCCTGAAACAATCAGTACCCCAACTAAGAATCTCCCCAGAGACCCAGTCAAATTGAGGATTGTGGGCCCTTAACCAGGGTAACCCCAACACCAATGGGGCAAAAGTACAGACAGTCACATAAAAGGACAATTTTTCAGAGTGTGTGGCTCCAATAGACAAAGAAATCTGGCTAGTGCAAGAGGTAATTTTACCCTGGGATAATGGTTCCCCGTTTAACCCACAAATCTCAATTTCCGATGCCAAGGGTACTAAGGGAACAGAGTGTTTCAGGGCGAATTGGCGGTTCATAAAAACCCCGTCGGCCCCACTGTCACCAAAGGCCTCAGTCTTGACAGTTTGACCGAGGATCTTCAAGGTCACCGGAATGATAAAAGTCTTCTTGGGAAATTCTGACTTCTGGCCTGACAGGATATTTCCCATCACCCTCAGGCCCTGAAGTTTTCCGGCTTTTCTGGGCATGATACTACCACATGACCTTTATTCCCACAATACAAACATAACCCCTGCTGTCTCCTCCGCGTCTTCTCACGCGAGGAGAGGCGGGTAGCCCCAATCTGCATAGGCTCCTCGGAAAATTCCTCAGAGTCTGAGGTTCCCTTGGGAAAGAAGGAAACCTCGGTCTCCCTTTCAAGCCTGCGCTCTCTCAGCCGTCTATCCACCCGAATGGATAACTGCATGAGCTGATCCAAGCTATCAGGCAAGGGATATTGTACCAGTTGGTCTTTTAACTGGTTAGAAAGACCTCTTCGGTACTGGTGTCTCAGGGCTGGGTCATTCCACTGGGTATCATGGGCCACCCTCCGAAACTCCGTACAATAAACCTCAACTGGCCTTCGCCCTTGGTTAAGGATCGAAATCTGAGCCTCGGCTGAGGTCGTCTTGTCAGGGTCATCATACAACATGCCCAGTGCCGTAAAAAAAGCATCAACACTTTTAAGCGACGGACAGTCAGGCTGCAACCCATATGCCCAGACCTGTGGGTCTCCTTGTAGCAAGGAAATCACTATGCCCACCCGCTGAATCTCCGACCCAGAAGACTGAGGCCTAAGCTGGAAATATAGCTTGCAGCTCTCCTTGAAACAAAAGAACTGCGAGCGATCTCCAGAAAAACGATCCGGGAGATTTACTTTCGGCTCCTTAACCCCTGAAGGTACTGCTGCTGCGGGAGCTCCGCCAGCGGCCTGCGAGGTGTGCATTTTAATGGACAAATCATTAAATTGTCGAGTCAGGACCTGCACCTGATCGACCACCTGTTGCAAAGTATTTTGAGGGGTATGCTCCATATTCCCACAAAATTTCAACAGGAGTATTAGGCTGCTGAATATGTTATGCACACCAGTGCCAGCAGGAATGTACTGGTGTCTGAACGGTGAGGGATGCAAAACAAATGAACTCACAGACAGACTGGGGAATATGACATTACATACACAGAAGGTGATAGGGTAACAAAATAAACACAAAGTGAACAGAGAAGCCCAAAGGCTAAGAAACTGGGTGTCTCCCTAATATTAGGAATGCTCAGATGGAAAGAAGCAAGATGTAGTGATTTAATACGTAGAGAACCCGAAATGCTGTTGCTAAGGGCAACAGCAAAACCCTAAAGGGTTACCAAAGGGTGTGGCAGTAAACTCCTTGGTCAGAGATGGAATAATAGACACAAGGAGAGTCTCCACAATCCTAGTCCTCACTTGCAGTGCACTGGTTCAGCTTACTGCCACTAAACTGACACCTGAACACCTTGCACAGTGAGAAAGGATTTTGGCAGGCAAGTCTGAGAATAAAGCCGCAAATTTGCTAGGTTCACAGAGTAGCAAAAGAACCCCAGCAGGTTAAACGACTGACTCCAGTCTTACTGCTAGGTCTGGATTAGCAGAGTGTAATACCAAATCCCAAGGCCTATTTGCAGTAAGCAACAAACAAATACAAAGTTTACACAGTACTAGCTAGCTTTCAGGAACTGACTAACCAACAAAGATTCAGCAGCATCTGCCTAACCTGAGAAGAGGGTTTATATAGCAGGTGCTGTCCACGCCCCACTCAGACCTCACAGACTGTGAGCACAAAAACCAGCACCGGATCCCCTGCCGTGCACAGAGCCTGTAACCACTGCACAGCAAAAGACCCGGACCGGAGTATCAGCTACGCTCAGGTTACTCCGCTAGCACTTGTCTCCCGGTTGCCATGACGACGTGGCAGCACAGAGCAGGAGACCCTAACAGTACCCCCCCTCTGACGAGGGGTCAAAGAACCCCTACCACCGGGTTTATCGGGGAACTGCGAGAAGAAAGAGCGTAACAGTCTGGGGGCATGAAGATCACAACTGCGCACCCACGACCGCTCCTCCGGGCCATACCCCTTCCAGTGCACCAAAAATGACAGCCGACCCCGAACCATCTTGGAGTCAAGAATCCTTCCAACAACAAACTCCCTCTGGCCACGTATCAGAAGAGGGGAAGGTCTTCCACTGGAAGAAGGATTACTAATCGCCCGTTTTAAAAGGGAACAATGAAATGTTTTATTGATACCCAAAGAACGGGGTAGATCTAACTGAAATGCCACCGGATTGATAACCCTAGTGATCTTATAAGGACCGATGAACCGGGGGCCTAACTTATGAGATGGCTGTCTCAACTTCAAATTCTTGGTAGACAACCAGACGAAGTCCCCTAATTTGAAGCTGCAGGGTCTTTTCCGCTTATCAAAAACCCTTTTGGTCACTAATGACACAGACACAAGGGCTTTCTTCACTTTCCTCCAAATACCTCTAAGGACCGAAACCACAGAGGAACCACCAGGCGTGGAGTCCAGGGGGTCAAAAGAATTGGCCTTAGGATGATGCCCATACACACAAAGGAAGGGAGAGATCCCTGTAGCAGAGTGAGCCGCGTTGTTATAGGCAAACTCCGCCATGGACAGATGAGCAACCCAGTCAGTCTGACACTTGGAGACATAACACCTGAGGAACTGCTCCAAGGACTGGTTCACCCTTTCAGTCTGCCCATTAGACTGCGGATGGTAGCCTGACGACAAGCTGACAGAAATCTGGAGATCGGAACAAAATGCCCTCCAGAATTTGGCCATAAACTGGGATCCGCGGTCAGAGACCACATCAAGTGGCAACCCGTGGAGGCGCACAACATGCAGCATAAATAATTCAGACAGGCGTCTGGCCGATGGCAGCCCAACCAATGGAACGAAGTGTGCCATCTTCGAAAACCTGTCAACGACAACCCAGATGGCTGTCATCCCCGAGGATTTGGGCAAGTCCACCACAAAATCCATTGAAATGTGGGTCCATGGCTTAGATGGAATAGAGAGTGGATGTAATGGGCCAACAGGAACCCCTCTAGGAGTCTTATTTCGGGCACAGATGTCACATGCCCGAACCCACTGATCCACATCCCTAGCCACCGAGGGCCACCACACCGTCCTAGATAGCAACTCCCGAGTTCTGGCAATACCCGGGTGACCTGCCGACTTCTTGGCATGGAATTCCAGGAACACTCGCTGTCTTAACCTAGGAGGCACAAACAAAAAACCTACCGGAAGGTCTGAAGGAGCCTGCTCCTGTGCTCTAAGGACTAATGACAAGAGGTCCTGGGTAATGCCCACTTTAATACATGATGGGGACACAATGGGCAATGGCTCCTCGGTGGTCTCCTGGATTGGAGCAAAACTCCGCGAGAGCGCATCAGCCTTGATGTTTTTTGACCCAGGGCGATATGTTATCAAAAAATTAAAGCGAGCAAAAAACAAAGCCCATCGTGCCTGCCTGGCATTGAGGCGCTTCGCTGACTCTAAATATGCCAAATTCTTATGGTCGGTGAGAATTGAGACCACAAACTTAGCCCCCTCAAGCCAGTGTCTCCACTCCTCGAGTGCATCCTTAATAGCCAACAATTCCCGGTTACCCACGTCATAATTCATCTCGGCAGGCGAAAATTTACGGGAAAAGTAAGCACAGGGATGAAGGTGATTATCAGACACCCCCATCTGAGAGAGCACTGCCCCAATACCCATCTCAGAAGCATCCACCTCCACCACAAAAGGACGCTCTGGATCTGGGTGTCGCAGCACCTTGGCCGAGACAAATGCCCTTTTGAGACGAGCAAAAGCCGCTTTGGCCTCACAAGACCAGTGAGCAACATCCGCCCCTTTCTTAGTGAGTGCCACCAAGGGCGCCACTATAGACGAAAATCCAGCGATAAATCGTCTATAAAAATTCGCAAAGCCCAGAAAACGCTGAAGCGCCTTCAAACTAGTGGGCTGCACCCAATCCAGGACTGCCTGTACCTTGGAACCCTCCATTTGGAAACCTTCTGGGGAGATAATATATCCTAGAAATGTGATTTGCTGAACTTCAAATTCGCACTTCTCCAGCTTCGCCCCAAGCCGGTGGTCTCTGAGTTTCTGGAGGACTAAGCGTACATGCTTCTGATGTTCCTCCAGGGAATGGGAGAAGATTAGGATGTCATCTAAGTATACAACTAAGAATCTATCCAAATATTCCCTGAGCACATCGTTCATGAAGTCCTGGAAGACTGCCGCGGCATTACAGAGCCCAAAAGGCATCACCAAATATTCATAATGCCCTGAGTGGGTATTAAAGGCAGTCTTCCATTCATCCCCCTCTCTTATTCGGATTAGATTGTACGCACCGCGTAGGTCAATCTTAGAAAAAATGGTGGCAGTACGAAGCTGGTCAAACAAGACCGAAATGAGAGGCAGTGGGTATGAGTTTTTAATCGTGATACGGTTCAATTCCCTGAAGTCGATGCAGGGTCGCAACGAACCGTCCTTTTTACCCACGAAGAAGAACCCCGACCCAACTGGAGACTGTGAAGGTCTGATAAATCCCTTAGCCAAGTTCTCCTGAATGTACTCTGCCATAGCCTGAGTCTCAGGACGTGACAGGGAGTACAACCTGCTCTTGGGAAGCTTAGTATTCGGCAACAAATCAATGGCACAGTCATAGGGGCGATGGGGAGGTAGTACGTCTGCAACTCTTTTGGAGAACACGTCCGCAAAATCTGCATAACATCCTGGCAATCCTGGCAAACTTAGCTGCCAAAGCCTGACTGGAAGGCTCAAGCAACTCCTGAAACAATCAGTACCCCAACTAAGAATCTCCCCAGAGACCCAGTCAAATTGAGGATTGTGGGCCCTTAACCAGGGTAACCCCAACACCAATGGGGCAAAAGTACAGACAGTCACATAAAAGGACAATTTTTCAGAGTGTGTGGCTCCAATAGACAAAGAAATCTGGCTAGTGCAAGAAGTAATTTTACCCTGGGCTAATGGTTCCCCGTTTATCCCACAAATCTCAATTTCCGATGCCAAGGGTACTAAGGGAACAGAGTGTTTCAGGGCGAATTGGCGGTCCATAAAAACCCCGTCGGCCCCACTGTCCACAAAGGCCTCAGTCTTGACAGTTTGACCGAGGATCTTCAAGGTCACCGGAATGATAAAAGTCTTCTTGGGAAATTCTGACTTCTGGCCTGACAGGATATTTCCCATCACCCTCAGGCCCTGAAGTTTTCCGGCTTTTCTGGGCATGATACTACCACATGACCTTTATTCCCACAATACAAACATAACCCCTGCTGTCTCCTCTGCGTCTTCTCATGCGAGGAGAGGCGGGTAGCCCCAATCTGCATAGGCTCCTCGGAAAATTCCTCAGAGTCTGAGGTTCCCTTGGGAAAGAAGGAAACCTCGGTCTCCCTTTCAAGCCTGCGCTCTCTCAGCCGTCTATCCACCCGAATGGATAACTGCATGAGCTGATCCAAGCTATCAGGCAAGGGATATTGTACCAGTTGGTCTTTTAACTGGTTAGAAAGACCTCTTCGGTACTGGTGTCTCAGGGCTGGGTCATTCCACTGGGTATCATGGGCCAACCTCCGAAACTCCGTACAATAAACCTCAACTGGCCTTCGCCCTTGCTTAAGGATCGAAATCTGAGTCTCGGCTGAGGCCGTCTTGTCAGGGTCATCATACAACATGCCCAGTGCCGTAAAAAAAGCATCAACACTTTTAAGCGACGGACAGTCAGGCTGCAACCCATATGCCCAGACCTGTGGGTCTCCTTGTAGCAAGGAAATCACTATGCCCACCCGCTGAATCTCCGACCCAGAAGACTGAGGCCTAAGCTGGAAATATAGCTTGCAGCTCTCCTTGAAACAAAAGAACTGCGAGCGATCTCCAGAAAAACGATCCGGGAGATTTACTTTTGGCTCCTTAACCCCTGAAGGTTGTTAGGGTCTCCTGCCCTGTGCTGCCACGTCGTCATGGCAACCGGGAGACAAGTGCTAGTGGAGTAACCTGAGCGCAGCTGATACTCCGGTTCGGGTCTTTTGCTGTGCAGTGGTTATAGGCTCTGTGCACGGCAGGGGATCCGGTGCTGGTTTTTGTGCTCACAGTCTGTGAGGTCTGAGTGGGGCGTGGACAGCACCTGCTTTATAAGGCCTCTTTTCAGGGTAAGCAGATGCTGCTGAATCTCTGTTGGTTAGTCAGTTCATGAAAGTTAGCCAGTACTGTGTAGCTTTGTATTTGTTTGTTGCTTACTGCAAATAGGCCTGGGGATTTGGTATTACACTCTGCCAATCCAGACCTAGCAGTAAGACTGGAGTCAGTCGTTTAGCTTGCTGGGGTTCTGTTATTACTCTGTGAACTTAGCAAGTTTGCGGCTGTATTCTAACACTTGCCTGTCTAATCCTGTCTCACTGTGCTAGGTGTCAGGGGTCAGTTTAGTGGCAGTAAGCTTAAACCTGTGCACTGCAAGTGAGAATCAGGATTGTGGAGGCTCTCCTTGTGTCTATCATTCCATCTCTGACCAAGGAGTTTACTGCCACACCCGTTGGTAACCCTTTAGGGTTTTGCTGTTGCCCTTAGCAACAGCATTTCGGGTTCTCTACGTATTAAAACACAACATCTTGCTTTTTACATCTGAGCAGTTCTAATACAAGGGAGATACCCAGTTCCTTAGCCTCTGGGCTTCTCTGTTCACTGTGTGTGTATTTTGTTACCCTATCACCTTCTGTGTACGTTATGTCATATTCCCCAGTTTGTCTGTGAGTCCATTTGTTTTGCATAACAGTTCAAACACCAGTACATTCCTGCAGACACTGGAGTGCATAACAGTTCTGACACTAGTACTTTCCTGCAGGCACTGGTGTGCATAACATATTCAGCAGCCTAATACTCCTGTTGAAATTTTGTGGGAATATGGAGCATACCCTTCAAAATACGTTGCAACAGGTGGTCGATCAGGTGCAGGTCCTGACTCGGCAATTTAATGATTTGTCCATTAAAATGCACACCTCCCAGGCTGCTGGCGGAGCTCCCGCAGCAGCAGCACCTGCAGGGGTTAAGGAGCCGAAAGTAAATCTCCCGGATCGTTTTTCTGGAGATCGCTCGCAGTTCTTTTGTTTCAAGGAGAGCTGCAAGCTATACTTCCGGCTTAGGCCTCAGTCTTCTGGGTCGGAGATTCAGCGGGTGGGCATAGTGATTTCCTTGCTACAAGGAGACCCACAGGTCTGGGCATATGGGTTGCAGCCTGACTGTCCGTCGCTTAAAAGTGTTGATGCTTTTTTTACGGCACTGGGCATGTTGTATGATGACCCTGACAAGACGGCCTCAGCCGAGGCTCAGATTTCGATCCTTAAGCAAGGGCGAAGGCCAGTTGAGGTTTACTGTACGGAGTTTCGGAGGTTGGCCCATGATACCCAGTGGAATGACCCAGCCCTGAGACACCAGTACCGAAGAGGTCTTTCTAACCAGATAAAGGACCAACTGGTACAATATCCCTTGCCTGATAGCTTGGATCAGCTCATGCAGTTATCCATCCGGGTGGATAGACGGCTGAGAGAGCGTAGGCTTGAAAGGGAGACTGAGATTTCCTTCCTTCCCAAGGGAACCTCAGACTCTGAGGAATTTTCTGAGGAGCCTATGCAGATTGGGGCTACCCGCCTCTCCTCGCGTGAGAAGACGCGGAGGAGACAGCAGGGGTTGTGTTTGTACTGTGGGAATAAAGGTCATGTGGTAGTATCATGCCCAGAAAAGCCGGAAAACTTCAGGGCCTGAGGGTGATGGGAAATATCCTGTCAGGCCAGAAGTCAGAATTTCCCAAGAAGACTTTTATCATTCCGGTGACCTTGAAGATCCTCAGTCAAACTGTCAAGACTGAGGCCTTTGTGGACAGTGGGGCCGACGGGGTTTTTATGGACCGCCAATTCGCCCTTAAACACTCTGTTCCCTTAGTACCCTTGGCATCGGAAATTGAGATTTGTGGGTTAAACGGGGAACCATTATCCCAAGGTAAAATTACCTCTTGCACTAGCCAGATTTCTTTGTTTATTGGAGCCACACACTCTGAAAAATTGTCCTTTTATGTGACTGTCTGTACTTTTGCCCCATTGGTGTTGGGGTTACCCTGGTTAAGGGCCCACAATCCTCAATTTGACTGGGTCTCTGGGGAGATTCTTAGTTGAGGTACAAAATGTGGGGTGGTGTTTATCGATGTACAGGGCGCATATAGTAAATTTAAAACATTGAATACATCCCTTAGGTTACTGGAGAGGTGGTGAATCCTTAGTATGATAGCTTGATGGATTATTCTGGTGTTTTCTTCCTCCTCTCATAAAATCATGTAAGGATCCAAATGTTCATAGAAAACAGAAAGTAGAAAGAGAAATGTGTAGGACAGTTTTTCTACCAGTCGATTATTTCCACAACTTTAGGAAAAAAAGGCGTACCCCACTCACACAGAAACAAGTGAGTGGAAACCCATAAAGGTATCTTTACATCAATAGGAATGTTAAAGATTAACTTGCAGGGGCGTACCCAGAACTCACACAGGTGAAGTAATGGAAATTCCCGTAAGGGTATCTTTAGTAAACCTTCAAATATTCATCAGATGCGTACCCCAACTTACACGGACAGTGGTTGGGACATATACATAAAGGTATCTTTCAAGTATTCAACCAGCAAGCAAGATGCGTACCACAACTCACTAGATATGGAGATGTTCAACTCCTATAATGGTATCTTTATCCTCGGGTTTAAGCAGTTTTTCCACACAGGATACACGAAAAAGACCAGGAAAAAGTTCCACTTTCTCAGTTTAAAATAAAAAGGGTTTATTTCCCAAAATATTAAAAATATGATAATACAATTATCACAAAAATAATAAACAAAAATTCAAACACTAAAAAAACACTAAAAAAAAAAAAAAAAAAAATTTAATAGGGATAAAATTGAACAGGTGTCACAGGGGAACCAGGACATTGATAAGAAAGATAGTCCAGGATGTTCCCAGGACCCTCCACCCCATCAGAATGAAGTAACATATCCTAAAAAATCTCAAAGAAGGAATTTGGCCCCAAGTAGACCCTTTGATGCAAAAGAAAAAGAGAAAGAAAGGAATAATCGACCACCATCTAATTTTGGTAGATCACGTGATAAGAGAAATACATATAGAAATTATAGGGAAAAAACACCAGAATGGAGAGGTCCCCCACCAAGGGAAAGAAACTATGGGTTTGTTAACAGGGAGAAAGCCCATAGATGGACAGAGGACCGTTATTCTCCACTGGGTAGAGCTGCGGATGTGGAACAACATTTTTTAGAGAATCGCTATCACCAAAACCGCCGCCGGTAATACCGCATAAAGTTAGGAGGGGTAAGAGAGGAGGGATCTCTAAACCCCACAGAGGAAAACGAAAAAGAAAACGTAGAACAAAAAAGGGTGAAATCAATAGGGAGGGAGAAGTCCCACATATAAAGGAAATAAAAGATGTCTGTTCAACTAAGATTTTCAATCTTAGTTCGCACACATTATCAGATAGTGAAACATCGGTTTTACGAAAGGGTTTAAAATATGCCCCGACCAACTCAGTAAATGCCTTTGAAATCTATTTAGATGTACAAAGATATTTGAGAAAGCTTACAATTAAGAAATTTTTTGCTAATCAAGAAGAAAATATGGATAGGAATATACCCACAGCCACCCCCTTTAAACCCAGATCTATATTCTATCCCAAACACATACAAGGCCCATTTATTGAGAGCTTTGGTGCTATGGTTCTAGGAGATCTGGAAAAACTGCAAATTAAATCCAAGAAACCCCAAAACTTCACTTTTAAAGAAAGAAAGGCCCTAAAAGACCTAAAACAACTAAAGGAAGTAGTGATCAAACCCTCCGATAAAGGGGGGGGAGTGGTCCTGATGGATTTGATCGATTATGAAAAAGAAGTCTTCCGTCAGTTGAATGACACAATGACATACAAAAGATTAAGATCTGATCCCTCCAATATCATTTTATCAAAACTGAAAGATTATATTGATAAATATGAAAAGATGGGCACCATCAGCCCTAAAGAGGCTAAATTTATTTTGATCGATGAACCTGTGGTGCCGGTCATATACGTGTTGCCCAAGGTACATAAAAGCACCACAAATCCCCCTGGACGACCGATAATATCGGGTGTACAATCGTTATCCTCTAACTTGTCCAGATTCATTGATTATCTTCTACAGCCCTTGGTAATCCAAAACAAATCCCATCTAAAGGATACCAAGGACTTTCTTAGACTCTTGGATTCTATACAGTGGGAGGATGGAGACATCCTGGTGACCGCAGATGTAAGTTCCCTCTACACCATCATCAATCATGATGATGGTGTAGAGGCGATTACCCATTTCTTGGAAGGGTCGGACTATAATAAGGATCTTAAGGAAATGCTTATAGAGGGTATCAAATTTATTCTCAATAACAATTTTTTCCTCTTTCAGGACCAGTTTTTCATTCAAAGGACTGGAACGGCTATGGGCACCAGATTCGCTCCGAGCTATGCAAATCTGTTCCTAGGGCTATGGGAACTCAACACCATTTGGACTAATAATCCATACGGAGCGAATCTGGTGTCCTACGCCCGTTATATAGATGACATATTCTTCCTCTGGAGGGGGGATGTCACTATGTTAGAAAGCTTCTGTGTCTCTCTCAATACGAACGATAAAAACATTGCTTTGACGTTTGAAAAGAGCACCGAGACAGTAAATTTCTTGGACATAACAATATATGTGAAGGAGGGTCAATTACACACAAAGACTTACTCAAAACCTACTGACTCCGGATCATATATATCCACTAGTAGCTGCCATCATAACAACTGGCTTGACTCAATTCCATTGAGTCAACTAAAAAGGGTGAAACGAAACTGCACGGAGCCCAATGTTTTTGAGTCCCAAGCAGAAATAATGAGTGAGAAATTCACTGCATGTGGATATAACAAGAATACAGTTGAAAGGGCCCTTATAAAGGCAAAAAATACTGATCGTAATGACTTGATTTATAGTGAAAAAAATAAGCAAAGTAACCTTAAAAAAAATACATATGAATGGGCATTTATTACGGAATTTAACCAACAACATAGGGAAATAGAAAATATCTTGAGGAAACATTGGGACTTGGTAAAAAAGGATCCGGTTATCGGACCTTTAGTCCCTTTGAAACCCACCCACATTTATAGAAAAGCCCCAAACTTAAGAAATAAGCTGGTTTCCAGCATGCTGCCATCCAATAAACCTTCACATAGGATAACCTCGAAAGGTTTCTATAGATGCGGAAATTGCATCGGATGTAGATCTATCAAAAGTGAAGGGAAAAACAAAATTGAGAATATTGAAATAAATGGAAAAAATCATGTTATCAAAGATTTCATAACATGTGACAGTAAAAATGTCATTTATGCCATAAAGTGCAGCTGCAATCTCTTTTACATAGGACGTACCAGTAGGGCATTAAAAATTCGCCTAGGCGAGCATATAAGAAACATAAAAAAGGGGTTAGCTACCCACTCACTTTCTGCCCACTTTCAGACTAAACATAACTGCTCTATTACGGAGGTAATGGGGTTTTATGGTATTAAACACGTTCAAGAAAATAAACGTAAGAAGGATCTAGCTTCACAGCTTGCAAAATCAGAGATGCAATGTATTTTTACATATGGGACTTTGAATCCACACGGCTTAAACTACGATTTTGAGCTAAAGTGGTTTCTGTGAGAAAAAAATGACATTTTTTATTGTAATCTGTTTTCCCTATTATAATCCGTTTTTGTATAATTATACATGCTAACATCTTAGAATAACTTCTTTCTATGTAATATGTTCATTAACACCCGTTTTTATACTTTGTTGAATACTCAGTTAATATCTCTGGAGTCCGTGTATATTTGGCCGCTGAACTACATATCCCATGATCCTTCTGGGAAAGTTTTAATATTTGCGGAACGTCACTTCCGGTCCGCGCACACAAACGGAACCAATATGAGGGGATAATGGAGGACGCATTGGAAGAATCGTCACCCGACTTCCGGCGGATCTCCATATAAGGAAACAAGAGCTCTGTACGGAAACTACATCCCCCACAAGTCTCAGCGGCTCCACACGAAAACGGACGAAAAATGAATTATATTTGTTATCTTGTACATATGATTTAGACAGCTAAAGCACCCTATTTAATAGTTAGGTTGTTTTCACTGTTATAGCCCTTCTCTCCTGAATTATTAGAACCCTGAACATCCGGCGGATTCCCTTACATGGGCATGCACTTCCGCTTATTCTTACTACATTACCCATGATTCCTATCGGTTTAGTATATTAAGGTCGAATTAAGACCTTTTAGGGCCTTATAATTTATACCAAATAACTAAAATAGTATTTAATACATGGGAGGTTTACTCTGTATAAAGTATTTATATATTTTGCTGAAGTTTTAAAGTGATGTAATTAAGTAATCAATTAATGATGTAATTTCCTACTACTCACCCATTGGATGTCTATAGTATAAATATCCAGACTCCACACAGTACAAACAGTTCTTGAAAAAGGTCCTCTTGAAAGACCGAAACGCGTTGAACAAACAGTACTGTGAGTAACCTGGGACGTTTTTAAAAAAACCGGACCTGTTTTTTTAGTGTTTTTTTAGTGTTTGAATTTTTGTTTATTATTTTTGTGATAATTGTATTATCATATTTTTAATATTTTGGGAAATAAACCCTTTTTATTTTAAACTGAGAAAGTGGAACTTTTTCCTGGTCTTTTTCGTGTATCCTGTGTGGAAAAACTGCTTAAACCCGAGGATAAAGATACCATTATAGGAGTTGAACATCTCCATATCTAGTGAGTTGTGGTACGCATCTTGCTTGCTGGTTGAATACTTGAAAGATACCTTTATGTATATGTCCCAACCACTGTCCGTGTAAGTTGGGGTACGCATCTGATGAATATTTGAAGGTTTACTAAAGATACCCTTATGGGAATTTCCATTACTTCACCTGTGTGAGTTCTGGGTACGCCCCTGCAAGTTAATCTTTAACATTCCTATTGATGTAAAGATACCTTTATGGGTTTCCACTCACTTGTTTCTGTGTGAGTGGGGTACGCCTTTTTTTCCTAAAGTTGTGGAAATAATCGACTGGTAGAAAAACTGTCCTACACATTTCTCTTTCTACTTTCTGTTTTCTATGAACATTTGGATCCTTACATGATTTTATGAGAGGAGGAAGAAAACACCAGAATAATCCATCAAGCTATCATACTAAGGATTCACCACCTCTCCAGTAACCTAAGGGATGTATTCAATGTTTTAAATTTACTATATGCGCCCTGTACATCGATAAACACCACCCCACATTTTGTACTATAGATTGTTCTTGTAAAACTAGGTGATTTTTACACTGGTTTTTATAGTGGACGGGCTGCAGTGCGCCATACGAATAAATAGTTCAGAACAAAACCTTTTCTGTGTACTTCTCCATATCACCTCTGAACTATTTGTCCGACCGGCTGCATTTATCTAGTTTTATATTTTTTTCTGTGTTTACCTATTCTGAAAATGTTCACTTTAAGAGAAGAACGGATGCAGACTTTTGAAAAGTTATTTGGGGGAGAAAATGTCCCATCAAATCTTGTTGATTTTGACCTCAATAATATCATGCATAAATTAGAGAGTACTCTCCTTAAGGAGAGTAAGGTGTGGTGGGAGATTGCCACCCTAGAAAAATATCTCACACATGATTTAATACCTCGAGGCCTAAAAATCAACAAGATCTCCTCTTTTAATACATCAAATGAGGATTTTAAAAAGGATTGGGATTATGCCATAAAAAATTGCTCCCTAACCTTGATCAAGTTGGTTATTAGAGAAAGGAAAAAGGAATTGAGCAAGTTAGATACAGAGATTGCTGAATATAAATCATTAGCATCCCCTTTTTCAGGCCAAGAGGAATATAAATCCCTAGAACAGGAAATTGAGGTAAAATTAAAAAGAGCACAGAAACAATTGATAGAAAAGAAAAAAAAAAAAAAAAAATTAATAGGGATAAAATTGAACAGGTGTCACAGGGGAACCAGGACATTGATAAGAAAGATAGTCCAGGATGTTCCCAGGACCCTCCACCCCATCAGAATGAAGTAACATATCCTAAAAAATCTCAAAGAAGGAATTTGGCCCCAAGTAGACCCTTTGATGCAAAAGAAAAAGAGAAAGAAAGGAATAATCGACCACCATCTAATTTTGGTAGATCACGTGATAAGAGAAATACATATAGAAATTATAGGGAAAAAACACCAGAATGGAGAGGTCCCCCACCAAGGGAAAGAAACTATGGGTTTGTTAACAGGGAGAAAGCCCATAGATGGACAGAGGACCGTTATTCTCCACTGGGTAGAGCTGCGGATGTGGAACAACATTTTTTAGAGAATCGCTATCACCAAAACCGCCGCCGGTAATACCGCATAAAGTTAGGAGGGGTAAGAGAGGAGGGATCTCTAAACCCCACAGAGGAAAACGAAAAAGAAAACGTAGAACAAAAAAGGGTGAAATCAATAGGGAGGGAGAAGTCCCACATATAAAGGAAATGAAAGATGTCTGTTCAACTAAGATTTTCAATCTTAGTTCGCACACATTATCAGATAGTGAAACATCGGTTTTACGAAAGGGTTTAAAATATGCCCCGACCAACTCAGTAAATGCCTTTGAAATCTATTTAGATGTACAAAGATATTTGAGAAAGCTTACAATTAAGAAATTTTTTGCTAATCAAGAAGAAAATATGGATAGGAATATACCCACAGCCACCCCCTTTAAACCCAGATCTATATTCTATCCCAAACACATACAAGGCCCATTTATTGAGAGCTTTGGTGCTATGGTTCTAGGAGATCTGGAAAAACTGCAAATTAAATCCAAGAAACCCCAAAACTTCACTTTTAAAGAAAGAAAGGCCCTAAAAGACCTAAAACAACTAAAGGAAGTAGTGATCAAACCCTCCGATAAAGGGGGGGGAGTGGTCCTGATGGATTTGATCGATTATGAAAAAGAAGTCTTCCGTCAGTTGAATGACACAATGACATACAAAAGATCAAGATCTGATCCCTCCAATATCATTTTATCAAAACTGAAAGATTATATTGATAAATATGAAAAGATGGGCACCATCAGCCCTAAAGAGGCTAAATTTATTTTGATCGATGAACCTGTGGTGCCGGTCATATACGTGTTGCCCAAGGTACATAAAAGCACCACAAATCCCCCTGGACGACCGATAATATCGGGTGTACAATCGTTATCCTCTAACTTGTCCAGATTCATTGATTATCTTCTACAGCCCTTGGTAATCCAAAACAAATCCCATCTAAAGGATACCAAGGACTTTCTTAGACTCTTGGATTCTATACAGTGGGAGGATGGAGACATCCTGGTGACCGCAGATGTAAGTTCCCTCTACACCATCATCAATCATGATGATGGTGTAGAGGCGATTACCCATTTCTTGGAAGGGTCGGACTATAATAAGGATCTTAAGGAAATGCTTATAGAGGGTATCAAATTTATTCTCAATAACAATTTTTTCCTCTTTCAGGACCAGTTTTTCATTCAAAGGACTGGAACGGCTATGGGCACCAGATTCGCTCCGAGCTATGCAAATCTGTTCCTAGGGCTATGGGAACTCAACACCATTTGGACTAATAATCCATACGGAGCGAATCTGGTGTCCTACGCCCGTTATATAGTTGACATATTCTTCCTCTCGAGGGGGGATGTCACTATGTTAGAAAGCTTCTGTGTCTCTCTCAATACGAACGATAAAAACATTGCTTTGACGTTTGAAAAGAGCACCGAGACAGTAAATTTCTTGGACATAACAATATATGTGAAGGAGGGTCAATTACACACAAAGACTTACTCAAAACCTACTGACTCCGGATCATATATATCCACTAGTAGCTGCCATCATAACAACTGGCTTGACTCAATTCCATTGAGTCAACTAAAAAGGGTGAAACGAAACTGCACGGAGCCCAATGTTTTTGAGTCCCAAGCAGAAATAATGAGTGAGAAATTCACTGCATGTGGATATAACAAGAATACAGTTGAAAGGGCCCTTATAAAGGCAAAAAATACTGATCGTAATGACTTGATTTATAGTGAAAAAAATAAGCAAAGTAACCTTAAAAAAAATACATATGAATGGGCATTTATTACGGAATTTAACCAACAACATAGGGAAATAGAAAATATCTTGAGGAAACATTGGGACTTGGTAAAAAAGGATCCGGTTATCGGACCTTTAGTCCCTTTGAAACCCACCCACATTTATAGAAAAGCCCCAAACTTAAGAAATAAGCTGGTTTCCAGCATGCTGCCATCCAATAAACCTTCACATAGGATAACCTCGAAAGGTTTCTATAGATGCGGAAATTGCATCGGATGTAGATCTATCAAAAGTGAAGGGAAAAACAAAATTGAGAATATTGAAATAAATGGAAAAAATCATGTTATCAAAGATTTCATAACATGTGACAGTAAAAATGTCATTTATGCCATAAAGTGCAGCTGCAATCTCTTTTACATAGGACGTACCAGTAGGGCATTAAAAATTCGCCTAGGCGAGCATATAAGAAACATAAAAAAGGGGTTAGCTACCCACTCACTTTCTGCCCACTTTCAGACTAAACATAACTGCTCTATTACGGAGGTAATGGGGTTTTATGGTATTAAACACGTTCAAGAAAATAAACGTAAGAAGGATCTAGCTTCACAGCTTGCAAAATCAGAGATGCAATGTATTTTTACATATGGGACTTTGAATCCACACGGCTTAAACTACGATTTTGAGCTAAAGTGGTTTCTGTGAGAAAAAAATGACATTTTTTATTGTAATCTGTTTTCCCTATTATAATCCGTTTTTGTATAATTATACATGCTAACATCTTAGAATAACTTCTTTCTATGTAATATGTTCATTAACACCCGTTTTTATACTTTGTTGAATACTCAGTTAATATCTCTGGAGTCCGTGTATATTTGGCCGCTGAACTACATATCCCATGATCCTTCTGGGAAAGTTTTAATATTTGCGGAACGTCACTTCCGGTCCGCGCACACAAACGGAACCAATATGAGGGGATAATGGAGGACGCATTGGAAGAATCGTCACCCGACTTCCGGCGGATCTCCATATAAGGAAACAAGAGCTCTGTACGGAAACTACATCCCCCACAAGTCTCAGCGGCTCCACACGAAAACGGACGAAAAATGAATTATATTTGTTATCTTGTACATATGATTTAGACAGCTAAAGCACCCTATTTAATAGTTAGGTTGTTTTCACTGTTATAGCCCTTCTCTCCTGAATTATTAGAACCCTGAACATCCGGCGGATTCCCTTACATGGGCATGCACTTCCGCTTATTCTTACTACATTACCCATGATTCCTATCGGTTTAGTATATTAAGGTCGAATTAAGACCTTTTAGGGCCTTATAATTTATACCAAATAACTAAAATAGTATTTAATACATGGGAGGTTTACTCTGTATAAAGTATTTATATATTTTGCTGAAGTTTTAAAGTGATGTAATTAAGTAATCAATTAATGATGTAATTTCCTACTACTCACCCATTGGATGTCTATAGTATAAATATCCAGACTCCACACAGTACAAACAGTTCTTGAAAAAGGTCCTCTTGAAAGACCGAAACGCGTTGAACAAACAGTACTGTGAGTAACCTGGGACGTTTTTAAAAAAACCGGACCTGTTTTTTTAGTGTTTTTTTAGTGTTTGAATTTTTGTTTATTATTTTTGTGATAATTGTATTATCATATTTTTAATATTTTGGGAAATAAACCCTTTTTATTTTAAACTGAGAAAGTGGAACTTTTTCCTGGTCTTTTTCGTGTATCCTGTGTGGAAAAACTGCTTAAACCCGAGGATAAAGATACCATTATAGGAGTTGAACATCTCCATATCTAGTGAGTTGTGGTACGCATCTTGCTTGCTGGTTGAATACTTGAAAGATACCTTTATGTATATGTCCCAACCACTGTCCGTGTAAGTTGGGGTACGCATCTGATGAATATTTGAAGGTTTACTAAAGATACCCTTATGGGAATTTCCATTACTTCACCTGTGTGAGTTCTGGGTACGCCCCTGCAAGTTAATCTTTAACATTCCTATTGATGTAAAGATACCTTTATGGGTTTCCACTCACTTGTTTCTGTGTGAGTGGGGTACGCCTTTTTTTCCTAAAGTTGTGGAAATAATCGACTGGTAGAAAAACTGTCCTACACATTTCTCTTTCTACTTTCTGTTTTCTATGAACATTTGGATCCTTACATGATTTTATGAGAGGAGGAAGAAAACACCAGAATAATCCATCAAGCTATCATACTAAGGATTCACCACCTCTCCAGTAACCTAAGGGATGTATTCAATGTTTTAAATTTACTATATGCGCCCTGTACATCGATAAACACCACCCCACATTTTGTACTATAGATTGTTCTTGTAAAACTAGGTGATTTTTACACTGGTTTTTATAGTGGACGGGCTGCAGTGCGCCATACGAATAAATAGTTCAGAACAAAACCTTTTCTGTGTACTTCTCCATATCACCTCTGAACTATTTGTCCGACCGGCTGCATTTATCTAGTTTTATATTTTTTTCTGTGTTTACCTATTCTGAAAATGTTCACTTTAAGAGAAGAACGGATGCAGACTTTTGAAAAGTTATTTGGGGGAGAAAATGTCCCATCAAATCTTGTTGATTTTGACCTCAATGATATCATGCATAAATTAGAGAGTACTCTCCTTAAGGAGAGTAAGGTGTGGTGGGAGATCGCCACCCTAGAAAAATATCTCACACATGATTTAATACCTCGAGGCCTAAAAATCAACAAGATCTCCTCTTTTAATACATCAAATGAGGATTTTAAAAAGGATTGGGATTATGCCATAAAAAATTGCTCCCTAACCTTGATCAAGTTGGTTATTAGAGAAAGGAAAAAGGAATTGAGCAAGTTAGATACAGAGATTGCTGAATATAAATCATTAGCATCCCCTTTTTCAGGCCAAGAGGAATATAAATCCCTAGAACAGGAAATTGAGGTAAAATTAAAAAGAGCACAGAAACAATTGATAGAAAATAAATAAAAAAAAATAAAAAAAAAATAAAAAAAAAATTAATAGGGATAAAATTGAACAGGTGTCACAGGGGAACCAGGACATTGATAAGAAAGATAGTCCAGGATGTTCCCAGGACCCTCCACCCCATCAGAATGAAGTAACATATCCTAAAAAATCTCAAAGAAGGAATTTGGCCCCAAGTAGACCCTTTGATGCAAAAGAAAAAGAGAAAGAAAGCAATAATCGACCACCATCTAATTTTGGTAGATCACGTGATAAGAGAAATACATATAGAAATTATAGGGAAAAAACACCAGAATGGAGAGGTCCCCCACCAAGGGAAAGAAACTATGGGTTTGTTAACAGGGAGAAAGCCCATAGATGGACAGAGGACCGTTATTCTCCACTGGGTAGAGCTGCGGATGTGGAACAACATTTTTTAGAGAATCGCTATCACCAAAACCGCCGCCGGTAATACCGCATAAAGTTAGGAGGGGTAAGAGAGGAGGGATCTCTAAACCCCACAGAGGAAAACGAAAAAGAAAACGTAGAACAAAAAAGGGTGAAATCAATAGGGAGGGAGAAGTCCCACATATAAAGGAAATAAAAGATGTCTGTTCAACTAAGATTTTCAATCTTAGTTCGCACACATTATCAGATAGTGAAACATCGGTTTTACGAAAGGGTTTAAAATATGCCCCGACCAACTCAGTAAATGCCTTTGAAATCTATTTAGATGTACAAAGATATTTGAGAAAGCTTACAATTAAGAAATTTTTTGCTAATCAAGAAGAAAATATGGATAGGAATATACCCACAGCCACCCCCTTTAAACCCAGATCTATATTCTATCCCAAACACATACAAGGCCCATTTATTGAGAGCTTTGGTGCTATGGTTCTAGGAGATCTGGAAAAACTGCAAATTAAATCCAAGAAACCCCAAAACTTCACTTTTAAAGAAAGAAAGGCCCTAAAAGACCTAAAACAACTAAAGGAAGTAGTGATCAAACCCTCCGATAAAGGGGGGGGAGTGGTCCTGATGGATTTGATCGATTATGAAAAAGAAGTCTTCCGTCAGTTGAATGACACAATGACATACAAAAGATCAAGATCTGATCCCTCCAATATCATTTTATCAAAACTGAAAGATTATATTGATAAATATGAAAAGATGGGCACCATCAGCCCTAAAGAGGCTAAATTTATTTTGATCGATGAACCTGTGGTGCCGGTCATATACGTGTTGCCCAAGGTACATAAAAGCACCACAAATCCCCCTGGACGACCGATAATATCGGGTGTACAATCGTTATCCTCTAACTTGTCCAGATTCATTGATTATCTTCTACAGCCCTTGGTAATCCAAAACAAATCCCATCTAAAGGATACCAAGGACTTTCTTAGACTCTTGGATTCTATACAGTGGGAGGATGGAGACATCCTGGTGACCGCAGATGTAAGTTCCCTCTACACCATCATCAATCATGATGATGGTGTAGAGGCGATTACCCATTTCTTGGAAGGGTCGGACTATAATAAGGATCTTAAGGAAATGCTTATAGAGGGTATCAAATTTATTCTCAATAACAATTTTTTCCTCTTTCAGGACCAGTTTTTCATTCAAAGGACTGGAACGGCTATGGGCACCAGATTCGCTCCGAGCTATGCAAATCTGTTCCTAGGGCTATGGGAACTCAACACCATTTGGACTAATAATCCATACGGAGCGAATCTGGTGTCCTACGCCCGTTATATAGTTGACATATTCTTCCTCTCGAGGGGGGATGTCACTATGTTAGAAAGCTTCTGTGTCTCTCTCAATACGAACGATAAAAACATTGCTTTGACGTTTGAAAAGAGCACCGAGACAGTAAATTTCTTGGACATAACAATATATGTGAAGGAGGGTCAATTACACACAAAGACTTACTCAAAACCTACTGACTCCGGATCATATATATCCACTAGTAGCTGCCATCATAACAACTGGCTTGACTCAATTCCATTGAGTCAACTAAAAAGGGTGAAACGAAACTGCACGGAGCCCAATGTTTTTGAGTCCCAAGCAGAAATAATGAGTGAGAAATTCACTGCATGTGGATATAACAAGAATACAGTTGAAAGGGCCCTTATAAAGGCAAAAAATACTGATCGTAATGACTTGATTTATAGTGAAAAAAATAAGCAAAGTAACCTTAAAAAAAATACATATGAATGGGCATTTATTACGGAATTTAACCAACAACATAGGGAAATAGAAAATATCTTGAGGAAACATTGGGACTTGGTAAAAAAGGATCCGGTTATCGGACCTTTAGTCCCTTTGAAACCCACCCACATTTATAGAAAAGCCCCAAACTTAAGAAATAAGCTGGTTTCCAGCATGCTGCCATCCAATAAACCTTCACATAGGATAACCTCGAAAGGTTTCTATAGATGCGGAAATTGCATCGGATGTAGATCTATCAAAAGTGAAGGGAAAAACAAAATTGAGAATATTGAAATAAATGGAAAAAATCATGTTATCAAAGATTTCATAACATGTGACAGTAAAAATGTAATTTATGCCATAAAGTGCAGCTGCAATCTCTTTTACATAGGACGTACCAGTAGGGCATTAAAAATTCGCCTAGGCGAGCATATAAGAAACATAAAAAAGGGGTTAGCTACCCACTCACTTTCTGCCCACTTTCAGACTAAACATAACTGCTCTATTACGGAGGTAATGGGGTTTTATGGTATTAAACACGTTCAAGAAAATAAACGTAAGAAGGATCTAGCTTCACAGCTTGCAAAATCAGAGATGCAATGTATTTTTACATATGGGACTTTGAATCCACACGGCTTAAACTACGATTTTGAGCTAAAGTGGTTTCTGTGAGAAAAAAATGACATTTTTTATTGTAATCTGTTTTCCCTATTATAATCCGTTTTTGTATAATTATACATGCTAACATCTTAGAATAACTTCTTTCTATGTAATATGTTCATTAACACCCGTTTTTATACTTTGTTGAATACTCAGTTAATATCTCTGGAGTCCGTGTATATTTGGCCGCTGAACTACATATCCCATGATCCTTCTGGGAAAGTTTTAATATTTGCGGAACGTCACTTCCGGTCCGCGCACACAAACGGAACCAATATGAGGGGATAATGGAGGACGCATTGGAAGAATCGTCACCCGACTTCCGGCGGATCTCCATATAAGGAAACAAGAGCTCTGTACGGAAACTACATCCCCCACAAGTCTCAGCGGCTCCACACGAAAACGGACGAAAAATGAATTATATTTGTTATCTTGTACATATGATTTAGACAGCTAAAGCACCCTATTTAATAGTTAGGTTGTTTTCACTGTTATAGCCCTTCTCTCCTGAATTATTAGAACCCTGAACATCCGGCGGATTCCCTTACATGGGCATGCACTTCCGCTTATTCTTACTACATTACCCATGATTCCTATCGGTTTAGTATATTAAGGTCGAATTAAGACCTTTTAGGGCCTTATAATTTATACCAAATAACTAAAATAGTATTTAATACATGGGAGGTTTACTCTGTATAAAGTATTTATATATTTTGCTGAAGTTTTAAAGTGATGTAATTAAGTAATCAATTAATGATGTAATTTCCTACTACTCACCCATTGGATGTCTATAGTATAAATATCCAGACTCCACACAGTACAAACAGTTCTTGAAAAAGGTCCTCTTGAAAGACCGAAACGCGTTGAACAAACAGTACTGTGAGTAACCTGGGACGTTTTTAAAAAAACCGGACCTGTTTTTTTAGTGTTTTTTTAGTGTTTGAATTTTTGTTTATTATTTTTGTGATAATTGTATTATCATATTTTTAATATTTTGGGAAATAAACCCTTTTTATTTTAAACTGAGAAAGTGGAACTTTTTCCTGGTCTTTTTCGTGTATCCTGTGTGGAAAAACTGCTTAAACCCGAGGATAAAGATACCATTATAGGAGTTGAACATCTCCATATCTAGTGAGTTGTGGTACGCATCTTGCTTGCTGGTTGAATACTTGAAAGATACCTTTATGTATATGTCCCAACCACTGTCCGTGTAAGTTGGGGTACGCATCTGATGAATATTTGAAGGTTTACTAAAGATACCCTTATGGGAATTTCCATTACTTCACCTGTGTGAGTTCTGGGTACGCCCCTGCAAGTTAATCTTTAACATTCCTATTGATGTAAAGATACCTTTATGGGTTTCCACTCACTTGTTTCTGTGTGAGTGGGGTACGCCTTTTTTTCCTAAAGTTGTGGAAATAATCGACTGGTAGAAAAACTGTCCTACACATTTCTCTTTCTACTTTCTGTTTTCTATGAACATTTGGATCCTTACATGATTTTATGAGAGGAGGAAGAAAACACCAGAATAATCCATCAAGCTATCATACTAAGGATTCACCACCTCTCCAGTAACCTAAGGGATGTATTCAATGTTTTAAATTTACTATATGCGCCCTGTACATCGATAAACACCACCCCACATTTTGTACTATAGATTGTTCTTGTAAAACTAGGTGATTTTTACACTGGTTTTTATAGTGGACGGGCTGCAGTGCGCCATACGAATAAATAGTTCAGAACAAAACCTTTTCTGTGTACTTCTCCATATCACCTCTGAACTATTTGTCCGACCGGCTGCATTTATCTAGTTTTATATTTTTTTCTGTGTTTACCTATTCTGAAAATGTTCACTTTAAGAGAAGAACGGATGCAGACTTTTGAAAAGTTATTTGGGGGAGAAAATGTCCCATCAAATCTTGTTGATTTTGACCTCAATGATATCATGCATAAATTAGAGAGTACTCTCCTTAAGGAGAGTAAGGTGTGGTGGGAGATCGCCACCCTAGAAAAATATCTCACACATGATTTAATACCTCGAGGCCTAAAAATCAACAAGATCTCCTCTTTTAATACATCAAATGAGGATTTTAAAAAGGATTGGGATTATGCCATAAAAAATTGCTCCCTAACCTTGATCAAGTTGGTTATTAGAGAAAGGAAAAAGGAATTGAGCAAGTTAGATACAGAGATTGCTGAATATAAATCATTAGCATCCCCTTTTTCAGGCCAAGAGGAATATAAATCCCTAGAACAGGAAATTGAGGTAAAATTAAAAAGAGCACAGAAACAATTGATAGAAAAGAAATAAAAAAAAATAAAAAAAAATAAAAAAAAAATTAATAGGGATAAAATTGAACAGGTGTCACAGGGGAACCAGGACATTGATAAGAAAGATAGTCCAGGATGTTCCCAGGACCCTCCACCCCATCAGAATGAAGTAACATATCCTAAAAAATCTCAAAGAAGGAATTTGGCCCCAAGTAGACCCTTTGATGCAAAAGAAAAAGAGAAAGAAAGCAATAATCGACCACCATCTAATTTTGGTAGATCACGTGATAAGAGAAATACATATAGAAATTATAGGGAAAAAACACCAGAATGGAGAGGTCCCCCACCAAGGGAAAGAAACTATGGGTTTGTTAACAGGGAGAAAGCCCATAGATGGACAGAGGACCGTTATTCTCCACTGGGTAGAGCTGCGGATGTGGAACAACATTTTTTAGAGAATCGCTATCACCAAAACCGCCGCCGGTAATACCGCATAAAGTTAGGAGGGGTAAGAGAGGAGGGATCTCTAAACCCCACAGAGGAAAACGAAAAAGAAAACGTAGAACAAAAAAGGGTGAAATCAATAGGGAGGGAGAAGTCCCACATATAAAGGAAATAAAAGATGTCTGTTCAACTAAGATTTTCAATCTTAGTTCGCACACATTATCAGATAGTGAAACATCGGTTTTACGAAAGGGTTTAAAATATGCCCCGACCAACTCAGTAAATGCCTTTGAAATCTATTTAGATGTACAAAGATATTTGAGAAAGCTTACAATTAAGAAATTTTTTGCTAATCAAGAAGAAAATATGGATAGGAATATACCCACAGCCACCCCCTTTAAACCCAGATCTATATTCTATCCCAAACACATACAAGGCCCATTTATTGAGAGCTTTGGTGCTATGGTTCTAGGAGATCTGGAAAAACTGCAAATTAAATCCAAGAAACCCCAAAACTTCACTTTTAAAGAAAGAAAGGCCCTAAAAGACCTAAAACAACTAAAGGAAGTAGTGATCAAACCCTCCGATAAAGGGGGGGGAGTGGTCCTGATGGATTTGATCGATTATGAAAAAGAAGTCTTCCGTCAGTTGAATGACACAATGACATACAAAAGATCAAGATCTGATCCCTCCAATATCATTTTATCAAAACTGAAAGATTATATTGATAAATATGAAAAGATGGGCACCATCAGCCCTAAAGAGGCTAAATTTATTTTGATCGATGAACCTGTGGTGCCGGTCATATACGTGTTGCCCAAGGTACATAAAAGCACCACAAATCCCCCTGGACGACCGATAATATCGGGTGTACAATCGTTATCCTCTAACTTGTCCAGATTCATTGATTATCTTCTACAGCCCTTGGTAATCCAAAACAAATCCCATCTAAAGGATACCAAGGACTTTCTTAGACTCTTGGATTCTATACAGTGGGAGGATGGAGACATCCTGGTGACCGCAGATGTAAGTTCCCTCTACACCATCATCAATCATGATGATGGTGTAGAGGCGATTACCCATTTCTTGGAAGGGTCGGACTATAATAAGGATCTTAAGGAAATGCTTATAGAGGGTATCAAATTTATTCTCAATAACAATTTTTTCCTCTTTCAGGACCAGTTTTTCATTCAAAGGACTGGAACGGCTATGGGCACCAGATTCGCTCCGAGCTATGCAAATCTGTTCCTAGGGCTATGGGAACTCAACACCATTTGGACTAATAATCCATACGGAGCGAATCTGGTGTCCTACGCCCGTTATATAGTTGACATATTCTTCCTCTCGAGGGGGGATGTCACTATGTTAGAAAGCTTCTGTGTCTCTCTCAATACGAACGATAAAAACATTGCTTTGACGTTTGAAAAGAGCACCGAGACAGTAAATTTCTTGGACATAACAATATATGTGAAGGAGGGTCAATTACACACAAAGACTTACTCAAAACCTACTGACTCCGGATCATATATATCCACTAGTAGCTGCCATCATAACAACTGGCTTGACTCAATTCCATTGAGTCAACTAAAAAGGGTGAAACGAAACTGCACGGAGCCCAATGTTTTTGAGTCCCAAGCAGAAATAATGAGTGAGAAATTCACTGCATGTGGATATAACAAGAATACAGTTGAAAGGGCCCTTATAAAGGCAAAAAATACTGATCGTAATGACTTGATTTATAGTGAAAAAAATAAGCAAAGTAACCTTAAAAAAAATACATATGAATGGGCATTTATTACGGAATTTAACCAACAACATAGGGAAATAGAAAATATCTTGAGGAAACATTGGGACTTGGTAAAAAAGGATCCGGTTATCGGACCTTTAGTCCCTTTGAAACCCACCCACATTTATAGAAAAGCCCCAAACTTAAGAAATAAGCTGGTTTCCAGCATGCTGCCATCCAATAAACCTTCACATAGGATAACCTCGAAAGGTTTCTATAGATGCGGAAATTGCATCGGATGTAGATCTATCAAAAGTGAAGGGAAAAACAAAATTGAGAATATTGAAATAAATGGAAAAAATCATGTTATCAAAGATTTCATAACATGTGACAGTAAAAATGTCATTTATGCCATAAAGTGCAGCTGCAATCTCTTTTACATAGGACGTACCAGTAGGGCATTAAAAATTTGCCTAGGCGAGCATATAAGAAACATAAAAAAGGGGTTAGCTACCCACTCACTTTCTGCCCACTTTCAGACTAAACATAACTGCTCTATTACGGAGGTAATGGGGTTTTATGGTATTAAACACGTTCAAGAAAATAAACGTAAGAAGGATCTAGCTTCACAGCTTGCAAAATCAGAGATGCAATGTATTTTTACATATGGGACTTTGAATCCACACGGCTTAAACTACGATTTTGAGCTAAAGTGGTTTCTGTGAGAAAAAAATGACATTTTTTATTGTAATCTGTTTTCCCTATTATAATCCGTTTTTGTATAATTATACATGCTAACATCTTAGAATAACTTCTTTCTATGTAATATGTTCATTAACACCCGTTTTTATACTTTGTTGAATACTCAGTTAATATCTCTGGAGTCCGTGTATATTTGGCCGCTGAACTACATATCCCATGATCCTTCTGGGAAAGTTTTAATATTTGCGGAACGTCACTTCCGGTCCGCGCACACAAACGGAACCAATATGAGGGGATAATGGAGGACGCATTGGAAGAATCGTCACCCGACTTCCGGCGGATCTCCATATAAGGAAACAAGAGCTCTGTACGGAAACTACATCCCCCACAAGTCTCAGCGGCTCCACACGAAAACGGACGAAAAATGAATTATATTTGTTATCTTGTACATATGATTTAGACAGCTAAAGCACCCTATTTAATAGTTAGGTTGTTTTCACTGTTATAGCCCTTCACTCCTGAATTATTAGAACCCTGAACATCCGGCGGATTCCCTTACATGGGCATGCACTTCCGCTTATTCTTACTACATTACCCATGATTCCTATCGGTTTAGTATATTAAGGTTGAATTAAGACCTTTTAGGGCCTTATAATTTATACCAAATAACTAAAATAGTATTTAATACATGGGAGGTTTACTCTGTATAAAGTATTTATATATTTTGCTGAAGTTTTAAAGTGATGTAATTAAGTAATCAATTAATGATGTAATTTCCTACTACTCACCCATTGGATGTCTATAGTATAAATATCCAGACTCCACACAGTACAAACAGTTCTTGAAAAAGGTCCTCTTGAAAGACCGAAACGCGTTGAACAAACAGTACTGTGAGTAACCTGGGACGTTTTTAAAAAAACCGGACCTGTTTTTTTAGTGTTTTTTTAGTGTTTGAATTTTTGTTTATTATTTTTGTGATAATTGTATTATCATATTTTTAATATTTTGGGAAATAAACCCTTTTTATTTTAAACTGAGAAAGTGGAACTTTTTCCTGGTCTTTTTCGTGTATCCTGTGTGGAAAAACTGCTTAAACCCGAGGATAAAGATACCATTATAGGAGTTGAACATCTCCATATCTAGTGAGTTGTGGTACGCATCTTGCTTGCTGGTTGAATACTTGAAAGATACCTTTATGTATATGTCCCAACCACTGTCCGTGTAAGTTGGGGTACGCATCTGATGAATATTTGAAGGTTTACTAAAGATACCCTTATGGGAATTTCCATTACTTCACCTGTGTGAGTTCTGGGTACGCCCCTGCAAGTTAATCTTTAACATTCCTATTGATGTAAAGATACCTTTATGGGTTTCCACTCACTTGTTTCTGTGTGAGTGGGGTACGCCTTTTTTTCCTAAAGTTGTGGAAATAATCGACTGGTAGAAAAACTGTCCTACACATTTCTCTTTCTACTTTCTGTTTTCTATGAACATTTGGATCCTTACATGATTTTATGAGAGGAGGAAGAAAACACCAGAATAATCCATCAAGCTATCATACTAAGGATTCACCACCTCTCCAGTAACCTAAGGGATGTATTCAATGTTTTAAATTTACTATATGCGCCCTGTACATCGATAAACACCACCCCACATTTTGTACTATAGATTGTTCTTGTAAAACTAGGTGATTTTTACACTGGTTTTTATAGTGGACGGGCTGCAGTGCGCCATACGAATAAATAGTTCAGAACAAAACCTTTTCTGTGTATTTCTCCATATCACCTCTGAACTATTTGTCCGACCGGCTGCATTTATCTAGTTTTATATTTTTTTCTGTGTTTACCTATTCTGAAAATGTTCACTTTAAGAGAAGAACGGATGCAGACTTTTGAAAAGTTATTTGGGGGAGAAAATGTCCCATCAAATCTTGTTGATTTTGACCTCAATGATATCATGCATAAATTAGAGAGTACTCTCCTTAAGGAGAGTAAGGTGTGGTGGGAGATCGCCACCCTAGAAAAATATCTCACACATGATTTAATACCTCGAGGCCTAAAAATCAACAAGATCTCCTCTTTTAATACATCAAATGAGGATTTTAAAAAGGATTGGGATTATGCCATAAAAAATTGCTCCCTAACCTTGATCAAGTTGGTTATTAGAGAAAGGAAAAAGGAATTGAGCAAGTTAGATACAGAGATTGCTGAATATAAATCATTAGCATCCCCTTTTTCAGGCCAAGAGGAATATAAATCCCTAGAACAGGAAATTGAGGTAAAATTAAAAAGAGCACAGAAACAATTGATAGAAAATAAATAAAAAAAAATAAAAAAAAAATAAAAAAAAAATTAATAGGGATAAAATTGAACAGGTGTCACAGGGGAACCAGGACATTGATAAGAAAGATAGTCCAGGATGTTCCCAGGACCCTCCACCCCATCAGAATGAAGTAACATATCCTAAAAAATCTCAAAGAAGGAATTTGGCCCCAAGTAGACCCTTTGATGCAAAAGAAAAAGAGAAAGAAAGCAATAATCGACCACCATCTAATTTTGGTAGATCACGTGATAAGAGAAATACATATAGAAATTATAGGGAAAAAACACCAGAATGGAGAGGTCCCCCACCAAGGGAAAGAAACTATGGGTTTGTTAACAGGGAGAAAGCCCATAGATGGACAGAGGACCGTTATTCTCCACTGGGTAGAGCTGCGGATGTGGAACAACATTTTTTAGAGAATCGCTATCACCAAAACCGCCGCCGGTAATACCGCATAAAGTTAGGAGGGGTAAGAGAGGAGGGATCTCTAAACCCCACAGAGGAAAACGAAAAAGAAAACGTAGAACAAAAAAGGGTGAAATCAATAGGGAGGGAGAAGTCCCACATATAAAGGAAATAAAAGATGTCTGTTCAACTAAGATTTTCAATCTTAGTTCGCACACATTATCAGATAGTGAAACATCGGTTTTACGAAAGGGTTTAAAATATGCCCCGACCAACTCAGTAAATGCCTTTGAAATCTATTTAGATGTACAAAGATATTTGAGAAAGCTTACAATTAAGAAATTTTTTGCTAATCAAGAAGAAAATATGGATAGGAATATACCCACAGCCACCCCCTTTAAACCCAGATCTATATTCTATCCCAAACACATACAAGGCCCATTTATTGAGAGCTTTGGTGCTATGGTTCTAGGAGATCTGGAAAAACTGCAAATTAAATCCAAGAAACCCCAAAACTTCACTTTTAAAGAAAGAAAGGCCCTAAAAGACCTAAAACAACTAAAGGAAGTAGTGATCAAACCCTCCGATAAAGGGGGGGGAGTGGTCCTGATGGATTTGATCGATTATGAAAAAGAAGTCTTCCGTCAGTTGAATGACACAATGACATACAAAAGATTAAGATCTGATCCCTCCAATATCATTTTATCAAAACTGAAAGATTATATTGATAAATATGAAAAGATGGGCACCATCAGCCCTAAAGAGGCTAAATTTATTTTGATCGATGAACCTGTGGTGCCGGTCATATACGTGTTGCCCAAGGTACATAAAAGCACCACAAATCCCCCTGGACGACCGATAATATCGGGTGTACAATCGTTATCCTCTAACTTGTCCAGATTCATTGATTATCTTCTACAGCCCTTGGTAATCCAAAACAAATCCCATCTAAAGGATACCAAGGACTTTCTTAGACTCTTGGATTCTATACAGTGGGAGGATGGAGACATCCTGGTGACCGCAGATGTAAGTTCCCTCTACACCATCATCAATCATGATGATGGTGTAGAGGCGATTACCCATTTCTTGGAAGGGTCGGACTATAATAAGGATCTTAAGGAAATGCTTATAGAGGGTATCAAATTTATTCTCAATAACAATTTTTTCCTCTTTCAGGACCAGTTTTTCATTCAAAGGACTGGAACGGCTATGGGCACCAGATTCGCTCCGAGCTATGCAAATCTGTTCCTAGGGCTATGGGAACTCAACACCATTTGGACTAATAATCCATACGGAGCGAATCTGGTGTCCTACGCCCGTTATATAGATGACATATTCTTCCTCTGGAGGGGGGATGTCACTATGTTAGAAAGCTTCTGTGTCTCTCTCAATACGAACGATAAAAACATTGCTTTGACGTTTGAAAAGAGCACCGAGACAGTAAATTTCTTGGACATAACAATATATGTGAAGGAGGGTCAATTACACACAAAGACTTACTCAAAACCTACTGACTCCGGATCATATATATCCACTAGTAGCTGCCATCATAACAACTGGCTTGACTCAATTCCATTGAGTCAACTAAAAAGGGTGAAACGAAACTGCACGGAGCCCAATGTTTTTGAGTCCCAAGCAGAAATAATGAGTGAGAAATTCACTGCATGTGGATATAACAAGAATACAGTTGAAAGGGCCCTTATAAAGGCAAAAAATACTGATCGTAATGACTTGATTTATAGTGAAAAAAATAAGCAAAGTAACCTTAAAAAAAATACATATGAATGGGCATTTATTACGGAATTTAACCAACAACATAGGGAAATAGAAAATATCTTGAGGAAACATTGGGACTTGGTAAAAAAGGATCCGGTTATCGGACCTTTAGTCCCTTTGAAACCCACCCACATTTATAGAAAAGCCCCAAACTTAAGAAATAAGCTGGTTTCCAGCATGCTGCCATCCAATAAACCTTCACATAGGATAACCTCGAAAGGTTTCTATAGATGCGGAAATTGCATCGGATGTAGATCTATCAAAAGTGAAGGGAAAAACAAAATTGAGAATATTGAAATAAATGGAAAAAATCATGTTATCAAAGATTTCATAACATGTGACAGTAAAAATGTAATTTATGCCATAAAGTGCAGCTGCAATCTCTTTTACATAGGACGTACCAGTAGGGCATTAAAAATTCGCCTAGGCGAGCATATAAGAAACATAAAAAAGGGGTTAGCTACCCACTCACTTTCTGCCCACTTTCAGACTAAACATAACTGCTCTATTACGGAGGTAATGGGGTTTTATGGTATTAAACACGTTCAAGAAAATAAACGTAAGAAGGATCTAGCTTCACAGCTTGCAAAATCAGAGATGCAATGTATTTTTACATATGGGACTTTGAATCCACACGGCTTAAACTACGATTTTGAGCTAAAGTGGTTTCTGTGAGAAAAAAATGACATTTTTTATTGTAATCTGTTTTCCCTATTATAATCCGTTTTTGTATAATTATACATGCTAACATCTTAGAATAACTTCTTTCTATGTAATATGTTCATTAACACCCGTTTTTATACTTTGTTGAATACTCAGTTAATATCTCTGGAGTCCGTGTATATTTGGCCGCTGAACTACATATCCCATGATCCTTCTGGGAAAGTTTTAATATTTGCGGAACGTCACTTCCGGTCCGCGCACACAAACGGAACCAATATGAGGGGATAATGGAGGACGCATTGGAAGAATCGTCACCCGACTTCCGGCGGATCTCCATATAAGGAAACAAGAGCTCTGTACGGAAACTACATCCCCCACAAGTCTCAGCGGCTCCACACGAAAACGGACGAAAAATGAATTATATTTGTTATCTTGTACATATGATTTAGACAGCTAAAGCACCCTATTTAATAGTTAGGTTGTTTTCACTGTTATAGCCCTTCTCTCCTGAATTATTAGAACCCTGAACATCCGGCGGATTCCCTTACATGGGCATGCACTTCCGCTTATTCTTACTACATTACCCATGATTCCTATCGGTTTAGTATATTAAGGTCGAATTAAGACCTTTTAGGGCCTTATAATTTATACCAAATAACTAAAATAGTATTTAATACATGGGAGGTTTACTCTGTATAAAGTATTTATATATTTTGCTGAAGTTTTAAAGTGATGTAATTAAGTAATCAATTAATGATGTAATTTCCTACTACTCACCCATTGGATGTCTATAGTATAAATATCCAGACTCCACACAGTACAAACAGTTCTTGAAAAAGGTCCTCTTGAAAGACCGAAACGCGTTGAACAAACAGTACTGTGAGTAACCTGGGACGTTTTTAAAAAAACCGGACCTGTTTTTTTAGTGTTTTTTTAGTGTTTGAATTTTTGTTTATTATTTTTGTGATAATTGTATTATCATATTTTTAATATTTTGGGAAATAAACCCTTTTTATTTTAAACTGAGAAAGTGGAACTTTTTCCTGGTCTTTTTCGTGTATCCTGTGTGGAAAAACTGCTTAAACCCGAGGATAAAGATACCATTATAGGAGTTGAACATCTCCATATCTAGTGAGTTGTGGTACGCATCTTGCTTGCTGGTTGAATACTTGAAAGATACCTTTATGTATATGTCCCAACCACTGTCCGTGTAAGTTGGGGTACGCATCTGATGAATATTTGAAGGTTTACTAAAGATACCCTTATGGGAATTTCCATTACTTCACCTGTGTGAGTTCTGGGTACGCCCCTGCAAGTTAATCTTTAACATTCCTATTGATGTAAAGATACCTTTATGGGTTTCCACTCACTTGTTTCTGTGTGAGTGGGGTACGCCTTTTTTTCCTAAAGTTGTGGAAATAATCGACTGGTAGAAAAACTGTCCTACACATTTCTCTTTCTACTTTCTGTTTTCTATGAACATTTGGATCCTTACATGATTTTATGAGAGGAGGAAGAAAACACCAGAATAATCCATCAAGCTATCATACTAAGGATTCACCACCTCTCCAGTAACCTAAGGGATGTATTCAATGTTTTAAATTTACTATATGCGCCCTGTACATCGATAAACACCACCCCACATTTTGTACTATAGATTGTTCTTGTAAAACTAGGTGATTTTTACACTGGTTTTTATAGTGGACGGGCTGCAGTGCGCCATACGAATAAATAGTTCAGAACAAAACCTTTTCTGTGTACTTCTCCATATCACCTCTGAACTATTTGTCCGACCGGCTGCATTTATCTAGTTTTATATTTTTTTCTGTGTTTACCTATTCTGAAAATGTTCACTTTAAGAGAAGAACGGATGCAGACTTTTGAAAAGTTATTTGGGGGAGAAAATGTCCCATCAAATCTTGTTGATTTTGACCTCAATGATATCATGCATAAATTAGAGAGTACTCTCCTTAAGGAGAGTAAGGTGTGGTGGGAGATCGCCACCCTAGAAAAATATCTCACACATGATTTAATACCTCGAGGCCTAAAAATCAACAAGATCTCCTCTTTTAATACATCAAATGAGGATTTTAAAAAGGATTGGGATTATGCCATAAAAAATTGCTCCCTAACCTTGATCAAGTTGGTTATTAGAGAAAGGAAAAAGGAATTGAGCAAGTTAGATACAGAGATTGCTGAATATAAATCATTAGCATCCCCTTTTTCAGGCCAAGAGGAATATAAATCCCTAGAACAGGAAATTGAGGTAAAATTAAAAAGAGCACAGAAACAATTGATAGAAAAGAAATAAAAAAAAATAAAAAAAAATAAAAAAAAAATTAATAGGGATAAAATTGAACAGGTGTCACAGGGGAACCAGGACATTGATAAGAAAGATAGTCCAGGATGTTCCCAGGACCCTCCACCCCATCAGAATGAAGTAACATATCCTAAAAAATCTCAAAGAAGGAATTTGGCCCCAAGTAGACCCTTTGATGCAAAAGAAAAAGAGAAAGAAAGCAATAATCGACCACCATCTAATTTTGGTAGATCACGTGATAAGAGAAATACATATAGAAATTATAGGGAAAAAACACCAGAATGGAGAGGTCCCCCACCAAGGGAAAGAAACTATGGGTTTGTTAACAGGGAGAAAGCCCATAGATGGACAGAGGACCGTTATTCTCCACTGGGTAGAGCTGCGGATGTGGAACAACATTTTTTAGAGAATCGCTATCACCAAAACCGCCGCCGGTAATACCGCATAAAGTTAGGAGGGGTAAGAGAGGAGGGATCTCTAAACCCCACAGAGGAAAACGAAAAAGAAAACGTAGAACAAAAAAGGGTGAAATCAATAGGGAGGGAGAAGTCCCACATATAAAGGAAATAAAAGATGTCTGTTCAACTAAGATTTTCAATCTTAGTTCGCACACATTATCAGATAGTGAAACATCGGTTTTACGAAAGGGTTTAAAATATGCCCCGACCAACTCAGTAAATGCCTTTGAAATCTATTTAGATGTACAAAGATATTTGAGAAAGCTTACAATTAAGAAATTTTTTGCTAATCAAGAAGAAAATATGGATAGGAATATACCCACAGCCACCCCCTTTAAACCCAGATCTATATTCTATCCCAAACACATACAAGGCCCATTTATTGAGAGCTTTGGTGCTATGGTTCTAGGAGATCTGGAAAAACTGCAAATTAAATCCAAGAAACCCCAAAACTTCACTTTTAAAGAAAGAAAGGCCCTAAAAGACCTAAAACAACTAAAGGAAGTAGTGATCAAACCCTCCGATAAAGGGGGGGGAGTGGTCCTGATGGATTTGATCGATTATGAAAAAGAAGTCTTCCGTCAGTTGAATGACACAATGACATACAAAAGATCAAGATCTGATCCCTCCAATATCATTTTATCAAAACTGAAAGATTATATTGATAAATATGAAAAGATGGGCACCATCAGCCCTAAAGAGGCTAAATTTATTTTGATCGATGAACCTGTGGTGCCGGTCATATACGTGTTGCCCAAGGTACATAAAAGCACCACAAATCCCCCTGGACGACCGATAATATCGGGTGTACAATCGTTATCCTCTAACTTGTCCAGATTCATTGATTATCTTCTACAGCCCTTGGTAATCCAAAACAAATCCCATCTAAAGGATACCAAGGACTTTCTTAGACTCTTGGATTCTATACAGTGGGAGGATGGAGACATCCTGGTGACCGCAGATGTAAGTTCCCTCTACACCATCATCAATCATGATGATGGTGTAGAGGCGATTACCCATTTCTTGGAAGGGTCGGACTATAATAAGGATCTTAAGGAAATGCTTATAGAGGGTATCAAATTTATTCTCAATAACAATTTTTTCCTCTTTCAGGACCAGTTTTTCATTCAAAGGACTGGAACGGCTATGGGCACCAGATTCGCTCCGAGCTATGCAAATCTGTTCCTAGGGCTATGGGAACTCAACACCATTTGGACTAATAATCCATACGGAGCGAATCTGGTGTCCTACGCCCGTTATATAGTTGACATATTCTTCCTCTCGAGGGGGGATGTCACTATGTTAGAAAGCTTCTGTGTCTCTCTCAATACGAACGATAAAAACATTGCTTTGACGTTTGAAAAGAGCACCGAGACAGTAAATTTCTTGGACATAACAATATATGTGAAGGAGGGTCAATTACACACAAAGACTTACTCAAAACCTACTGACTCCGGATCATATATATCCACTAGTAGCTGCCATCATAACAACTGGCTTGACTCAATTCCATTGAGTCAACTAAAAAGGGTGAAACGAAACTGCACGGAGCCCAATGTTTTTGAGTCCCAAGCAGAAATAATGAGTGAGAAATTCACTGCATGTGGATATAACAAGAATACAGTTGAAAGGGCCCTTATAAAGGCAAAAAATACTGATCGTAATGACTTGATTTATAGTGAAAAAAATAAGCAAAGTAACCTTAAAAAAAATACATATGAATGGGCATTTATTACGGAATTTAACCAACAACATAGGGAAATAGAAAATATCTTGAGGAAACATTGGGACTTGGTAAAAAAGGATCCGGTTATCGGACCTTTAGTCCCTTTGAAACCCACCCACATTTATAGAAAAGCCCCAAACTTAAGAAATAAGCTGGTTTCCAGCATGCTGCCATCCAATAAACCTTCACATAGGATAACCTCGAAAGGTTTCTATAGATGCGGAAATTGCATCGGATGTAGATCTATCAAAAGTGAAGGGAAAAACAAAATTGAGAATATTGAAATAAATGGAAAAAATCATGTTATCAAAGATTTCATAACATGTGACAGTAAAAATGTCATTTATGCCATAAAGTGCAGCTGCAATCTCTTTTACATAGGACGTACCAGTAGGGCATTAAAAATTCGCCTAGGCGAGCATATAAGAAACATAAAAAAGGGGTTAGCTACCCACTCACTTTCTGCCCACTTTCAGACTAAACATAACTGCTCTATTACGGAGGTAATGGGGTTTTATGGTATTAAACACGTTCAAGAAAATAAACGTAAGAAGGATCTAGCTTCACAGCTTGCAAAATCAGAGATGCAATGTATTTTTACATATGGGACTTTGAATCCACACGGCTTAAACTACGATTTTGAGCTAAAGTGGTTTCTGTGAGAAAAAAATGACATTTTTTATTGTAATCTGTTTTCCCTATTATAATCCGTTTTTGTATAATTATACATGCTAACATCTTAGAATAACTTCTTTCTATGTAATATGTTCATTAACACCCGTTTTTATACTTTGTTGAATACTCAGTTAATATCTCTGGAGTCCGTGTATATTTGGCCGCTGAACTACATATCCCATGATCCTTCTGGGAAAGTTTTAATATTTGCGGAACGTCACTTCCGGTCCGCGCACACAAACGGAACCAATATGAGGGGATAATGGAGGACGCATTGGAAGAATCGTCACCCGACTTCCGGCGGATCTCCATATAAGGAAACAAGAGCTCTGTACGGAAACTACATCCCCCACAAGTCTCAGCGGCTCCACACGAAAACGGACGAAAAATGAATTATATTTGTTATCTTGTACATATGATTTAGACAGCTAAAGCACCCTATTTAATAGTTAGGTTGTTTTCACTGTTATAGCCCTTCTCTCCTGAATTATTAGAACCCTGAACATCCGGCGGATTCCCTTACATGGGCATGCACTTCCGCTTATTCTTACTACATTACCCATGATTCCTATCGGTTTAGTATATTAAGGTTGAATTAAGACCTTTAAGGGCCTTATAATTTATACCAAATAACTAAAATAGTATTTAATACATGGGAGGTTTACTCTGTATAAAGTATTTATATATTTTGCTGAAGTTTTAAAGTGATGTAATTAAGTAATCAATTAATGATGTAATTTCCTACTACTCACCCATTGGATGTCTATAGTATAAATATCCAGACTCCACACAGTACAAACAGTTCTTGAAAAAGGTCCTCTTGAAAGACCGAAACGCGTTGAACAAACAGTACTGTGAGTAACCTGGGACGTTTTTAAAAAAACCGGACCTGTTTTTTTAGTGTTTTTTTAGTGTTTGAATTTTTGTTTATTATTTTTGTGATAATTGTATTATCATATTTTTAATATTTTGGGAAATAAACCCTTTTTATTTTAAACTGAGAAAGTGGAACTTTTTCCTGGTCTTTTTCGTGTATCCTGTGTGGAAAAACTGCTTAAACCCGAGGATAAAGATACCATTATAGGAGTTGAACATCTCCATATCTAGTGAGTTGTGGTACGCATCTTGCTTGCTGGTTGAATACTTGAAAGATACCTTTATGTATATGTCCCAACCACTGTCCGTGTAAGTTGGGGTACGCATCTGATGAATATTTGAAGGTTTACTAAAGATACCCTTATGGGAATTTCCATTACTTCACCTGTGTGAGTTCTGGGTACGCCCCTGCAAGTTAATCTTTAACATTCCTATTGATGTAAAGATACCTTTATGGGTTTCCACTCACTTGTTTCTGTGTGAGTGGGGTACGCCTTTTTTTCCTAAAGTTGTGGAAATAATCGACTGGTAGAAAAACTGTCCTACACATTTCTCTTTCTACTTTCTGTTTTCTATGAACATTTGGATCCTTACATGATTTTATGAGAGGAGGAAGAAAACACCAGAATAATCCATCAAGCTATCATACTAAGGATTCACCACCTCTCCAGTAACCTAAGGGATGTATTCAATGTTTTAAATTTACTATATGCGCCCTGTACATCGATAAACACCACCCCACATTTTGTACTATAGATTGTTCTTGTAAAACTAGGTGATTTTTACACTGGTTTTTATAGTGGACGGGCTGCAGTGCGCCATACGAATAAATAGTTCAGAACAAAACCTTTTCTGTGTACTTCTCCATATCACCTCTGAACTATTTGTCCGACCGGCTGCATTTATCTAGTTTTATATTTTTTTCTGTGTTTACCTATTCTGAAAATGTTCACTTTAAGAGAAGAACGGATGCAGACTTTTGAAAAGTTATTTGGGGGAGAAAATGTCCCATCAAATCTTGTTGATTTTGACCTCAATGATATCATGCATAAATTAGAGAGTACTCTCCTTAAGGAGAGTAAGGTGTGGTGGGAGATCGCCACCCTAGAAAAATATCTCACACATGATTTAATACCTCGAGGCCTAAAAATCAACAAGATCTCCTCTTTTAATACATCAAATGAGGATTTTAAAAAGGATTGGGATTATGCCATAAAAAATTGCTCCCTAACCTTGATCAAGTTGGTTATTAGAGAAAGGAAAAAGGAATTGAGCAAGTTAGATACAGAGATTGCTGAATATAAATCATTAGCATCCCCTTTTTCAGGCCAAGAGGAATATAAATCCCTAGAACAGGAAATTGAGGTAAAATTAAAAAGAGCACAGAAACAATTGATAGAAAATAAATAAAAAAAAATAAAAAAAAAATAAAAAAAAAATTAATAGGGATAAAATTGAACAGGTGTCACAGGGGAACCAGGACATTGATAAGAAAGATAGTCCAGGATGTTCCCAGGACCCTCCACCCCATCAGAATGAAGTAACATATCCTAAAAAATCTCAAAGAAGGAATTTGGCCCCAAGTAGACCCTTTGATGCAAAAGAAAAAGAGAAAGAAAGCAATAATCGACCACCATCTAATTTTGGTAGATCACGTGATAAGAGAAATACATATAGAAATTATAGGGAAAAAACACCAGAATGGAGAGGTCCCCCACCAAGGGAAAGAAACTATGGGTTTGTTAACAGGGAGAAAGCCCATAGATGGACAGAGGACCGTTATTCTCCACTGGGTAGAGCTGCGGATGTGGAACAACATTTTTTAGAGAATCGCTATCACCAAAACCGCCGCCGGTAATACCGCATAAAGTTAGGAGGGGTAAGAGAGGAGGGATCTCTAAACCCCACAGAGGAAAACGAAAAAGAAAACGTAGAACAAAAAAGGGTGAAATCAATAGGGAGGGAGAAGTCCCACATATAAAGGAAATAAAAGATGTCTGTTCAACTAAGATTTTCAATCTTAGTTCGCACACATTATCAGATAGTGAAACATCGGTTTTACGAAAGGGTTTAAAATATGCCCCGACCAACTCAGTAAATGCCTTTGAAATCTATTTAGATGTACAAAGATATTTGAGAAAGCTTACAATTAAGAAATTTTTTGCTAATCAAGAAGAAAATATGGATAGGAATATACCCACAGCCACCCCCTTTAAACCCAGATCTATATTCTATCCCAAACACATACAAGGCCCATTTATTGAGAGCTTTGGTGCTATGGTTCTAGGAGATCTGGAAAAACTGCAAATTAAATCCAAGAAACCCCAAAACTTCACTTTTAAAGAAAGAAAGGCCCTAAAAGACCTAAAACAACTAAAGGAAGTAGTGATCAAACCCTCCGATAAAGGGGGGGGAGTGGTCCTGATGGATTTGATCGATTATGAAAAAGAAGTCTTCCGTCAGTTGAATGACACAATGACATACAAAAGATCAAGATCTGATCCCTCCAATATCATTTTATCAAAACTGAAAGATTATATTGATAAATATGAAAAGATGGGCACCATCAGCCCTAAAGAGGCTAAATTTATTTTGATCGATGAACCTGTGGTGCCGGTCATATACGTGTTGCCCAAGGTACATAAAAGCACCACAAATCCCCCTGGACGACCGATAATATCGGGTGTACAATCGTTATCCTCTAACTTGTCCAGATTCATTGATTATCTTCTACAGCCCTTGGTAATCCAAAACAAATCCCATCTAAAGGATACCAAGGACTTTCTTAGACTCTTGGATTCTATACAGTGGGAGGATGGAGACATCCTGGTGACCGCAGATGTAAGTTCCCTCTACACCATCATCAATCATGATGATGGTGTAGAGGCGATTACCCATTTCTTGGAAGGGTCGGACTATAATAAGGATCTTAAGGAAATGCTTATAGAGGGTATCAAATTTATTCTCAATAACAATTTTTTCCTCTTTCAGGACCAGTTTTTCATTCAAAGGACTGGAACGGCTATGGGCACCAGATTCGCTCCGAGCTATGCAAATCTGTTCCTAGGGCTATGGGAACTCAACACCATTTGGACTAATAATCCATACGGAGCGAATCTGGTGTCCTACGCCCGTTATATAGTTGACATATTCTTCCTCTCGAGGGGGGATGTCACTATGTTAGAAAGCTTCTGTGTCTCTCTCAATACGAACGATAAAAACATTGCTTTGACGTTTGAAAAGAGCACCGAGACAGTAAATTTCTTGGACATAACAATATATGTGAAGGAGGGTCAATTACACACAAAGACTTACTCAAAACCTACTGACTCCGGATCATATATATCCACTAGTAGCTGCCATCATAACAACTGGCTTGACTCAATTCCATTGAGTCAACTAAAAAGGGTGAAACGAAACTGCACGGAGCCCAATGTTTTTGAGTCCCAAGCAGAAATAATGAGTGAGAAATTCACTGCATGTGGATATAACAAGAATACAGTTGAAAGGGCCCTTATAAAGGCAAAAAATACTGATCGTAATGACTTGATTTATAGTGAAAAAAATAAGCAAAGTAACCTTAAAAAAAATACATATGAATGGGCATTTATTACGGAATTTAACCAACAACATAGGGAAATAGAAAATATCTTGAGGAAACATTGGGACTTGGTAAAAAAGGATCCGGTTATCGGACCTTTAGTCCCTTTGAAACCCACCCACATTTATAGAAAAGCCCCAAACTTAAGAAATAAGCTGGTTTCCAGCATGCTGCCATCCAATAAACCTTCACATAGGATAACCTCGAAAGGTTTCTATAGATGCGGAAATTGCATCGGATGTAGATCTATCAAAAGTGAAGGGAAAAACAAAATTGAGAATATTGAAATAAATGGAAAAAATCATGTTATCAAAGATTTCATAACATGTGACAGTAAAAATGTCATTTATGCCATAAAGTGCAGCTGCAATCTCTTTTACATAGGACGTACCAGTAGGGCATTAAAAATTCGCCTAGGCGAGCATATAAGAAACATAAAAAAGGGGTTAGCTACCCACTCACTTTCTGCCCACTTTCAGACTAAACATAACTGCTCTATTACGGAGGTAATGGGGTTTTATGGTATTAAACACGTTCAAGAAAATAAACGTAAGAAGGATCTAGCTTCACAGCTTGCAAAATCAGAGATGCAATGTATTTTTACATATGGGACTTTGAATCCACACGGCTTAAACTACGATTTTGAGCTAAAGTGGTTTCTGTGAGAAAAAAATGACATTTTTTATTGTAATCTGTTTTCCCTATTATAATCCGTTTTTGTATAATTATACATGCTAACATCTTAGAATAACTTCTTTCTATGTAATATGTTCATTAACACCCGTTTTTATACTTTGTTGAATACTCAGTTAATATCTCTGGAGTCCGTGTATATTTGGCCGCTGAACTACATATCCCATGATCCTTCTGGGAAAGTTTTAATATTTGCGGAACGTCACTTCCGGTCCGCGCACACAAACGGAACCAATATGAGGGGATAATGGAGGACGCATTGGAAGAATCGTCACCCGACTTCCGGCGGATCTCCATATAAGGAAACAAGAGCTCTGTACGGAAACTACATCCCCCACAAGTCTCAGCGGCTCCACACGAAAACGGACGAAAAATGAATTATATTTGTTATCTTGTACATATGATTTAGACAGCTAAAGCACCCTATTTAATAGTTAGGTTGTTTTCACTGTTATAGCCCTTCTCTCCTGAATTATTAGAACCCTGAACATCCGGCGGATTCCCTTACATGGGCATGCACTTCCGCTTATTCTTACTACATTACCCATGATTCCTATCGGTTTAGTATATTAAGGTCGAATTAAGACCTTTTAGGGCCTTATAATTTATACCAAATAACTAAAATAGTATTTAATACATGGGAGGTTTACTCTGTATAAAGTATTTATATATTTTGCTGAAGTTTTAAAGTGATGTAATTAAGTAATCAATTAATGATGTAATTTCCTACTACTCACCCATTGGATGTCTATAGTATAAATATCCAGACTCCACACAGTACAAACAGTTCTTGAAAAAGGTCCTCTTGAAAGACCGAAACGCGTTGAACAAACAGTACTGTGAGTAACCTGGGACGTTTTTAAAAAAACCGGACCTGTTTTTTTAGTGTTTTTTTAGTGTTTGAATTTTTGTTTATTATTTTTGTGATAATTGTATTATCATATTTTTAATATTTTGGGAAATAAACCCTTTTTATTTTAAACTGAGAAAGTGGAACTTTTTCCTGGTCTTTTTCGTGTATCCTGTGTGGAAAAACTGCTTAAACCCGAGGATAAAGATACCATTATAGGAGTTGAACATCTCCATATCTAGTGAGTTGTGGTACGCATCTTGCTTGCTGGTTGAATACTTGAAAGATACCTTTATGTATATGTCCCAACCACTGTCCGTGTAAGTTGGGGTACGCATCTGATGAATATTTGAAGGTTTACTAAAGATACCCTTATGGGAATTTCCATTACTTCACCTGTGTGAGTTCTGGGTACGCCCCTGCAAGTTAATCTTTAACATTCCTATTGATGTAAAGATACCTTTATGGGTTTCCACTCACTTGTTTCTGTGTGAGTGGGGTACGCCTTTTTTTCCTAAAGTTGTGGAAATAATCGACTGGTAGAAAAACTGTCCTACACATTTCTCTTTCTACTTTCTGTTTTCTATGAACATTTGGATCCTTACATGATTTTATGAGAGGAGGAAGAAAACACCAGAATAATCCATCAAGCTATCATACTAAGGATTCACCACCTCTCCAGTAACCTAAGGGATGTATTCAATGTTTTAAATTTACTATATGCGCCCTGTACATCGATAAACACCACCCCACATTTTGTACTATAGATTGTTCTTGTAAAACTAGGTGATTTTTACACTGGTTTTTATAGTGGACGGGCTGCAGTGCGCCATACGAATAAATAGTTCAGAACAAAACCTTTTCTGTGTACTTCTCCATATCACCTCTGAACTATTTGTCCGACCGGCTGCATTTATCTAGTTTTATATTTTTTTCTGTGTTTACCTATTCTGAAAATGTTCACTTTAAGAGAAGAACGGATGCAGACTTTTGAAAAGTTATTTGGGGGAGAAAATGTCCCATCAAATCTTGTTGATTTTGACCTCAATGATATCATGCATAAATTAGAGAGTACTCTCCTTAAGGAGAGTAAGGTGTGGTGGGAGATCGCCACCCTAGAAAAATATCTCACACATGATTTAATACCTCGAGGCCTAAAAATCAACAAGATCTCCTCTTTTAATACATCAAATGAGGATTTTAAAAAGGATTGGGATTATGCCATAAAAAATTGCTCCCTAACCTTGATCAAGTTGGTTATTAGAGAAAGGAAAAAGGAATTGAGCAAGTTAGATACAGAGATTGCTGAATATAAATCATTAGCATCCCCTTTTTCAGGCCAAGAGGAATATAAATCCCTAGAACAGGAAATTGAGGTAAAATTAAAAAGAGCACAGAAACAATTGATAGAAAAGAAATTAAAAAAATTTAATAGGGATAAAATTGAACAGGTGTCACAGGGGAACCAGGACATTGATAAGAAAGATAGTCCAGGATGTTCCCAGGACCCTCCACCCCATCAGAATGAAGTAACATATCCTAAAAAATCTCAAAGAAGGAATTTGGCCCCAAGTAGACCCTTTGATGCAAAAGAAAAAGAGAAAGAAAGGAATAATCGACCACCATCTAATTTTGGTAGATCACGTGATAAGAGAAATACATATAGAAATTATAGGGAAAAAACACCAGAATGGAGAGGTCCCCCACCAAGGGAAAGAAACTATGGGTTTGTTAACAGGGAGAAAGCCCATAGATGGACAGAGGACCGTTATTCTCCACTGGGTAGAGCTGCGGATGTGGAACAACATTTTTTAGAGAATCGCTATCACCAAAACCGCCGCCGGTAATACCGCATAAAGTTAGGAGGGGTAAGAGAGGAGGGATCTCTAAACCCCACAGAGGAAAACGAAAAAGAAAACGTAGAACAAAAAAGGGTGAAATCAATAGGGAGGGAGAAGTCCCACATATAAAGGAAATAAAAGATGTCTGTTCAACTAAGATTTTCAATCTTAGTTCGCACACATTATCAGATAGTGAAACATCGGTTTTACGAAAGGGTTTAAAATATGCCCCGACCAACTCAGTAAATGCCTTTGAAATCTATTTAGATGTACAAAGATATTTGAGAAAGCTTACAATTAAGAAATTTTTTGCTAATCAAGAAGAAAATATGGATAGGAATATACCCACAGCCACCCCCTTTAAACCCAGATCTATATTCTATCCCAAACACATACAAGGCCCATTTATTGAGAGCTTTGGTGCTATGGTTCTAGGAGATCTGGAAAAACTGCAAATTAAATCCAAGAAACCCCAAAACTTCACTTTTAAAGAAAGAAAGGCCCTAAAAGACCTAAAACAACTAAAGGAAGTAGTGATCAAACCCTCCGATAAAGGGGGGGGAGTGGTCCTGATGGATTTGATCGATTATGAAAAAGAAGTCTTCCGTCAGTTGAATGACACAATGACATACAAAAGATTAAGATCTGATCCCTCCAATATCATTTTATCAAAACTGAAAGATTATATTGATAAATATGAAAAGATGGGCACCATCAGCCCTAAAGAGGCTAAATTTATTTTGATCGATGAACCTGTGGTGCCGGTCATATACGTGTTGCCCAAGGTACATAAAAGCACCACAAATCCCCCTGGACGACCGATAATATCGGGTGTACAATCGTTATCCTCTAACTTGTCCAGATTCATTGATTATCTTCTACAGCCCTTGGTAATCCAAAACAAATCCCATCTAAAGGATACCAAGGACTTTCTTAGACTCTTGGATTCTATACAGTGGGAGGATGGAGACATCCTGGTGACCGCAGATGTAAGTTCCCTCTACACCATCATCAATCATGATGATGGTGTAGAGGCGATTACCCATTTCTTGGAAGGGTCGGACTATAATAAGGATCTTAAGGAAATGCTTATAGAGGGTATCAAATTTATTCTCAATAACAATTTTTTCCTCTTTCAGGACCAGTTTTTCATTCAAAGGACTGGAACGGCTATGGGCACCAGATTCGCTCCGAGCTATGCAAATCTGTTCCTAGGGCTATGGGAACTCAACACCATTTGGACTAATAATCCATACGGAGCGAATCTGGTGTCCTACGCCCGTTATATAGATGACATATTCTTCCTCTGGAGGGGGGATGTCACTATGTTAGAAAGCTTCTGTGTCTCTCTCAATACGAACGATAAAAACATTGCTTTGACGTTTGAAAAGAGCACCGAGACAGTAAATTTCTTGGACATAACAATATATGTGAAGGAGGGTCAATTACACACAAAGACTTACTCAAAACCTACTGACTCCGGATCATATATATCCACTAGTAGCTGCCATCATAACAACTGGCTTGACTCAATTCCATTGAGTCAACTAAAAAGGGTGAAACGAAACTGCACGGAGCCCAATGTTTTTGAGTCCCAAGCAGAAATAATGAGTGAGAAATTCACTGCATGTGGATATAACAAGAATACAGTTGAAAGGGCCCTTATAAAGGCAAAAAATACTGATCGTAATGACTTGATTTATAGTGAAAAAATAAGCAAAGTAACCTTAAAAAAAATACATATGAATGGGCATTTATTACGGAATTTAACCAACAACATAGGGAAATAGAAAATATCTTGAGGAAACATTGGGACTTGGTAAAAAAGGATCCGGTTATCGGACCTTTAGTCCCTTTGAAACCCACCCACATTTATAGAAAAGCCCCAAACTTAAGAAATAAGCTGGTTTCCAGCATGCTGCCATCCAATAAACCTTCACATAGGATAACCTCGAAAGGTTTCTATAGATGCGGAAATTGCATCGGATGTAGATCTATCAAAAGTGAAGGGAAAAACAAAATTGAGAATATTGAAATAAATGGAAAAAATCATGTTATCAAAGATTTCATAACATGTGACAGTAAAAATGTCATTTATGCCATAAAGTGCAGCTGCAATCTCTTTTACATAGGACGTACCAGTAGGGCATTAAAAATTCGCCTAGGCGAGCATATAAGAAACATAAAAAAGGGGTTAGCTACCCACTCACTTTCTGCCCACTTTCAGACTAAACATAACTGCTCTATTACGGAGGTAATGGGGTTTTATGGTATTAAACACGTTCAAGAAAATAAACGTAAGAAGGATCTAGCTTCACAGCTTGCAAAATCAGAGATGCAATGTATTTTTACATATGGGACTTTGAATCCACACGGCTTAAACTACGATTTTGAGCTAAAGTGGTTTCTGTGAGAAAAAAATGACATTTTTTATTGTAATCTGTTTTCCCTATTATAATCCGTTTTTGTATAATTATACATGCTAACATCTTAGAATAACTTCTTTCTATGTAATATGTTCATTAACACCCGTTTTTATACTTTGTTGAATACTCAGTTAATATCTCTGGAGTCCGTGTATATTTGGCCGCTGAACTACATATCCCATGATCCTTCTGGGAAAGTTTTAATATTTGCGGAACGTCACTTCCGGTCCGCGCACACAAACGGAACCAATATGAGGGGATAATGGAGGACGCATTGGAAGAATCGTCACCCGACTTCCGGCGGATCTCCATATAAGGAAACAAGAGCTCTGTACGGAAACTACATCCCCCACAAGTCTCAGCGGCTCCACACGAAAACGGACGAAAAATGAATTATATTTGTTATCTTGTACATATGATTTAGACAGCTAAAGCACCCTATTTAATAGTTAGGTTGTTTTCACTGTTATAGCCCTTCTCTCCTGAATTATTAGAACCCTGAACATCCGGCGGATTCCCTTACATGGGCATGCACTTCCGCTTATTCTTACTACATTACCCATGATTCCTATCGGTTTAGTATATTAAGGTCGAATTAAGACCTTTTAGGGCCTTATAATTTATACCAAATAACTAAAATAGTATTTAATACATGGGAGGTTTACTCTGTATAAAGTATTTATATATTTTGCTGAAGTTTTAAAGTGATGTAATTAAGTAATCAATTAATGATGTAATTTCCTACTACTCACCCATTGGATGTCTATAGTATAAATATCCAGACTCCACACAGTACAAACAGTTCTTGAAAAAGGTCCTCTTGAAAGACCGAAACGCGTTGAACAAACAGTACTGTGAGTAACCTGGGACGTTTTTAAAAAAACCGGACCTGTTTTTTTAGTGTTTTTTTAGTGTTTGAATTTTTGTTTATTATTTTTGTGATAATTGTATTATCATATTTTTAATATTTTGGGAAATAAACCCTTTTTATTTTAAACTGAGAAAGTGGAACTTTTTCCTGGTCTTTTTCGTGTATCCTGTGTGGAAAAACTGCTTAAACCCGAGGATAAAGATACCATTATAGGAGTTGAACATCTCCATATCTAGTGAGTTGTGGTACGCATCTTGCTTGCTGGTTGAATACTTGAAAGATACCTTTATGTATATGTCCCAACCACTGTCCGTGTAAGTTGGGGTACGCATCTGATGAATATTTGAAGGTTTACTAAAGATACCCTTATGGGAATTTCCATTACTTCACCTGTGTGAGTTCTGGGTACGCCCCTGCAAGTTAATCTTTAACATTCCTATTGATGTAAAGATACCTTTATGGGTTTCCACTCACTTGTTTCTGTGTGAGTGGGGTACGCCTTTTTTTCCTAAAGTTGTGGAAATAATCGACTGGTAGAAAAACTGTCCTACACATTTCTCTTTCTACTTTCTGTTTTCTATGAACATTTGGATCCTTACATGATTTTATGAGAGGAGGAAGAAAACACCAGAATAATCCATCAAGCTATCATACTAAGGATTCACCACCTCTCCAGTAACCTAAGGGATGTATTCAATGTTTTAAATTTACTATATGCGCCCTGTACATCGATAAACACCACCCCACATTTTGTACTATAGATTGTTCTTGTAAAACTAGGTGATTTTTACACTGGTTTTTATAGTGGACGGGCTGCAGTGCGCCATACGAATAAATAGTTCAGAACAAAACCTTTTCTGTGTACTTATCCATATCACCTCTGAACTATTTGTCCGACCGGCTGCATTTATCTAGTTTTATATTTTTTTCTGTGTTTACCTATTCTGAAAATGTTCACTTTAAGAGAAGAACGGATGCAGACTTTTGAAAAGTTATTTGGGGGAGAAAATGTCCCATCAAATCTTGTTGATTTTGACCTCAATGATATCATGCATAAATTAGAGAGTACTCTCCTTAAGGAGAGTAAGGTGTGGTGGGAGATCGCCACCCTAGAAAAATATCTCACACATGATTTAATACCTCGAGGCCTAAAAATCAACAAGATCTCCTCTTTTAATACATCAAATGAGGATTTTAAAAAGGATTGGGATTATGCCATAAAAAATTGCTCCCTAACCTTGATCAAGTTGGTTATTAGAGAAAGGAAAAAGGAATTGAGCAAGTTAGATACAGAGATTGCTGAATATAAATCATTAGCATCCCCTTTTTCAGGCCAAGAGGAATATAAATCCCTAGAACAGGAAATTGAGGTAAAATTAAAAAGAGCACAGAAACAATTGATAGAAAAGAAATTAAAAAAATTTAATAGGGATAAAATTGAACAGGTGTCACAGGGGAACCAGGACATTGATAAGAAAGATAGTCCAGGATGTTCCCAGGACCCTCCACCCCATCAGAATGAAGTAACATATCCTAAAAAATCTCAAAGAAGGAATTTGGCCCCAAGTAGACCCTTTGATGCAAAAGAAAAAGAGAAAGAAAGCAATAATCGACCACCATCTAATTTTGGTAGATCACGTGATAAGAGAAATACATATAGAAATTATAGGGAAAAAACACCAGAATGGAGAGGTCCCCCACCAAGGGAAAGAAACTATGGGTTTGTTAACAGGGAGAAAGCCCATAGATGGACAGAGGACCGTTATTCTCCACTGGGTAGAGCTGCGGATGTGGAACAACATTTTTTAGAGAATCGCTATCACCAAAACCGCCGCCGGTAATACCGCATAAAGTTAGGAGGGGTAAGAGAGGAGGGATCTCTAAACCCCACAGAGGAAAACGAAAAAGAAAACGTAGAACAAAAAAGGGTGAAATCAATAGGGAGGGAGAAGTCCCACATATAAAGGAAATAAAAGATGTCTGTTCAACTAAGATTTTCAATCTTAGTTCGCACACATTATCAGATAGTGAAACATCGGTTTTACGAAAGGGTTTAAAATATGCCCCGACCAACTCAGTAAATGCCTTTGAAATCTATTTAGATGTACAAAGATATTTGAGAAAGCTTACAATTAAGAAATTTTTTGCTAATCAAGAAGAAAATATGGATAGGAATATACCCACAGCCACCCCCTTTAAACCCAGATCTATATTCTATCCCAAACACATACAAGGCCCATTTATTGAGAGCTTTGGTGCTATGGTTCTAGGAGATCTGGAAAAACTGCAAATTAAATCCAAGAAACCCCAAAACTTCACTTTTAAAGAAAGAAAGGCCCTAAAAGACCTAAAACAACTAAAGGAAGTAGTGATCAAACCCTCCGATAAAGGGGGGGGAGTGGTCCTGATGGATTTGATCGATTATGAAAAAGAAGTCTTCCGTCAGTTGAATGACACAATGACATACAAAAGATCAAGATCTGATCCCTCCAATATCATTTTATCAAAACTGAAAGATTATATTGATAAATATGAAAAGATGGGCACCATCAGCCCTAAAGAGGCTAAATTTATTTTGATCGATGAACCTGTGGTGCCGGTCATATACGTGTTGCCCAAGGTACATAAAAGCACCACAAATCCCCCTGGACGACCGATAATATCGGGTGTACAATCGTTATCCTCTAACTTGTCCAGATTCATTGATTATCTTCTACAGCCCTTGGTAATCCAAAACAAATCCCATCTAAAGGATACCAAGGACTTTCTTAGACTCTTGGATTCTATACAGTGGGAGGATGGAGACATCCTGGTGACCGCAGATGTAAGTTCCCTCTACACCATCATCAATCATGATGATGGTGTAGAGGCGATTACCCATTTCTTGGAAGGGTCGGACTATAATAAGGATCTTAAGGAAATGCTTATAGAGGGTATCAAATTTATTCTCAATAACAATTTTTTCCTCTTTCAGGACCAGTTTTTCATTCAAAGGACTGGAACGGCTATGGGCACCAGATTCGCTCCGAGCTATGCAAATCTGTTCCTAGGGCTATGGGAACTCAACACCATTTGGACTAATAATCCATACGGAGCGAATCTGGTGTCCTACGCCCGTTATATAGTTGACATATTCTTCCTCTCGAGGGGGGATGTCACTATGTTAGAAAGCTTCTGTGTCTCTCTCAATACGAACGATAAAAACATTGCTTTGACGTTTGAAAAGAGCACCGAGACAGTAAATTTCTTGGACATAACAATATATGTGAAGGAGGGTCAATTACACACAAAGACTTACTCAAAACCTACTGACTCCGGATCATATATATCCACTAGTAGCTGCCATCATAACAACTGGCTTGACTCAATTCCATTGAGTCAACTAAAAAGGGTGAAACGAAACTGCACGGAGCCCAATGTTTTTGAGTCCCAAGCAGAAATAATGAGTGAGAAATTCACTGCATGTGGATATAACAAGAATACAGTTGAAAGGGCCCTTATAAAGGCAAAAAATACTGATCGTAATGACTTGATTTATAGTGAAAAAAATAAGCAAAGTAACCTTAAAAAAAATACATATGAATGGGCATTTATTACGGAATTTAACCAACAACATAGGGAAATAGAAAATATCTTGAGGAAACATTGGGACTTGGTAAAAAAGGATCCGGTTATCGGACCTTTAGTCCCTTTGAAACCCACCCACATTTATAGAAAAGCCCCAAACTTAAGAAATAAGCTGGTTTCCAGCATGCTGCCATCCAATAAACCTTCACATAGGATAACCTCGAAAGGTTTCTATAGATGCGGAAATTGCATCGGATGTAGATCTATCAAAAGTGAAGGGAAAAACAAAATTGAGAATATTGAAATAAATGGAAAAAATCATGTTATCAAAGATTTCATAACATGTGACAGTAAAAATGTCATTTATGCCATAAAGTGCAGCTGCAATCTCTTTTACATAGGACGTACCAGTAGGGCATTAAAAATTCGCCTAGGCGAGCATATAAGAAACATAAAAAAGGGGTTAGCTACCCACTCACTTTCTGCCCACTTTCAGACTAAACATAACTGCTCTATTACGGAGGTAATGGGGTTTTATGGTATTAAACACGTTCAAGAAAATAAACGTAAGAAGGATCTAGCTTCACAGCTTGCAAAATCAGAGATGCAATGTATTTTTACATATGGGACTTTGAATCCACACGGCTTAAACTACGATTTTGAGCTAAAGTGGTTTCTGTGAGAAAAAAATGACATTTTTTATTGTAATCTGTTTTCCCTATTATAATCCGTTTTTGTATAATTATACATGCTAACATCTTAGAATAACTTCTTTCTATGTAATATGTTCATTAACACCCGTTTTTATACTTTGTTGAATACTCAGTTAATATCTCTGGAGTCCGTGTATATTTGGCCGCTGAACTACATATCCCATGATCCTTCTGGGAAAGTTTTAATATTTGCGGAACGTCACTTCCGGTCCGCGCACACAAACGGAACCAATATGAGGGGATAATGGAGGACGCATTGGAAGAATCGTCACCCGACTTCCGGCGGATCTCCATATAAGGAAACAAGAGCTCTGTACGGAAACTACATCCCCCACAAGTCTCAGCGGCTCCACACGAAAACGGACGAAAAATGAATTATATTTGTTATCTTGTACATATGATTTAGACAGCTAAAGCACCCTATTTAATAGTTAGGTTGTTTTCACTGTTATAGCCCTTCTCTCCTGAATTATTAGAACCCTGAACATCCGGCGGATTCCCTTACATGGGCATGCACTTCCGCTTATTCTTACTACATTACCCATGATTCCTATCGGTTTAGTATATTAAGGTCGAATTAAGACCTTTTAGGGCCTTATAATTTATACCAAATAACTAAAATAGTATTTAATACATGGGAGGTTTACTCTGTATAAAGTATTTATATATTTTGCTGAAGTTTTAAAGTGATGTAATTAAGTAATCAATTAATGATGTAATTTCCTACTACTCACCCATTGGATGTCTATAGTATAAATATCCAGACTCCACACAGTACAAACAGTTCTTGAAAAAGGTCCTCTTGAAAGACCGAAACGCGTTGAACAAACAGTACTGTGAGTAACCTGGGACGTTTTTAAAAAAACCGGACCTGTTTTTTTAGTGTTTTTTTAGTGTTTGAATTTTTGTTTATTATTTTTGTGATAATTGTATTATCATATTTTTAATATTTTGGGAAATAAACCCTTTTTATTTTAAACTGAGAAAGTGGAACTTTTTCCTGGTCTTTTTCGTGTATCCTGTGTGGAAAAACTGCTTAAACCCGAGGATAAAGATACCATTATAGGAGTTGAACATCTCCATATCTAGTGAGTTGTGGTACGCATCTTGCTTGCTGGTTGAATACTTGAAAGATACCTTTATGTATATGTCCCAACCACTGTCCGTGTAAGTTGGGGTACGCATCTGATGAATATTTGAAGGTTTACTAAAGATACCCTTATGGGAATTTCCATTACTTCACCTGTGTGAGTTCTGGGTACGCCCCTGCAAGTTAATCTTTAACATTCCTATTGATGTAAAGATACCTTTATGGGTTTCCACTCACTTGTTTCTGTGTGAGTGGGGTACGCCTTTTTTTCCTAAAGTTGTGGAAATAATCGACTGGTAGAAAAACTGTCCTACACATTTCTCTTTCTACTTTCTGTTTTCTATGAACATTTGGATCCTTACATGATTTTATGAGAGGAGGAAGAAAACACCAGAATAATCCATCAAGCTATCATACTAAGGATTCACCACCTCTCCAGTAACCTAAGGGATGTATTCAATGTTTTAAATTTACTATATGCGCCCTGTACATCGATAAACACCACCCCACATTTTGTACTATAGATTGTTCTTGTAAAACTAGGTGATTTTTACACTGGTTTTTATAGTGGACGGGCTGCAGTGCGCCATACGAATAAATAGTTCAGAACAAAACCTTTTCTGTGTACTTATCCATATCACCTCTGAACTATTTGTCCGACCGGCTGCATTTATCTAGTTTTATATTTTTTTCTGTGTTTACCTATTCTGAAAATGTTCACTTTAAGAGAAGAACGGATGCAGACTTTTGAAAAGTTATTTGGGGGAGAAAATGTCCCATCAAATCTTGTTGATTTTGACCTCAATGATATCATGCATAAATTAGAGAGTACTCTCCTTAAGGAGAGTAAGGTGTGGTGGGAGATCGCCACCCTAGAAAAATATCTCACACATGATTTAATACCTCGAGGCCTAAAAATCAACAAGATCTCCTCTTTTAATACATCAAATGAGGATTTTAAAAAGGATTGGGATTATGCCATAAAAAATTGCTCCCTAACCTTGATCAAGTTGGTTATTAGAGAAAGGAAAAAGGAATTGAGCAAGTTAGATACAGAGATTGCTGAATATAAATCATTAGCATCCCCTTTTTCAGGCCAAGAGGAATATAAATCCCTAGAACAGGAAATTGAGGTAAAATTAAAAAGAGCACAGAAACAATTGATAGAAAAGAAATTAAAAAAATTTAATAGGGATAAAATTGAACAGGTGTCACAGGGGAACCAGGACATTGATAAGAAAGATAGTCCAGGATGTTCCCAGGACCCTCCACCCCATCAGAATGAAGTAACATATCCTAAAAAATCTCAAAGAAGGAATTTGGCCCCAAGTAGACCCTTTGATGCAAAAGAAAAAGAGAAAGAAAGGAATAATCGACCACCATCTAATTTTGGTAGATCACGTGATAAGAGAAATACATATAGAAATTATAGGGAAAAAACACCAGAATGGAGAGGTCCCCCACCAAGGGAAAGAAACTATGGGTTTGTTAACAGGGAGAAAGCCCATAGATGGACAGAGGACCGTTATTCTCCACTGGGTAGAGCTGCGGATGTGGAACAACATTTTTTAGAGAATCGCTATCACCAAAACCGCCGCCGGTAATACCGCATAAAGTTAGGAGGGGTAAGAGAGGAGGGATCTCTAAACCCCACAGAGGAAAACGAAAAAGAAAACGTAGAACAAAAAAGGGTGAAATCAATAGGGAGGGAGAAGTCCCACATATAAAGGAAATAAAAGATGTCTGTTCAACTAAGATTTTCAATCTTAGTTCGCACACATTATCAGATAGTGAAACATCGGTTTTACGAAAGGGTTTAAAATATGCCCCGACCAACTCAGTAAATGCCTTTGAAATCTATTTAGATGTACAAAGATATTTGAGAAAGCTTACAATTAAGAAATTTTTTGCTAATCAAGAAGAAAATATGGATAGGAATATACCCACAGCCACCCCCTTTAAACCCAGATCTATATTCTATCCCAAACACATACAAGGCCCATTTATTGAGAGCTTTGGTGCTATGGTTCTAGGAGATCTGGAAAAACTGCAAATTAAATCCAAGAAACCCCAAAACTTCACTTTTAAAGAAAGAAAGGCCCTAAAAGACCTAAAACAACTAAAGGAAGTAGTGATCAAACCCTCCGATAAAGGGGGGGGAGTGGTCCTGATGGATTTGATCGATTATGAAAAAGAAGTCTTCCGTCAGTTGAATGACACAATGACATACAAAAGATTAAGATCTGATCCCTCCAATATCATTTTATCAAAACTGAAAGATTATATTGATAAATATGAAAAGATGGGCACCATCAGCCCTAAAGAGGCTAAATTTATTTTGATCGATGAACCTGTGGTGCCGGTCATATACGTGTTGCCCAAGGTACATAAAAGCACCACAAATCCCCCTGGACGACCGATAATATCGGGTGTACAATCGTTATCCTCTAACTTGTCCAGATTCATTGATTATCTTCTACAGCCCTTGGTAATCCAAAACAAATCCCATCTAAAGGATACCAAGGACTTTCTTAGACTCTTGGATTCTATACAGTGGGAGGATGGAGACATCCTGGTGACCGCAGATGTAAGTTCCCTCTACACCATCATCAATCATGATGATGGTGTAGAGGCGATTACCCATTTCTTGGAAGGGTCGGACTATAATAAGGATCTTAAGGAAATGCTTATAGAGGGTATCAAATTTATTCTCAATAACAATTTTTTCCTCTTTCAGGACCAGTTTTTCATTCAAAGGACTGGAACGGCTATGGGCACCAGATTCGCTCCGAGCTATGCAAATCTGTTCCTAGGGCTATGGGAACTCAACACCATTTGGACTAATAATCCATACGGAGCGAATCTGGTGTCCTACGCCCGTTATATAGATGACATATTCTTCCTCTGGAGGGGGGATGTCACTATGTTAGAAAGCTTCTGTGTCTCTCTCAATACGAACGATAAAAACATTGCTTTGACGTTTGAAAAGAGCACCGAGACAGTAAATTTCTTGGACATAACAATATATGTGAAGGAGGGTCAATTACACACAAAGACTTACTCAAAACCTACTGACTCCGGATCATATATATCCACTAGTAGCTGCCATCATAACAACTGGCTTGACTCAATTCCATTGAGTCAACTAAAAAGGGTGAAACGAAACTGCACGGAGCCCAATGTTTTTGAGTCCCAAGCAGAAATAATGAGTGAGAAATTCACTGCATGTGGATATAACAAGAATACAGTTGAAAGGGCCCTTATAAAGGCAAAAAATACTGATCGTAATGACTTGATTTATAGTGAAAAAATAAGCAAAGTAACCTTAAAAAAAATACATATGAATGGGCATTTATTACGGAATTTAACCAACAACATAGGGAAATAGAAAATATCTTGAGGAAACATTGGGACTTGGTAAAAAAGGATCCGGTTATCGGACCTTTAGTCCCTTTGAAACCCACCCACATTTATAGAAAAGCCCCAAACTTAAGAAATAAGCTGGTTTCCAGCATGCTGCCATCCAATAAACCTTCACATAGGATAACCTCGAAAGGTTTCTATAGATGCGGAAATTGCATCGGATGTAGATCTATCAAAAGTGAAGGGAAAAACAAAATTGAGAATATTGAAATAAATGGAAAAAATCATGTTATCAAAGATTTCATAACATGTGACAGTAAAAATGTCATTTATGCCATAAAGTGCAGCTGCAATCTCTTTTACATAGGACGTACCAGTAGGGCATTAAAAATTCGCCTAGGCGAGCATATAAGAAACATAAAAAAGGGGTTAGCTACCCACTCACTTTCTGCCCACTTTCAGACTAAACATAACTGCTCTATTACGGAGGTAATGGGGTTTTATGGTATTAAACACGTTCAAGAAAATAAACGTAAGAAGGATCTAGCTTCACAGCTTGCAAAATCAGAGATGCAATGTATTTTTACATATGGGACTTTGAATCCACACGGCTTAAACTACGATTTTGAGCTAAAGTGGTTTCTGTGAGAAAAAAATGACATTTTTTATTGTAATCTGTTTTCCCTATTATAATCCGTTTTTGTATAATTATACATGCTAACATCTTAGAATAACTTCTTTCTATGTAATATGTTCATTAACACCCGTTTTTATACTTTGTTGAATACTCAGTTAATATCTCTGGAGTCCGTGTATATTTGGCCGCTGAACTACATATCCCATGATCCTTCTGGGAAAGTTTTAATATTTGCGGAACGTCACTTCCGGTCCGCGCACACAAACGGAACCAATATGAGGGGATAATGGAGGACGCATTGGAAGAATCGTCACCCGACTTCCGGCGGATCTCCATATAAGGAAACAAGAGCTCTGTACGGAAACTACATCCCCCACAAGTCTCAGCGGCTCCACACGAAAACGGACGAAAAATGAATTATATTTGTTATCTTGTACATATGATTTAGACAGCTAAAGCACCCTATTTAATAGTTAGGTTGTTTTCACTGTTATAGCCCTTCTCTCCTGAATTATTAGAACCCTGAACATCCGGCGGATTCCCTTACATGGGCATGCACTTCCGCTTATTCTTACTACATTACCCATGATTCCTATCGGTTTAGTATATTAAGGTCGAATTAAGACCTTTTAGGGCCTTATAATTTATACCAAATAACTAAAATAGTATTTAATACATGGGAGGTTTACTCTGTATAAAGTATTTATATATTTTGCTGAAGTTTTAAAGTGATGTAATTAAGTAATCAATTAATGATGTAATTTCCTACTACTCACCCATTGGATGTCTATAGTATAAATATCCAGACTCCACACAGTACAAACAGTTCTTGAAAAAGGTCCTCTTGAAAGACCGAAACGCGTTGAACAAACAGTACTGTGAGTAACCTGGGACGTTTTTAAAAAAACCGGACCTGTTTTTTTAGTGTTTTTTTAGTGTTTGAATTTTTGTTTATTATTTTTGTGATAATTGTATTATCATATTTTTAATATTTTGGGAAATAAACCCTTTTTATTTTAAACTGAGAAAGTGGAACTTTTTCCTGGTCTTTTTCGTGTATCCTGTGTGGAAAAACTGCTTAAACCCGAGGATAAAGATACCATTATAGGAGTTGAACATCTCCATATCTAGTGAGTTGTGGTACGCATCTTGCTTGCTGGTTGAATACTTGAAAGATACCTTTATGTATATGTCCCAACCACTGTCCGTGTAAGTTGGGGTACGCATCTGATGAATATTTGAAGGTTTACTAAAGATACCCTTATGGGAATTTCCATTACTTCACCTGTGTGAGTTCTGGGTACGCCCCTGCAAGTTAATCTTTAACATTCCTATTGATGTAAAGATACCTTTATGGGTTTCCACTCACTTGTTTCTGTGTGAGTGGGGTACGCCTTTTTTTCCTAAAGTTGTGGAAATAATCGACTGGTAGAAAAACTGTCCTACACATTTCTCTTTCTACTTTCTGTTTTCTATGAACATTTGGATCCTTACATGATTTTATGAGAGGAGGAAGAAAACACCAGAATAATCCATCAAGCTATCATACTAAGGATTCACCACCTCTCCAGTAACCTAAGGGATGTATTCAATGTTTTAAATTTACTATATGCGCCCTGTACATCGATAAACACCACCCCACATTTTGTACTATAGATTGTTCTTGTAAAACTAGGTGATTTTTACACTGGTTTTTATAGTGGACGGGCTGCAGTGCGCCATACGAATAAATAGTTCAGAACAAAACCTTTTCTGTGTACTTCTCCATATCACCTCTGAACTATTTGTCCGACCGGCTGCATTTATCTAGTTTTATATTTTTTTCTGTGTTTACCTATTCTGAAAATGTTCACTTTAAGAGAAGAACGGATGCAGACTTTTGAAAAGTTATTTGGGGGAGAAAATGTCCCATCAAATCTTGTTGATTTTGACCTCAATGATATCATGCATAAATTAGAGAGTACTCTCCTTAAGGAGAGTAAGGTGTGGTGGGAGATCGCCACCCTAGAAAAATATCTCACACATGATTTAATACCTCGAGGCCTAAAAATCAACAAGATCTCCTCTTTTAATACATCAAATGAGGATTTTAAAAAGGATTGGGATTATGCCATAAAAAATTGCTCCCTAACCTTGATCAAGTTGGTTATTAGAGAAAGGAAAAAGGAATTGAGCAAGTTAGATACAGAGATTGCTGAATATAAATCATTAGCATCCCCTTTTTCAGGCCAAGAGGAATATAAATCCCTAGAACAGGAAATTGAGGTAAAATTAAAAAGAGCACAGAAACAATTGATAGAAAATAAATAAAAAAAAATAAAAAAAAAATAAAAAAAAAATTAATAGGGATAAAATTGAACAGGTGTCACAGGGGAACCAGGACATTGATAAGAAAGATAGTCCAGGATGTTCCCAGGACCCTCCACCCCATCAGAATGAAGTAACATATCCTAAAAAATCTCAAAGAAGGAATTTGGCCCCAAGTAGACCCTTTGATGCAAAAGAAAAAGAGAAAGAAAGCAATAATCGACCACCATCTAATTTTGGTAGATCACGTGATAAGAGAAATACATATAGAAATTATAGGGAAAAAACACCAGAATGGAGAGGTCCCCCACCAAGGGAAAGAAACTATGGGTTTGTTAACAGGGAGAAAGCCCATAGATGGACAGAGGACCGTTATTCTCCACTGGGTAGAGCTGCGGATGTGGAACAACATTTTTTAGAGAATCGCTATCACCAAAACCGCCGCCGGTAATACCGCATAAAGTTAGGAGGGGTAAGAGAGGAGGGATCTCTAAACCCCACAGAGGAAAACGAAAAAGAAAACGTAGAACAAAAAAGGGTGAAATCAATAGGGAGGGAGAAGTCCCACATATAAAGGAAATAAAAGATGTCTGTTCAACTAAGATTTTCAATCTTAGTTCGCACACATTATCAGATAGTGAAACATCGGTTTTACGAAAGGGTTTAAAATATGCCCCGACCAACTCAGTAAATGCCTTTGAAATCTATTTAGATGTACAAAGATATTTGAGAAAGCTTACAATTAAGAAATTTTTTGCTAATCAAGAAGAAAATATGGATAGGAATATACCCACAGCCACCCCCTTTAAACCCAGATCTATATTCTATCCCAAACACATACAAGGCCCATTTATTGAGAGCTTTGGTGCTATGGTTCTAGGAGATCTGGAAAAACTGCAAATTAAATCCAAGAAACCCCAAAACTTCACTTTTAAAGAAAGAAAGGCCCTAAAAGACCTAAAACAACTAAAGGAAGTAGTGATCAAACCCTCCGATAAAGGGGGGGGAGTGGTCCTGATGGATTTGATCGATTATGAAAAAGAAGTCTTCCGTCAGTTGAATGACACAATGACATACAAAAGATCAAGATCTGATCCCTCCAATATCATTTTATCAAAACTGAAAGATTATATTGATAAATATGAAAAGATGGGCACCATCAGCCCTAAAGAGGCTAAATTTATTTTGATCGATGAACCTGTGGTGCCGGTCATATACGTGTTGCCCAAGGTACATAAAAGCACCACAAATCCCCCTGGACGACCGATAATATCGGGTGTACAATCGTTATCCTCTAACTTGTCCAGATTCATTGATTATCTTCTACAGCCCTTGGTAATCCAAAACAAATCCCATCTAAAGGATACCAAGGACTTTCTTAGACTCTTGGATTCTATACAGTGGGAGGATGGAGACATCCTGGTGACCGCAGATGTAAGTTCCCTCTACACCATCATCAATCATGATGATGGTGTAGAGGCGATTACCCATTTCTTGGAAGGGTCGGACTATAATAAGTATCTTAAGGAAATGCTTATAGAGGGTATCAAATTTATTCTCAATAACAATTTTTTCCTCTTTCAGGACCAGTTTTTCATTCAAAGGACTGGAACGGCTATGGGCACCAGATTCGCTCCGAGCTATGCAAATCTGTTCCTAGGGCTATGGGAACTCAACACCATTTGGACTAATAATCCATACGGAGCGAATCTGGTGTCCTACGCCCGTTATATAGTTGACATATTCTTCCTCTCGAGGGGGGATGTCACTATGTTAGAAAGCTTCTGTGTCTCTCTCAATACGAACGATAAAAACATTGCTTTGACGTTTGAAAAGAGCACCGAGACAGTAAATTTCTTGGACATAACAATATATGTGAAGGAGGGTCAATTACACACAAAGACTTACTCAAAACCTACTGACTCCGGATCATATATATCCACTAGTAGCTGCCATCATAACAACTGGCTTGACTCAATTCCATTGAGTCAACTAAAAAGGGTGAAACGAAACTGCACGGAGCCCAATGTTTTTGAGTCCCAAGCAGAAATAATGAGTGAGAAATTCACTGCATGTGGATATAACAAGAATACAGTTGAAAGGGCCCTTATAAAGGCAAAAAATACTGATCGTAATGACTTGATTTATAGTGAAAAAAATAAGCAAAGTAACCTTAAAAAAAATACATATGAATGGGCATTTATTACGGAATTTAACCAACAACATAGGGAAATAGAAAATATCTTGAGGAAACATTGGGACTTGGTAAAAAAGGATCCGGTTATCGGACCTTTAGTCCCTTTGAAACCCACCCACATTTATAGAAAAGCCCCAAACTTAAGAAATAAGCTGGTTTCCAGCATGCTGCCATCCAATAAACCTTCACATAGGATAACCTCGAAAGGTTTCTATAGATGCGGAAATTGCATCGGATGTAGATCTATCAAAAGTGAAGGGAAAAACAAAATTGAGAATATTGAAATAAATGGAAAAAATCATGTTATCAAAGATTTCATAACATGTGACAGTAAAAATGTCATTTATGCCATAAAGTGCAGCTGCAATCTCTTTTACATAGGACGTACCAGTAGGGCATTAAAAATTCGCCTAGGCGAGCATATAAGAAACATAAAAAAGGGGTTAGCTACCCACTCACTTTCTGCCCACTTTCAGACTAAACATAACTGCTCTATTACGGAGGTAATGGGGTTTTATGGTATTAAACACGTTCAAGAAAATAAACGTAAGAAGGATCTAGCTTCACAGCTTGCAAAATCAGAGATGCAATGTATTTTTACATATGGGACTTTGAATCCACACGGCTTAAACTACGATTTTGAGCTAAAGTGGTTTCTGTGAGAAAAAAATGACATTTTTTATTGTAATCTGTTTTCCCTATTATAATCCGTTTTTGTATAATTATACATGCTAACATCTTAGAATAACTTCTTTCTATGTAATATGTTCATTAACACCCGTTTTTATACTTTGTTGAATACTCAGTTAATATCTCTGGAGTCCGTGTATATTTGGCCGCTGAACTACATATCCCATGATCCTTCTGGGAAAGTTTTAATATTTGCGGAACGTCACTTCCGGTCCGCGCACACAAACGGAACCAATATGAGGGGATAATGGAGGACGCATTGGAAGAATCGTCACCCGACTTCCGGCGGATCTCCATATAAGGAAACAAGAGCTCTGTACGGAAACTACATCCCCCACAAGTCTCAGCGGCTCCACACGAAAACGGACGAAAAATGAATTATATTTGTTATCTTGTACATATGATTTAGACAGCTAAAGCACCCTATTTAATAGTTAGGTTGTTTTCACTGTTATAGCCCTTCTCTCCTGAATTATTAGAACCCTGAACATCCGGCGGATTCCCTTACATGGGCATGCACTTCCGCTTATTCTTACTACATTACCCATGATTCCTATCGGTTTAGTATATTAAGGTCGAATTAAGACCTTTTAGGGCCTTATAATTTATACCAAATAACTAAAATAGTATTTAATACATGGGAGGTTTACTCTGTATAAAGTATTTATATATTTTGCTGAAGTTTTAAAGTGATGTAATTAAGTAATCAATTAATGATGTAATTTCCTACTACTCACCCATTGGATGTCTATAGTATAAATATCCAGACTCCACACAGTACAAACAGTTCTTGAAAAAGGTCCTCTTGAAAGACCGAAACGCGTTGAACAAACAGTACTGTGAGTAACCTGGGACGTTTTTAAAAAAACCGGACCTGTTTTTTTAGTGTTTTTTTAGTGTTTGAATTTTTGTTTATTATTTTTGTGATAATTGTATTATCATATTTTTAATATTTTGGGAAATAAACCCTTTTTATTTTAAACTGAGAAAGTGGAACTTTTTCCTGGTCTTTTTCGTGTATCCTGTGTGGAAAAACTGCTTAAACCCGAGGATAAAGATACCATTATAGGAGTTGAACATCTCCATATCTAGTGAGTTGTGGTACGCATCTTGCTTGCTGGTTGAATACTTGAAAGATACCTTTATGTATATGTCCCAACCACTGTCCGTGTAAGTTGGGGTACGCATCTGATGAATATTTGAAGGTTTACTAAAGATACCCTTATGGGAATTTCCATTACTTCACCTGTGTGAGTTCTGGGTACGCCCCTGCAAGTTAATCTTTAACATTCCTATTGATGTAAAGATACCTTTATGGGTTTCCACTCACTTGTTTCTGTGTGAGTGGGGTACGCCTTTTTTTCCTAAAGTTGTGGAAATAATCGACTGGTAGAAAAACTGTCCTACACATTTCTCTTTCTACTTTCTGTTTTCTATGAACATTTGGATCCTTACATGATTTTATGAGAGGAGGAAGAAAACACCAGAATAATCCATCAAGCTATCATACTAAGGATTCACCACCTCTCCAGTAACCTAAGGGATGTATTCAATGTTTTAAATTTACTATATGCGCCCTGTACATCGATAAACACCACCCCACATTTTGTACTATAGATTGTTCTTGTAAAACTAGGTGATTTTTACACTGGTTTTTATAGTGGACGGGCTGCAGTGCGCCATACGAATAAATAGTTCAGAACAAAACCTTTTCTGTGTACTTCTCCATATCACCTCTGAACTATTTGTCCGACCGGCTGCATTTATCTAGTTTTATATTTTTTTCTGTGTTTACCTATTCTGAAAATGTTCACTTTAAGAGAAGAACGGATGCAGACTTTTGAAAAGTTATTTGGGGGAGAAAATGTCCCATCAAATCTTGTTGATTTTGACCTCAATGATATCATGCATAAATTAGAGAGTACTCTCCTTAAGGAGAGTAAGGTGTGGTGGGAGATCGCCACCCTAGAAAAATATCTCACACATGATTTAATACCTCGAGGCCTAAAAATCAACAAGATCTCCTCTTTTAATACATCAAATGAGGATTTTAAAAAGGATTGGGATTATGCCATAAAAAATTGCTCCCTAACCTTGATCAAGTTGGTTATTAGAGAAAGGAAAAAGGAATTGAGCAAGTTAGATACAGAGATTGCTGAATATAAATCATTAGCATCCCCTTTTTCAGGCCAAGAGGAATATAAATCCCTAGAACAGGAAATTGAGGTAAAATTAAAAAGAGCACAGAAACAATTGATAGAAAAGAAATTAAAAAAATTTAATAGGGATAAAATTGAACAGGTGTCACAGGGGAACCAGGACATTGATAAGAAAGATAGTCCAGGATGTTCCCAGGACCCTCCACCCCATCAGAATGAAGTAACATATCCTAAAAAATCTCAAAGAAGGAATTTGGCCCCAAGTAGACCCTTTGATGCAAAAGAAAAAGAGAAAGAAAGGAATAATCGACCACCATCTAATTTTGGTAGATCACGTGATAAGAGAAATACATATAGAAATTATAGGGAAAAAACACCAGAATGGAGAGGTCCCCCACCAAGGGAAAGAAACTATGGGTTTGTTAACAGGGAGAAAGCCCATAGATGGACAGAGGACCGTTATTCTCCACTGGGTAGAGCTGCGGATGTGGAACAACATTTTTTAGAGAATCGCTATCACCAAAACCGCCGCCGGTAATACCGCATAAAGTTAGGAGGGGTAAGAGAGGAGGGATCTCTAAACCCCACAGAGGAAAACGAAAAAGAAAACGTAGAACAAAAAAGGGTGAAATCAATAGGGAGGGAGAAGTCCCACATATAAAGGAAATAAAAGATGTCTGTTCAACTAAGATTTTCAATCTTAGTTCGCACACATTATCAGATAGTGAAACATCGGTTTTACGAAAGGGTTTAAAATATGCCCCGACCAACTCAGTAAATGCCTTTGAAATCTATTTAGATGTACAAAGATATTTGAGAAAGCTTACAATTAAGAAATTTTTTGCTAATCAAGAAGAAAATATGGATAGGAATATACCCACAGCCACCCCCTTTAAACCCAGATCTATATTCTATCCCAAACACATACAAGGCCCATTTATTGAGAGCTTTGGTGCTATGGTTCTAGGAGATCTGGAAAAACTGCAAATTAAATCCAAGAAACCCCAAAACTTCACTTTTAAAGAAAGAAAGGCCCTAAAAGACCTAAAACAACTAAAGGAAGTAGTGATCAAACCCTCCGATAAAGGGGGGGGAGTGGTCCTGATGGATTTGATCGATTATGAAAAAGAAGTCTTCCGTCAGTTGAATGACACAATGACATACAAAAGATTAAGATCTGATCCCTCCAATATCATTTTATCAAAACTGAAAGATTATATTGATAAATATGAAAAGATGGGCACCATCAGCCCTAAAGAGGCTAAATTTATTTTGATCGATGAACCTGTGGTGCCGGTCATATACGTGTTGCCCAAGGTACATAAAAGCACCACAAATCCCCCTGGACGACCGATAATATCGGGTGTACAATCGTTATCCTCTAACTTGTCCAGATTCATTGATTATCTTCTACAGCCCTTGGTAATCCAAAACAAATCCCATCTAAAGGATACCAAGGACTTTCTTAGACTCTTGGATTCTATACAGTGGGAGGATGGAGACATCCTGGTGACCGCAGATGTAAGTTCCCTCTACACCATCATCAATCATGATGATGGTGTAGAGGCGATTACCCATTTCTTGGAAGGGTCGGACTATAATAAGGATCTTAAGGAAATGCTTATAGAGGGTATCAAATTTATTCTCAATAACAATTTTTTCCTCTTTCAGGACCAGTTTTTCATTCAAAGGACTGGAACGGCTATGGGCACCAGATTCGCTCCGAGCTATGCAAATCTGTTCCTAGGGCTATGGGAACTCAACACCATTTGGACTAATAATCCATACGGAGCGAATCTGGTGTCCTACGCCCGTTATATAGATGACATATTCTTCCTCTGGAGGGGGGATGTCACTATGTTAGAAAGCTTCTGTGTCTCTCTCAATACGAACGATAAAAACATTGCTTTGACGTTTGAAAAGAGCACCGAGACAGTAAATTTCTTGGACATAACAATATATGTGAAGGAGGGTCAATTACACACAAAGACTTACTCAAAACCTACTGACTCCGGATCATATATATCCACTAGTAGCTGCCATCATAACAACTGGCTTGACTCAATTCCATTGAGTCAACTAAAAAGGGTGAAACGAAACTGCACGGAGCCCAATGTTTTTGAGTCCCAAGCAGAAATAATGAGTGAGAAATTCACTGCATGTGGATATAACAAGAATACAGTTGAAAGGGCCCTTATAAAGGCAAAAAATACTGATCGTAATGACTTGATTTATAGTGAAAAAATAAGCAAAGTAACCTTAAAAAAAATACATATGAATGGGCATTTATTACGGAATTTAACCAACAACATAGGGAAATAGAAAATATCTTGAGGAAACATTGGGACTTGGTAAAAAAGGATCCGGTTATCGGACCTTTAGTCCCTTTGAAACCCACCCACATTTATAGAAAAGCCCCAAACTTAAGAAATAAGCTGGTTTCCAGCATGCTGCCATCCAATAAACCTTCACATAGGATAACCTCGAAAGGTTTCTATAGATGCGGAAATTGCATCGGATGTAGATCTATCAAAAGTGAAGGGAAAAACAAAATTGAGAATATTGAAATAAATGGAAAAAATCATGTTATCAAAGATTTCATAACATGTGACAGTAAAAATGTCATTTATGCCATAAAGTGCAGCTGCAATCTCTTTTACATAGGACGTACCAGTAGGGCATTAAAAATTCGCCTAGGCGAGCATATAAGAAACATAAAAAAGGGGTTAGCTACCCACTCACTTTCTGCCCACTTTCAGACTAAACATAACTGCTCTATTACGGAGGTAATGGGGTTTTATGGTATTAAACACGTTCAAGAAAATAAACGTAAGAAGGATCTAGCTTCACAGCTTGCAAAATCAGAGATGCAATGTATTTTTACATATGGGACTTTGAATCCACACGGCTTAAACTACGATTTTGAGCTAAAGTGGTTTCTGTGAGAAAAAACTGACATTTTTTATTGTAATCTGTTTTCCCTATTATAATCCGTTTTTGTATAATTATACATGCTAACATCTTAGAATAACTTCTTTCTATGTAATATGTTCATTAACACCCGTTTTTATACTTTGTTGAATACTCAGTTAATATCTCTGGAGTCCGTGTATATTTGGCCGCTGAACTACATATCCCATGATCCTTCTGGGAAAGTTTTAATATTTGCGGAACGTCACTTCCGGTCCGCGCACACAAACGGAACCAATATGAGGGGATAATGGAGGACGCATTGGAAGAATCGTCACCCGACTTCCGGCGGATCTCCATATAAGGAAACAAGAGCTCTGTACGGAAACTACATCCCCCACAAGTCTCAGCGGCTCCACACGAAAACGGACGAAAAATGAATTATATTTGTTATCTTGTACATATGATTTAGACAGCTAAAGCACCCTATTTAATAGTTAGGTTGTTTTCACTGTTATAGCCCTTCTCTCCTGAATTATTAGAACCCTGAACATCCGGCGGATTCCCTTACATGGGCATGCACTTCCGCTTATTCTTACTACATTACCCATGATTCCTATCGGTTTAGTATATTAAGGTCGAATTAAGACCTTTTAGGGCCTTATAATTTATACCAAATAACTAAAATAGTATTTAATACATGGGAGGTTTACTCTGTATAAAGTATTTATATATTTTGCTGAAGTTTTAAAGTGATGTAATTAAGTAATCAATTAATGATGTAATTTCCTACTACTCACCCATTGGATGTCTATAGTATAAATATCCAGACTCCACACAGTACAAACAGTTCTTGAAAAAGGTCCTCTTGAAAGACCGAAACGCGTTGAACAAACAGTACTGTGAGTAACCTGGGACGTTTTTAAAAAAACCGGACCTGTTTTTTTAGTGTTTTTTTAGTGTTTGAATTTTTGTTTATTATTTTTGTGATAATTGTATTATCATATTTTTAATATTTTGGGAAATAAACCCTTTTTATTTTAAACTGAGAAAGTGGAACTTTTTCCTGGTCTTTTTCGTGTATCCTGTGTGGAAAAACTGCTTAAACCCGAGGATAAAGATACCATTATAGGAGTTGAACATCTCCATATCTAGTGAGTTGTGGTACGCATCTTGCTTGCTGGTTGAATACTTGAAAGATACCTTTATGTATATGTCCCAACCACTGTCCGTGTAAGTTGGGGTACGCATCTGATGAATATTTGAAGGTTTACTAAAGATACCCTTATGGGAATTTCCATTACTTCACCTGTGTGAGTTCTGGGTACGCCCCTGCAAGTTAATCTTTAACATTCCTATTGATGTAAAGATACCTTTATGGGTTTCCACTCACTTGTTTCTGTGTGAGTGGGGTACGCCTTTTTTTCCTAAAGTTGTGGAAATAATCGACTGGTAGAAAAACTGTCCTACACATTTCTCTTTCTACTTTCTGTTTTCTATGAACATTTGGATCCTTACATGATTCTATGAGAGGAGGAAGAAAACACCAGAATAATCCATCAAGCTATCATACTAAGGATTCACCACCTCTCCAGTAACCTAAGGGATGTATTCAATGTTTTAAATTTACTATATGCGCCCTGTACATCGATAAACACCACCCCACATTTTGTACTATAGATTGTTCTTGTAAAACTAGGTGATTTTTACACTGGTTTTTATAGTGGACGGGCTGCAGTGCGCCATACGAATAAATAGTTCAGAACAAAACCTTTTCTTAGTTGAGGTACTGATTGTTTCAGGAGTTGCTTGAGCCTTCCAGTCAGGCTCTCGCAGCTAAGTTTGCCAGGATTGCCAGGGTGTTATGCAGATTTTGCGGACGTGTTCTCCAAAAAAGTTGCAGAGGTACTACCTCCCCATCGCCCCTATGACTGTGCCATTGATTTGTTGCCAAATGCTTTGCTTCCCAAGAGCAGGTTGTACTCCCTGTCACGTCCTGAGACTCAGGCTATGGCAGAGTACATTCAGGAGAACTTGGCTAAGGGATTTATCAGACCTTCACAGTCTCCAGTTGGGTCGGGGTTCTTCTTCGTGGGTAAAAAGGACGGTTCGTTGCGACCCTGCATCGACTTCAGGGAATTGAACCGTATCACGATTAAAAACTCATACCCACTGCCTCTCATTTCGGTCTTGTTTGACCAGCTTCGTACTGCCACCATTTTTTCTAAGATTGACCTACGCGGTGCGTACAATCTAATCCGAATAAGAGAGGGGGATGAATGGAAGACTGCCTTTAATACCCACTCAGGGCATTATGAATATTTGGTGATGCCTTTTGGGCTCTGTAATGCTCCGGCAGTCTTCCAGGATTTCATGAATGATGTGCTCAGGGAATATTTGGATAGATTCTTAGTTGTATACTTAGATGACATCCTAATCTTCTCCCATTCCCTGGAGGAACATCGGAAGCATGTACGCTTAGTCCTCCAGAAACTCAGAGACCACCGGCTTGGGGCGAAGCTGGAGAAGTGCGAATTTGAAGTTCAGCAAATCGCATTTCTAGGATATATTATCTCCCCAGAAGGTTTCCAAATGGAGGGTTCCAAGGTACAGGCAGTCCTGGATTGGGTGCAGCCCACTAGTTTGAAGGCGCTTCAGCGTTTCCTGGGCTTTGCGAATTTTTATAGACGATTTATCGCTGGATTTTCGTCTATAGTGGCGCCCTTGGTGGCACTCACTAAGAAAGGGGCGGATGTTGCTCACTGGTCTTGTGAGGCTAAAGCGGCTTTTGCCCGTCTCAAAAGGGCATTTGTTTCGGCCAAGGTGCTGCGACACCCAGATCCAGAGCGTCCTTTTGTGGTGGAGGTGGATGCCTCTGAGATGGGTATTGGGGCAGTGCTTTCTCAGATGGGAGTGTCTGATAATCGCCTTCATCCCTGTGCTTACTTTTCCCGTAAATTTTCGCCTGCCGAGATGAATTATGACGTGGGTAACCGGGAATTGTTGGCTATTAAGGATGCACTCGAGGAGTGGAGACACTGGCTTGAGGGGGCTAAGTTTGTGGTCTCAATTCTCACTGACCATAAGAATCTGGCATATTTAGAGTCAGCGAAGCGTCTCAATGCCAGGCAGGCACGATGGGCTTTGTTTTTTGCTCGCTTTAATTTTTTGATAACATATCGCCCTGGGTCAAAAAACATCAAGGCTGATGCGCTCTCGCGGAGTTTTGCTCCAATCCAGGAGACCACCGAGGAGCCGTTGCCCATTGTTTCCCCATCATGTATTAAAGTGGGCATTACCCAGGACCTCTTATCATTAGTCCTTAGAGCACAGGAGCAGGCTCCTCCAGACCTTCCGGTAGGTCTTTTGTTTGTGCCTCCTAGGTTAAGACAGCGAGTGTTCCTGGAATTCCATGCCAAGAAGTCGGCAGGTCACCCGGGTATTGCCAGAACTCGGGAGTTGCTATCTAGGGCGGTGTGGTGGCCCTCGGTGGCTAAGGATGTGGATCAGTGGGTTCGGGCATGTGACATCTGTGCCCGAAATAAGACTCCTAGAGGGGTTCCTGTTGGCCCATTACATCCACTCTCTATCCCATCTAAGCCATGGACCCACATTTCAATGGATTTTGTGGTGGACTTGCCCAAATCCTCGGGGATGACAGCCATCTGGGTTGTCGTTGACAGGTTTTCGAAGATGGCGCACTTCGTTCCACTGGTTGGGCTGCCATCAGCCAGACGCCTGTCTGAATTATTTATGCTGCATGTTGTGCGTCTCCACGGGTTGCCACTTGATGTGGTCTCTGACCGCGGATCCCAGTTTGTGGCCAAATTCTGGAGGGCATTTTGTTCCGATCTCCAGATTTCTGTCAGCTTGTCGTCAGGCTACCATCCGCAGTCTAATGGGCAGACTGAAAGGGTGAACCAGTCCTTGGAGCAGTTCCTCAGGTGTTATGTCTCCAAGTGTCAGACTGACTGGGTTGCTCATCTGTCCATGGCGGAGTTTGCCTATAACAACGCGGCTCACTCTGCTACAGGGATCTCTCCCTTCCTTTGTGTGTATGGGCATCATCCTAAGGCCAATTCTTTTGACCCCCTGGACTCCACGCCTGGTGGTTCCTCTGTGGTTTCGGTCCTTAGAGGTATTTGGCGGAAAGTGAAGAAAGCCCTTGTGTCTGTGTCATTAGTGACCAAAAGGGTTTTTGATAAGCGGAAAAGACCCTGCAGCTTCAAATTAGGAGACTTCGTCTGGTTGTCTACCAAGAATTTGAAGTTGAGACAGCCATCTCATAAGTTAGGGCCCCGGTTCATCGGCCCTTATAAGATCACCAGGGTTATCAATCCGGTGGCATTTCAGTTAGATCTGCCCCGTTCTTTGGGTATCAATAAAACATTTCATTGTTCCCTTTTAAAACGGGCGATTAGTAATCCTTCTTCCAGTGGAAGACCTTCCCCTCTTCTGATACGTGGCCAGAGGGAGTTTGTTGTTGAAAGGATTCTTGACTCCAAGGTGGTTCGGGGTCGGCTGTCATTTTTGGTGCACTGGAAGGGGTATGGCCCGGAGGAGCGGTCGTGGGTGCGCAGTTGTGATCTTCATGCCCCCAGACTGATACGCTCTTTCTTCTCGCAGTTCCCCGATAAACCCGGTGGTAGGGGTTCTTTGACCCCTCGTCAGAGGGGGGGTACTGTTAGGGTCTCCTGCCCTGTGCTGCCACGTCGTCATGGCAACCGGGAGACAAGTGCTAGTGGAGTAACCTGAGCGCAGCTGATACTCCGGTTCGGGTCTTTTGCTGTGCAGTGGTTATAGGCTCTGTGCACGGCAGGGGATCCGGTGCAGGTTTTTGTGCTCACAGTCTGTGAGGTCTGAGTGGGGCGTGGACAGCACCTGCTTTATAAGGCCTCTTTTCAGGGTAAGCAGATGCTGCTGAATCTCTGTTGGTTAGTCAGTTCATGAAAGTTAGCCAGTACTGTGTAGCTTTGTATTTGTTTGTTGCTTACTGCAAATAGGCCTGGGGATTTGGTATTACACTCTGCCAATCCAGACCTAGCAGTAAGACTGGAGTCAGTCGTTTAGCTTGCTGGGGTTCTGTTATTACTCTGTGAACTTAGCAAGTTTGCGGCTGTATTCTAACACTTGCCTGTCTAATCCTGTCTCACTGTGCTAGGTGTCAGGGGTCAGTTTAGTGGCAGTAAGCTTAAACCTGTGCACTGCAAGTGAGAATCAGGATTGTGGAGGCTCTCCTTGTGTCTATCATTCCATCTCTGACCAAGGAGTTTACTGCCACACCCGTTGGTAACCCTTTAGGGTTTTGCTGTTGCCCTTAGCAACAGCATTTCGGGTTCTCTACGTATTAAAACACAACATCTTGCTTTTTACATCTGAGCAGTTCTAATACAAGGGAGATACCCAGTTCCTTAGCCTCTGGGCTTCTCTGTTCACTGTGTGTGTATTTTGTTACCCTATCACCTTCTGTGTACGTTATGTCATATTCCCCAGTTTGTCTGTGAGTCCATTTGTTTTGCATAACAGTTCAAACACCAGTACATTCCTGCAGACACTGGAGTGCATAACAGTTCTGACACTAGTACTTTCCTGCAGGCACTGGTGTGCATAACAAAGGTACTGCTGCTGCGGGAGCTCTGCCAGCGGCCTGCGAGGTGTGCATTTTAATGGACAAATCATTAAATTGTCGAGTCAGGACCTGCACCTGATCGACCACCTGTTGCAAAGTATTTTGAGGGGTATGCTCCATATTCCCACAAAATTTCAACAGGAGTATTAGGCTGCTGAATATGTTATGCACACCAGTGCCAGCAGGAATGTACTGGTGTCTGAACGGTGAGGGATGCAAAACAAATGAACTCACAGACAGACTGGGGAATATGACATTACATACACAGAAGGTGATAGGGTAACAAAATAAACACAAAGTGAATAGAGAAGCCCAAAGGCTAAGAAACTGGGTGTCTCCCTAATATTAGGAATGCTCAGATGGAAAGAAGCAAGATGTAGTGATTTAGGCCCTCATTCCGAGTCGTTCGCTCGGTATTTTTCATCGCATCGCAATGAAAATCCGCTTAGTAAGCATGCGCAATATTCGCACTGCGACTGCGCCAAGTAATTTAACAATGAAGATAGTATTTTTACTCACGGCTTTTTCATCGCTCCGGCGATCGTAATGTGATTGACAGGAAATGGGTGTTACTGGGCGGAAACACAGCGTTTTATGGGCGTGTGGATGAAAACGCTACCGTTTCCGGAAAAAACGCAGGAGTGGCTGGAGAAACGGGGGAGTGTCTGAGCGAATGCTGGGTGTGTTTGTGACGTCAAACCAGGAACGACAAGCACTGAACTGATCGCACAGGCAGAGTAAGGTTGAAGTTACTCAGAAACTGCAAAGTAGTTTGTAATCGCAATATTGCGAATACATCGGTCGCAATTTTAAGAAGCTAAGATACACTCCCAGTAGGCGTAGGCTTAGCGTGTGTAACTCTGCTAAATTCGCCTTGCGACCGATCAACTCGGAATGAGGGCCTTAATACGTAGAGAACCCGAAATGCTGTTGCTAAGGGCAACAGCAAAACCCTAAAGGGTTACCAACGGGTGTGGCAGTAAACTCCTTGGTCAGAGATGGAATAATAGACACAAGGAGAGTCTTCACAATCCTAGTCCTCACTTGCAGTGCACTGGTTCAGCTTACTGCCACTAAACTGACACCTGAACACCTTGCACAGTGAGAAAGGATTTTGGCAGGCAAGTCTGAGAATACAGCCGCAAATTTGCTAGGTTCACAGAGTAGCAAAAGAACCCCAGCAGGTTAAACGACTGACTCCAGTCTTACTGCTAGGTCTGGATTGGCAGAGTGTAATACCAAATCCCAAGGCCTATTTGCAGTAAGCAACAAACAAATACAAAGTTTACACAGTACTAGCTAGCTTTCAGGAACTGACTAACCAACAAAGATTCAGCAGCATCTGCCTAACCTGAGAAGAGGGTTTATATAGCAGGTGCTGTCCACGCCCCACTCAGACCTCACAGACTGTGAGCACAAAAACCAGCACCGGATCCCCTGCCGTGCACAGAGCCTGTAACCACTGCACAGCAAAAGACCCGAACCGGAGTATCAGCTACGCTCAGGTTACTCCGCTAGCACTTGTCTCCCGGTTGCCATGACGACGTGGCAGCACAGAGCAGGAGACCCTAACAGTACCCCCCCTCTGACGAGGGGTCAAAGAACCCCTACCACCGGGTTTATCGGGGAACTGCGAGAAGAAAGAGCGTAACAGTCTGGGGGCATGAAGATCACAACTGCGCATCCACGACCGCTCCTCCGGGCCATACCCCTTCCAGTGCACCAAAAATGACAGCCGACCCCGAACCATCTTGGAGTCAAGAATCCTTTCAACAACAAACTCCCTCTGGCCACGTATCAGAAGAGGGGAAGGTCTTCCACTGGAAGAAGGATTATTAATCGCCCGTTTTAAAAGGGAACAATGAAATGTTTTATAGATACCCAAAGAACGGGGTAGATCTAACTGAAATGCCACCGGATTGATAACCCTAGTGATCTTATAAGGACCAATGAACCGGGGGCCTAACTTATGAGATGGCTGTCTCAACTTCAAATTCTTGGTAGACAACCAGACGAAGTCCCCTAATTTGAAGCTGCAGGGTCTTTTCCGCTTATCAAAAACCCTTTTGGTCACTTATGACACAGACACAAGGGCTTTCTTCACTTTCCTCCAAATACCTCTAAGGAACGAAACCACAGAGGAACCACCAGGCGTGGAGTCCAGGGGGTAAAAAAAGAATTGGCCTTAGTATGATGCCCATACACACAAAGGAAGGGAGAGATCCCTGTAGCAGAGTGAGCCGCGTTGTTATAGGCAAACTCCGCCATGGACAGATGAGCAACCCAGTCAGTCTGACACTTGGAGACATAACACCTGAGGAACTGCTCCAAGGACTGGTTCACCCTTTCAGTCTGCCCATTAGACTGCGGATGGTAGCCTGACGACAAGCTGACAGAAATCTGGAGATCGGAACAAAATGCCCTCCAGAATTTGGCCACAAACTGGGATCCGCGGTCAGAGACCACATCAAGTGGCAACCCGTGGAGGCGCACAACATGCAGCATAAATAATTCAGACAGGCGTCTGGCCGATGGCAGCCCAACCAAATGGAACGAAGTGCGCCATCTTCGAAAACCTGTCAACGACAACCCAGATGGCTGTCATCCCCGAGGATTTGGGCAAGTCCACCACAAAATCCATAGAAATGTGGGTCCATGGCTTAGATGGAATAGAGAGTGGATGTAATGGGCCAACAGGAACCCCTCTAGGAGCCTTATTTCGGGCACAGATGTCACATGCCCGAACCCACTGATCCACATCCCTAGCCACTGAGGGCCACCACACCGCCCTAGATAGCAACTCCCGAGTTCTGGCAATACCCGGGTGACCTGCCGACTTCTTGGCATGGAATTCCAGGAACACTCGCTGTCTTAACCTAGGAGGCACAAACAAAAGACCTACCGGAAGGTCTGGAGGAGCCTGCTCCTGTGCTCTAAGGACTAATGACAAGAGGTCCTGGGTAATGCCCACTTTAATACATGATGGGGACACAATGGGCAATGGCTCCTCGGTGGTCTCCTGGATTGGAGCAAAACTCCGCGAGAGCGCATCAGTCTTGATGTTTTTTGACCCAGGGCGATATGTTATCAAAAAATTAAAGCGAGCAAAAAACAAAGCCCATCATGCCTGCCTGGCATTGAGGCGCTTCGCTGACTCTAAATATGCCAAATTCTTATGGTCGGTGAGAATTGAGACCACAAACTTAGCCCCCTCAAGCCAGTGTCTCCACTCCTCGAGTGCATCCTTAATAGCCAACAATTCCCGGTTACCCACATCATAATTCATCTCGGCAGGCGAAAATTTACGGGAAAAGTAAGCACAGGGATGAAGGCGATTATCAGACACCCCCATCTGAGAGAGCACTGCCCCAATACCCATCTCAGAGGCATCCACCTCCACCACAAAAGGACGCTCTGGATCTGGGTGTCGCAGCACCTTGGCCGAGACAAATGCCCTTTTGAGACGGGCAAAAGCCGCTTTGGCCTCACAAGACCAGTGAGCAACATCCGCCCCTTTCTTAGTGAGTGCCACCAAGGGCGCCACTATAGACGAAAATCCAGCGATAAATCGTCTATAAAAATTTGCAAAGCCCAGAAAACGCTGAAGCGCCTTCAAACTAGTGGGCTGCACCCAATCCAGGACTGCCTGTACCTTGGAACCCTCCATTTGGAAACCTTCTGGGGAGATAATATATCCTAGAAATGCGATTTGCTGAACTTCAAATTCGCACTTCTCCAGCTTCGCCCCAAGCCGGTGGTCTCGGAGTTTCTGGAGGACTAAGCGTACATGCTTCCGATGTTCCTCCAGGGAATGGGAGAAGATTAGGATGTCATCTAAGTATACAACTAAGAATCTATCCAAATATTCCCTGAGCACATCGTTCATGAAGTCCTGGAAGACTGCCGGGGCATTACAGAGCCCAAAAGGCATCACCAAATATTCATAATGCCCTGAGTGGGTATTAAAGGCAGTCTTCCATTCATCCCCCTCTCTTATTCGGATTAGATTGTACGCACCGCGTAGGTCAATCTTAGAAAAAATGGTGGCAGTACGAAGCTGGTCAAACAAGACCGAAATGAGAGGCAGTGGGTATGAGTTTTTAATCGTGATACGGTTCAATTCCGTGAAGTCAATGCAGGGTCGCAACGAACCGTCCTTTTTACCCACGAAGAAGAACCCCGACCCAACTGGAGACTGTGAAGGTCTGATAAATCCCTTAGCCAAGTTCTCCTGAATGTACTCTGCCATAGCCTGAGTCTCAGGACGTGACAGGGAGTACAACCTGCTCTTGGGAAGCTTAGCATTCGGCAACAAATCTATGGCACAGTCATAGGGGCGATGGGGAGGTAGTACCTCTGCAACTCTTTTGGAGAACACGTCCGCAAAATCTGCATAACATCCTGGCAATCCTGGCAAACTTAGCTGCGAAAGCCTGACTGGAAGGCTCAAGCAACTCCTGAAACAATCAGTACCCCAACTAAGAATCTCCCCAGAGACCCAGTCAAATTGAGGATTGTGGGCCCTTAACCAGGGTAACCCCAACACCAATGGGGCAAAAGTACAGACAGTCACATAAAAGGACAATTTTTCAGAGTGTGTGGCTCCAATAGACAAAGAAATCTGGCTAGTGCAAGAGGTAATTTTACCCTGGGATAATGGTTCCCCGTTTAACCCACAAATCTCAATTTCCGATGCCAAGGGTACTAAGGGAACAGAGTGTTTCAGGGCGAATTGGCGGTCCATAAAAACCCCGTCGGCCCCACTGTCCACAAAGGCCTCAGTCTTGACAGTTTGACCGAGGATCTTCAAGGTCACCGGAATGATAAAAGTCTTCTTGGGAAATTCTGACTTCTGGCCTGACAGGATATTTCCCATCACCCTCAGGCCCTGAAGTTTTCCGGCTTTTCTGGGCATGATACTACCACATGACCTTTATCCCCACAGTACAAACATAACCCCTGCTATCTCCTCCGCGTCTTCTCACGCGAGGAGAGGCCGGTAGCCCCATCTGCATAGGCTCCTCGGAAAATTCCTCAGAGTCTGAGGTTCCCTTGGGAAAGAAGGAAACCTCGGTCTCCCTTTCAAGCCTGCGCTCTCTCAGCCGTCTATCCACCCGAATGGATAACTGCATGAGCTGATCCAAGCTATCAGGCAAGGGATATTGTACCAGTTGGTCTTTTAACTGGTTAGAAAGACCTCTTCGGTACTGGTGTCTCAGGGCTGGGTCATTCCACTGGGTATCATGGGCCAACCTCCGAAACTCCGTACAATAAACCTCAACTGGCCTTCGCCCTTGCTTAAGGATCGAAATCTGAGCCTCGGCTAAGGCCGTCTTGTCAGGGTCATCATACAACATGCCCAGTGCCGTAAAAAAAGCATCAACACTTTTAAGCGACGGACAGTCAGGCTGCAACCCATATGCCCAGACCTGTGGGTCTCCTTGTAGCAGGAAAATCACTATGCCCACCCGCTGAATCTCCGACCCAGAAGACTGAGGCCTAAGCTGGAAATATAGCTTGCAGCTCTCCTTGAAACAAAAGAACTGCGAGCGATCTCCAGAAAAACGATCCGGGAGATTTACTTTCGGCTCCTTAACCCCTGAAGGTACTGCTGCTGCGGGAGCTCCGCCAGCGGCCTGCGAGGTGTGCATTTTAATGGACAAATCATTAAATTGTCGAGTCAGGACCTGCACCTGATCGACCACCTGTTGCAAAGTATTTTGAGGGGTATGCTCCATATTCCCACAAAATTTCAACAGGAGTATTAGGCTGCTGAATATGTTATGCACACCAGTGCCAGCAGGAATGTACTGGTGTCTGAACGGTGAGGGATGCAAAACAAATGAACTCACAGACAGACTGGGGAATATGACATTACATACACAGAAGGTGATAGGGTAACAAAATAAACACAAAGTGAACAGAGAAGCCCAAAGGCTAAGAAACTGGGTGTCTCCCTAATATTAGGAATGCTCAGATGGAAAGAAGCAAGATGTAGTGATTTAATACGTAGAGAACCCGAAATGCTGTTGCTAAGGGCAACAGCAAAACCCTAAAGGGTTACCAACGGGTGTGGCAGTAAACTTCTTGGTCAGAGATGGAATAATAGACACAAGGAGAGTCTCCACAATCCTAGTCCTCACTTGCAGTGCACTGGTTCAGCTTACTGCCACTAAACTGACACCTGAACACCTTGCACAGTGAGAAAGGATTTTGGCAGGCAAGTCTGAGAATACAGCCGCAAACTTGCTAGGTTCACAGAGTAGCAAAAGAACCCTAGCAGGTTAAACGACTGACTCCAGTCTTACTGCTAGGTCTGGATTGGCAGAGTATAATACCAAATCCCAAGGCCTATTTGCAGTAAGCAACAAACAAATACAAAGTTTACACAGTACTAGCTAGCTTTCAGGAACTGACTAACCAACAAAGATTCAGCAGCATCTGCCTAACCTGAGAAGAGGGTTTATATAGCAGGTGCTGTCCACGCCCCACTCAGACCTCACAGACTGTTAGCACAAAAACCAGCACCGTATCCCCTGCCGTGCACAGAGCCTGTAACCACTGCACAGCAAAAGACCCGAACCTGAGTATCAGCTACGCTCAGGTTACTCCGCTAGCACTTGTCTCCCGGTTGCCATGACGACGTGGCAGCACAGAGCAGGAGACCCTAACACTGATGTGAGTCATTAAAAACCCTGTTAGGATAGATAGATAGATAGATAGATAGATAGCGGTAAAGCCCGGCACTCTTGGTGGGTAGTGTAGGTAGCTTGCTGTGGTGCCTTCTGTGGACCAATGTATAGACAGCAGAAGAATCAGCGGCCTTGTTTTTCAAAAGTTTATTCCTATCATCTGAGAAATTTGTTCAGAGGGGGTACCCTAGTAATAAACTTTTGAAAAACAAGGCTAAAGCTCTAGGCAAAACATGAGCATCAACCTCTTTCTTCCACACAGATCACTACACCTGAGGTTCCCCGTATTCCATGGGTTAACCACTATACAGCAGCTACTGATGGTATCACCAAACAAGTAAAAAAGCTTTGGCCGGTCATTAACTCGGATAAGGATTTGCCAGCTATATTAGGCACTTGTCTGCTACCCAGCTACACGAGATGCAAGAGCATAGCTGATAAGGTAGTCATATAGGACGTATTACCTTTAACCAAACAACAACAGACACATTTTTTAAGACCCAAAACAGGTTGCTATCGTTGCCTAGGCTGCACTACATGCAATACCTTACTCACAGGCCCTACTTTTAACCATCCACATACGGGGTGAAGCTATAAAATTCAACATCAAGTGACATGCTCTACAACACATGTCGTTTACATGCTAAAATGTCCCTGTGGCTTAGCGTATATAGGCAAGACACAGCCTCAATTCCGTGAACGTATGGCCCTGCATCGCAGTGCCATCAAACAAGCTTTTGAGAAAGGCACTAGCGAGCAGTCGGTAGCTAGATAATGCCTACAGGCCAGACATACCATAGCCAGCATGAGCGCTATAATAATAGATCATGTGCCGTTATCCCATAGAGGCGGTGACTGCAATAAAATCCTCTTGCAAAGAGAAAGCAGATGGACCTATACATTAAATACGGTATCACCCCGGGGTCTGAACGAAAATCTGTGGCTCCAATGTTTCTTATAGATTAGAGTGAGAATATCATATCAGGCTGCTATTAGACAGAGAGTATCAGGTAACATTAATCAATATTTACGTTCTTTACTTTAGTGAGGCTCAGCAATGCTATAGTTACTTGCTAGTCATTTTGAGTGTGCAACTTAGGAGTACAGTAGCGACTTTCTTTTCTCTTTTTTATTGTTCACTATGAAGGTGGAGGAAGCCAATGTCAAGTATTTTTGTGTACTTCTGTGTATGTTGTGATTTATATTAATGTCGTGTTTATTGTTGTTTTTTAGCGGACGTTTCGCTTTCCCGTTGGCTCGTCTGTAAGTTCCTGGCGTTTCCGTTCCAGTGGATCAGGACGCGGCGGGCGCAGCGGCATGGGACAGGTGAGTTCAATTGTTGTAATGTTTGTCTGTTTCATAGGTATAAATGTTCATTGTGTTTGTACTTATTTGTGGAACGATATCCCTTACGATGGGGCTAGTCCCCAAAATGGCGTAGGATGCATTAAACAAGACGTTTTTTCATTATAATAGTCTGTGGAGTGCCGCTGATTTTTCCGCTGTATAGATAGATAGGTTTTTGTTTTTTTGGCACAGTGGGAAGTGAGGCCTGGACTTTGGTAGCCCCACCGTAGTTGGTCTCCCATTCTTGATGCAGAGCTGAGTGCAAGTTGGCCATAATTACATCCGCATTGTTTGGATGAATATAACTGCAGGTAGTCGCCAGTGTGCGGACTTGTATGCATCTACCTGCTATTTGGTGAATTTTTTTTTTTTAAATCAAGTGTATATATCAGTGATGTGCGGTGGGGTGAGGCAGTGCCTTTTCTGTCATACTATTGTTTGTGCAAGAGTTTTGGCTGTATAAAGTATATGTATAAAGTATATGAAAAATACAAAGAATATTTTAGAAATATCTTCTTTATATTATTCTAATCATTTTTATAGTCAAAAATCTGGAGTAAAAAGTCTATGGCAGGTGAGGCAGTACCTCCCCTCTTATCTTTTCCACACAGCTGTGGTCTAAACTCACCAAATATCCCACAGTATATACCCCGGTTTATATGCATACATGCAACTCTGCATAGCTCACAATTCCCTCAGCATGCACTTAATAAACTTTACCTACATGTGAACAACCCGTTACCACTCAGTCACGCTCTTAAGCCAAAAGTGGAGATCTAACAGAGTTGTGTACGACAATATCTCCTGTAGTTGCCTGCACTCCAGTGCGAAGACACAAAAGAAAACCACAAAATTGACCTGTAATCAACTCTGCATCCATATACCCTCCCTGTATGGAGGACAATGTTATTAAACTTTAAGGGGAACATTTAATAGCCTGTGACTTGCAAGAATTGACAAGCTCTAGTTGTTTTTGCCTTGTAAATGATTGCCACTGTAAAAAATCTTGCTAATGCCAGCTAGTCGCAGACTATTACATTTCCCCCTGACAGTAAGTACCTGTATTTAGATGTGCATCTGTGAAGTGCAAAGGATCTCTTCATAAAGGGATAACTGCATAAAGGGTGTTACTGTGCAAATTTGTCTTGTAAATTGAGGGTACTGTTTAGTGCACTACTATGCAAACTGGCGGCCATTTTCAGCCAGAGCTTGCTTTCTTTAGTAGGTCAGTATAAGGGTATACCTTCTGTATAGCTGTAAACGTCAAACTGATTGCTTTGGTTTACCATTAATTGTGGCCCCATATTCAGGGAAAGCCTGTGACTCTGACAACCCACAATCCTTTATTTTATTTAATTATTACATTATTATTACACTTTTATTTATTCAATACCCTATTCTTTACTTTGTTAATATGAATTAATGTTCATGCTCATTTGACCATTTCACTGTTGCTCTAGCAACACAAAGTACTATGATATACAATAACTACAGTAGCACAATTCCCACCAGGAGAGTAGAACGGAACACAGTGAACTGTCAAAGGACATGACCTCTTTGGGCAAAGATAGATAGAATGGAATGCTGACTTTCTAGATGTATAGATAGAAGGGAACATTTTGTGCAGTAAACAAAGAGAATAGTGTAGCACATAGGTGGAAAAATGAAAGATAACAGTGACAATTATTATTCATTTCGTATAGCAGAGGCATTATACAAAAGACTGGTGACATACCTACAGTATGGCCCGCCCCTACTGTAGTTTTCCTACCAATCTATATATAACCAAACATTAATACTGTAAATTTTGAAAACAATATAATCCAAACAAATGATCAAAACCACTCTGATCCGCAGTACTGCTTACAGTGAAGCTAGCTTCCAACCACACGACTACATAGAAGCCAAGGTAACTGAACTGTAACATTATTCCTCTTTTACCTCTACTCTTCACCCTTCCTTTCATTGTTTCTACTATATTATTTTTATGCAGTTATATATCTGCTAACTAATTAATTGCTAGATATAGTGAAGAAGGAAACCTGACATGTAACTGCCCTGATCCCAAGCTGCCTAAATAATCTTGGTGGTCATTCCGAGTTGTTCGCTCGCTAGCAGATTTTAGCAGCATTGCACACGCTAGGCCGCCGCCCTCTGGGAGTGTATCTTATCTTAGCAGAATTGCGAATGAAAGATTAGCAGAATTGCGAATAGAAAATGCTTAGCAGTTTCTGAGTAGCTCGAGACTTACTCCTACACTGCGATCAGCTCAGCCCATTTCGTTCCTGGTTTGACGTCACAAACACGCCCTGCGTTCAGCCAGCCACTGCCCCGTTTCTCCAGACACTCCCGCGTTTTATTCTGGCACGCCTGCGTTTTTCCGCACACTCCCAGAAAACGGTCAGTTTCCGCCCAGAAACACCCACTTCCTGTCAATCACACTCCGATCACTTCAACGATGAAAATTCTTCGTTCGGATGTGAGTAAGTCTACTAAGTTTTGTGCTAAAATACTTAGCGCATGCGCACTGCGTACCATGCGCATGCGCATTTTTGCCTTAATCACACCATTGCGAAAATCGTCAACGAGCGAACAACTCGGAATGACCCCCATTGTGTCATCGGTCATTAATCGCGCTATCCGGCCATTTTAATCTGCTGAAACGCATCAGGGCTAATTGGATACCCCCCTATATTAATTGTTAGAATGTTTCTTAATGTATTATCTTATTGTGAAAACTACTATAACACATTTTGTATTGTTGTTAAACTATTTATAAAGTAGGTAGGAACCTAGAAACTGACAATTGCCTGTGATGCGTGTTACTGAGATGTATGAAGCAGCTTGTAAGATTTGCACAATAAATAAAACATCTTCATTAAATTCAACATGTTTGGAAAATGTCCTGATTCATCTGCAGCTAACAGGTTTTGAGCTTTGGGCACAAGTGAAAATTTAGAATCTTAAGAAAAATGTAAAGTAACAGCAACTCAATCAAATGGCAATCTGACAAAGCAGTCAGATTGCCCATTGATTGAGTTGATGTTACTATGGAGGAAGCAATGAGGAAATATGCACAAGAAGCACAGGTCTGTCTATTCAATGTCCAGATGAATTTAAAGCCCAAAGTGCCATAGATGATAATCATATTGGAGATAATTCAGAATTAAATGCAAGTAATCTTAAGATACGTGAAATAAATACGGACCTTCCTCTTTATTCACAGTAAATGCATCTGTGCAACCACAATGGCCCTATCCATCTGCTTGTGAATGTAGTCATTATCATTGTCAGCTAATATATATTTGCATTGTCCCTGTCCTTGACAGCAGAGATCCACCTCTAAAATGGGTTTCCGATTGTTAGATCAGCAGTGAAAAGATCGGCAATGACTAGGTCGACACCCATTAGTCGAAATTCAGTAGGTCGAAATGGCCAAAAGGTCAACCGTTACAAATGGTTGACACACAGAAGGTTTACACGAATATAATTTGACATGTACAAAAGGTTAACATTGGAATGGTCGAAACAAAAATGGGCTACACGTTTATTCGTTTTTTTAGGGTAAGGATTAGGGTAACTAATTTACCGGAGGGTTAGGCACTAGCAGGGAGGGTTACAATTATGCACTTACTGTACCCCAATGGTTAGATTTAGGTGGGAAAATAAGTGGGTTTCTTGCAAATAATACCCGCAGCCTGCATTTTCATACATCTACCGCACAGCCTGTAACATGACAGTTCTGAGCTGATTGGCTGGTACCTTATCTCTCCCCACTTTATCTCTCTCCCATCTTTTGATGAACATAACCTGGCATGGATATAGAACAGCAGGGTTGTGGTTGGAAAGAATCCAGGCCAAGTATTCCATTTGGCCAAGTCTAAGAAACAACAAGCATGATTGCAGATGCTGGTTTTAAAAAGGTATCAGACAGAAGGGACAGGGCTCCTGAAGGTGAATGAATCACCCAGGTGATAGGCCAGGGGTTGGCTACTGTTAGGGGTCCTGGATCTCAATGGTCTTTGGAAAATGTACACTTCTGTCTGCAAGAACTGCTGGTAACTGTTTTGTAACATGTGACTTGCTGGTAACTGCTGATGTTCAGCTGTGAACTGCCTGTTTGTGGAAAAGCTGTATAAAAAAAACCCTTTCGTTTGAAGCTTTTACCCGGTGTATGTGATCCTTGTCAAACTTAATTACGTCAACTGAAAAAACAGATATAGATATGAAAGAGGAAGATTCAAGAGGGGCTGAAACACACAAAAGCACATATGTAACTGACCATTTTTTACATTTCTTAATCAATGTAAGAATTATCATCTTTCCAGCCATAATTACGTTGATTAAGAAACTGCTAGTAAAATATTTCAGTCAGTGAGATTGACATCCTAACATTTATTTTCTCATATTTACGAGTAATATTTGCTATCCTTCATGCTATTTTCTACAGAACTCTACATACTGTGATATAAATTGTAGTACACTTTTCAAATTTTAAAGTGTTTTTATTAAAAACATTCAGGATTGTTGCTCACTGACAATACTAAACTGTTACTGTTGGCTGTATTTAATAGATTCACTGTTTGCTAATTAATGTGCAATTCTCTTCTGATGCCCCCAAACATCGTTCTTATAATAAATCCTTGTAATACTCCTGACTTCTTATTATGGCCTATTGACCCTGCAATGCCGGAGGCCAACACTTGGTGACACTGTGGAGCACAAGGAGGGCCTTCAGACAAGTGACATGGCATATTTGACCAACACACCTCTTTCTCTTTGGTTATGAGTAATCATTCTTATATTGCAAAGTTCACCATTGTATAGAGAGGGAACATGTAATGAGCATGGGTTTGCCCTCTGTAAGGAACCAGGTTACCTAGGAAACCTTTCAATTAGCCTAACGAGAGTACTCTTGTACTTGATAAGATACTGTTTAAACAACCCTGCAAAATACCGTATGCACAGTATTAACAATATTAATTGAGAGTTAGAAACATTTTATTTTTTAACTTTTGGTGATTTAAGAGTCAATTTCTTTAATAACGTAATAAGAAATTCTATGAAATAGTGTGAAAATTAAAGTGGGAATGTAAAGCAAATTCTCAAATTACACAAGTCCTTGAGTGATGTATAGGCTTTGTTGATCCATGTTCTTTGAAGCATTACTTACACAGAATAAATAAGAGCTTCCTTTTCATTATGGGTTAGCAGTCCTAGTGTACTTGTTGTGCTTGGATACAATACACTGCTAATTTATTGAATGAGAATGACAACTTAAATAGAGGAAAGTTCAACAAAGGCTAAAAATAGCAGTTGATGCACACTATAATAAAGCCAGGTACACCACGCCCTTTCCCACTGTATTATATGTCATTAACAATTAAATGTGATGTGAAAACCTTTTTCTAGTATACGGTACATTAAATTAGTAAAAATTTTAAAGGGATCAAGGGATTTAAGTGAAGCTTCTGCGTATGTGAATGAGTAAATGAGATGACTGATGCGTAACAGGTTTCAGTATCACTGCACAAGGCATTCCCTGCTGTGGTGTACACATCAAGGTATTACCACTTGTAAAATGGTGACAAAAATAAAAGCTATTTCTCTTACGTCCTAGTGGATGCTGGGGTCCACATTAGTACCATGGGTATAGACGGGTCCACAAGGAGCCATTGGCACTTTAAGAGTTTAACAGTGTGGGCTGGCTCAGACTCAGTTTAGAAAATGTGCCCGACGGAGTTGGTCACAGGTAGGGGAGCTCCATAGGAGTTTTCCTAGCTTTCTTATTTTTATTAGAGTAAGGCACAGGGAGGCTGCTGGCAACAGCCTCCCTGCTTCGTGGGACTTAGGGGCGGAGTAGTGTCCAACCCTGAGAGGTTAATGGCCACTATCTTCGCTGACAGGACACTGAGCTCCTGAGGGTGATGATCGTTAGCTGCCCGAGGCGACCTCTCACTCCCACAGCATGCCGCCATCCCCTAACAGAGCCAGAAGATTCCGGTGGCGAGTATGTCACCAGTGCCCCGACAAGCGGGGAGCCGGGGTGAATGGTGGCAACAGGGTAGGAGCGCAGTACTAACTGCGCTCCAGAGTGCTCAGCGGTACATCAGTGCGGCGCTAGGAGTGGTGCCCTGAGCCAGCGACATAATACCCTACACTGGTCACTAAACATCTATCAGGGACCTCAGTTACACTGCTTGTACTAATCCTCCAGCCAGTATAAAGTTTGAAAGTGCGGGGAAACACGTCATCTTCAGGGGGCGGAGCTTCTCCTCAGAGCAGACCCAGCAGCGTTCAGCGCAATTTTCCTCCCTGCAGATCCAGCTACAGAGACGCTGACAGGGAGAGCTGTCCCTCCACACGACTCCAGCTATCCTGTGCGGTACCACAGAGGGTTGTAGAAGGGCCGGGAGGCTGTGTATTTACTGTGTAGTCTATTAAGGGTGCACAGTCCGCGCTGGGTGTTTGTTTTATAACTACCTAGTGAAGCGCTGTGTGTGTGCTGGCTCCAAGCTCTGTGTTTCTCTAAGGGTACTTGGGAGGGAAACTGTGTCTGACATTTTCCTGTGTGTGTGTGGGTGTACGTTTTCTCACATAGCCATGTCCATGGATACTGTGTTTTATGCTACAGAGGACATTTCTTCTCCAGAGGAATCCATTCCATGTACCCAGGAATGTAATGTTTGTCTCAGATTCGTATTACTGAGCCAGAATGGCTAACTTCTATTAAGGGAATGATCTCTCAGATATCTACTAGGGTAGCTCATACTGAGACTGAAACTCAGGTTTTAAAGAAGTCTATGGCAGTTTGGTCAGGTTCTGTTCCTATTCCTTCTAAATCCTCTAACATATTCCCACAGAAACATGCACTTGCCCAGATTATGCAAGATGACATGGATAACGACTCTGACACAGCAGACGGTGATGGGGATGTGCTTAGGGGGGTGACATCCCTGGCAAAGGGGGTGCAGCTCATTATGGAGGCCATTAGGGATGTGTTACACATTACTGACACACCACCTGAGCAGGTTGAGGAGGCTTACTTCACAGATAATAAGAAAGCCTCGCTAACCTTCCCTGCATCTAAAGAATTAAACGTTTTATTTAAAAAATCCTGAGAAAACCCAGAGAAAAAATTCCAGATCCTCAAAAGAGTTCTGGTTGCTTCTTCTTTCCCTGAGGAGAATAGGAAAAAAATGTGTAAACTCACACATAGTTGATGCATCTGTCTCAAGACTGTCAAAAAAGGTGGTTTAACCTGTCCCTTGATCTACCGCGTTAAAAGAACCAGATGATCGTAAAATTGACACTACGCTCAAATCCATATACATTGCTTCAGGAGTGGCGTTAAGGCCCACTATTGCCTGTGCATGGATTTCTAAAGCTAGAGTAAAGTGGTCAGGCATGTTACTAGAGGACTTAGATACAATGGATAGAAGTGACATTGAACTGTTTTTACGTAACATACAGGATTCTGCGGGGTTCATGGTGGAGTCCATGAAGGACCTGGGTACGCTGAATGCATGGATATCTTCCATGTCGGTCTCAGCTCGCAGGGGACTCTGGCTATGCCAATGGTCTGCAGGCGCGGAATCCAGGAGAAGTGTGGAGAACCTACCCTACACAGGTGATGCTCTATTTGGGGAAGCGTTAGATACGTGGATTTCCACGGCAACCACGGGTTTGTCACCTTTTCTTCCCATAGCTACGCCTTCTGTGAAGAAACCTTTTTCTTCATCTGCATCGCAGTCCTTTCGGACCGCTAGGACAAAAAAGTCCAAGCCTCCTACCACCTTCTTTAGAGGTGGGCGTGCAAAATCCAAAAAGCCTGCACCTACAGGCTCCCAGGAACAGAAAGAACTAAATTGAAAGCGCTGTCCACAATAAAGGATAGATAACATTGTATTTATTTTGTATTGATAACTGTTAATATAAACACTTAAAAAGCTAAAACATAATATGTATATCTACAAAGCCTATTTCTTCAGTGATCCTTATCACAGGTACCTTGTGATTGCACTGGTAATGAATACTAGATTGCTGATTAGAACAAAATAGCATGCAATAGGTGCTCTAATTAGCTCCACAGTGAACAATTCTTAGTAGCAAATTATATTATTCAGCCTCCTAAATACTTAAGTACACTTATATGGAACACTTATTTTCACAGCCCAAACATATCTAGAGGAAATGCATACAGTTGATAAATGCTTTTTCACCTCCCGCTGGGACAGCGTAGTAATACAATGGGGTATATTTACTAAAATTCGTATTTTCCCGTTTGAGGTCAAAGTTCAATCACGAATGACATCGAAAGTGTAAAGTTGCAACTTTTTGAATTTAGTACGACTAATTTACTAAGCTGTCGTATTCTGCATTTTCGGATTTACCTATGTCGATGTCATTCGTTTTTTTTGGCAGTGTTTTATGTGAGTGACTTGTAAAACACTGCCGACTTTAATACAATGAATCTCTGCCGGATCTGAGAGATCCGTGCTGGGCTTCATTGTGCACCTTTTAAAAAAATAAAATCAGTGTTAAAATCCCAAAAAAAATTGCGTGGGGTCCCCCCTCCTAAGCAAAACCAGCCTCGGGCTCTTTGAGCCAGTCCTGGTTGAAAACATGTGGGAAAAAAAATGTCAGAGGTTCCCCAATATTTAAACAACCAGCACCGGGCTCTGCGCCTGGTCCTGGTTCCAAAAATACGGGGGACAAAAAGCGTAGGGGTCCCCCGTATTTCTGAAGCCAGCACCTGGCTCCACTAGCAGGATACATAATGCCACAGCCAGGGGACACTTTTATCTAGGTCCCTGCGGCCCTGGCATTACATAACCAACTAGTCACCCCTGGCCGGGGTACCCTGGAGGAGTGGGGACCCCTTCAATCAAGGGGTCCTCCCCCTCCAGCCACCCAAGGACCAGGGGTGAAGCCCGAGGCTGTCCCCCCCATCCAAGGGCTGCGGATGGGAGGCTGATAGCCTTTTTGTCAAAAAATGAATATTGTTTTTAGTAGCAGTACTACAAGTCCCAGCAAGCCTCCCCCACAAGCTGGTACTTGGAGAACCACAAGTACTAGCATGCGGAGGAAAACAGGGCCCGCTGGTACCTGTAGTACTACTACTAAAAAAATATCCCAATAAAAACATAAGACACACACCTTGAAAGTAAAACTTTAATACATACATCCACACCTCCATATACACATACTTACCTATGTTCACACGAGGGTCGGTCCTCTTCTCCATGTAGAATCCATGGTGTACCTGTTGAAAAAATTATACACACAAAATCCAGTGTAGATGGCTCCTCTTGTAATCCATTTGTAATCCAGGTACTTTGCAAAAAAACAAAACGAACACCCTGAAAGGGGCCCCATGTTTTCACATGGGACCCCTTTCCCCGAATGCCAGAAACCCCCTCTGACTTATGTCTAAGAGGGTTCCATCAGCCAATCAGGGAACGCCACGCTGTGTGCTCCTGTACTGTATGACAGGCAGCACACGGCATTGTTACAATGTAGCGCCTATGCGCTCCATTATAACCAATGGTGGGAGCTTTGTGGTCAGCGCTTGACCGAAAGTAACCTCACCGCTGACCACAAAGTTCCCACCATTGGTTACAATGGAGCGCATAGGCGCTACATTGTAACACTGCCGTGTGCTGCCTGTCATACAGTACAGGAGCACACAGCCAATCAGGAGGGTGCCACAATGTGGCGCTCCCTGATTGGCTGATGGAACCCTCTTAGACATAAGTCAGAGAGGGTTCCTGGCATTCGGGGAAAGGGGTCCCATGTGAAAACATGGGGCCCTTTTCAGTGCGAGGTCGGGTGTCCATTTTGTTATTTTGCCAAGTACCTGGATTACAAATGGATTACAAGAGGAGCCATCTACACTGGATTTTGTGAGTATAATTTTTTCAACAGGTACACCATGGATTCTACATGGAGAAGAGGACCGACCCTCGTGTGAACATAGGTAAGTATGTGTATATGGAGGTGTGGATGTATGTATTAAAGTTTTACTTTCAAGGTGTGTGTCTTATGTTTTTATTGGGGTATTTTTTTAGTAGTAGTACTACAGGTACCAGCGGGCCCGGTTTTCCACCGCATGCTGGTACTTGTGGTTCTCCAAGTACCAGCTTGCGGGGGAGGCTTGCTGGGACTTGTAGTACTGCTACTAAAAACAATATTCATTTTTTGACAAAAAGGCTATCAGCCTCCCATCCGCAGCCCTTGGATGGGGGGGACAGCCTCGGGCTTCACCCCTGGTCCTTGGGTGGCTGGAGGGGGGGGACCCCTTGATTGAAGGGGTCCCCACTCCTCCAGGGTACCCTTGCCAGGGGTGACTAGTTGGTTATGTAATGCCAGGGCCGCAGGGACCTATATAAAAGTGTCCCCCGGCTGTGGCATTATGTATCTGGCTAGTGGAGCCTGGTGCTGGTTTCAGAAATACGGGGGACCCCTACGCTTTTTGTCCCCCATATTTTTGGAACCAGGACCAGGCGCAGAGCCCGGTGCTGGTTGTTTAAATATGGGGGAACCCCTATAATTTTTTTCCACAAATGTTTTCAACCAGGGACGGCTCAAAAAGCCCGAGGCTGGTTTTGCTTAGGAGGGGGGACCCCACGCAATTTTTTTTCAAAAAAATAACACTTTCCCATCCCCTTCCCACTGATAAACATGCACGGATCTCATGGATCCGTGCATGCCTAACCAAACACGGGGGGAAAAAGCAGGTCTGTTTTTTTTAGCACTTTTTCACGAATTGTATTTTAACACGGCAGTGTTTGGCTATTGTCGGCAGTGTTTGTGATTTGCACTTTTTAGTAAATTACCGATTTCTACCAAATTGCAGGCGTATTTGACCGATGGTGTATTGATTCGTAATTTTTTCCTAGGACTTCCAAAATATTACGAATGCCCTCATCACTGCCGAGATTTTTGCTTAGTAAATTCCCGACATGACACTTTGAAGAAAAAACGTCATCTTGGTCAAAATCGGGACCTTAGTAAATATACCCCAATGTGTCCAAAGTGTCTCTGCCTTAGAATCAGGCTGAATATGTAACAAAGAATCAAGTCTCCTATGGAAGCTTTCCAGCTAATTAGCTTCTGACAGGCGTCCCCGTCTAAGCATAAAATAATTATGGATGAGATTCTTATGAAATAAACTGATTGCACAGTAACTTGAATGTCCACTGCAGGTGAACTGTAGAGATAGCTTATCTCACCGGTTTGTGCAGCTACCACATCTCCCGCCGGGCTCCGTCTCTGCCGCACATAGCGCTCAGCGGCTCTATCACTGACGTCAGCACTGTATTCCTCCCGTTGGTGTGGGTTGGATGCAAGCGTGCAAACAGCTTGGAGCACAGAGATCCTCCGGCCAGTGGTTCTGCATCGGCTGTTATGCGCTTGGCCCGTAATGGCAGGGCGGCACAAGTTCTCACCGGCACCGGCATTAGGAGAAATGATGTCGGCTTTGTAGAAGCTCAAGTCCATATACAGGGGTATAAACTTAACATGTTTCTCAGCCTGTTACCCGTGGCTGTTTCCTCAGAAGTGAATTCGTATCGTATCGTATCGTATCGATTGATAACCGGAAAGAGAGGAAAATGCAAAGAATAGTGTGATATCGTAAAAACAAGCACTTTAATTAACACATCATTCTAAAAACACATAAAGTGTAGTTCCAATATGGAAGATACTGGTCAATGACACAGCATGTGTCAACAGTGGACAGAAACATTCACATAAAAAAATCCACCCTCATGAGAGGAACAGAAGAAATGGCTGATTACCGATTCCTGGTGAACTGATGTGCGTCAGTTCTAAAGCGCATGTGAATCTCGGTGGTCTCTCCCAGCTGCAGCAAGGGGATCTCCCGGTCTCAGTGTTGTCCAGGCGTCGGTTCAGTCCATAAACATCGGTATCAACATGTGGGGGAAGTAAAGGCAAGGTACCCACGCGTTCCGACCCACCTCGGGTCTTTCTCAAGGTCTACTGCCAAAGGTAGAATGCCTCACTAGATCCGATAGTCCCGGTTTTATCCCCACCCTCCGGATCCCATTGGTCCCAGCACAGCTGATCCCTATACATATCCTCTAGATATGTTTGGGCTGTGAATATAAGTGTTCCATATAAGTGTACTTAAGTATTTAGGAGGCTGAATAATATAATTTGCTACTAAGAATTGTTCACTGTGGAGCTAATTAGAGCACCTATTGCATGCTATATTGTTCTAATCAGCAATCTAGTATTCATTACCAGTGCAATCACAAGGTACCTGTGATAAGGATCACTGAAGAAATAGGCTTTGTAGATATACATATTATGTTTTAGCTTTTTAAGTGTTTATATTAACAGTTATCAATACAAAATAAATACAATTTTATCTACCCTTTATTGTGGACAGCGCTTTCAATTTAGTTCTTTCTTGTCACAATAAATATATTGGGAACCAACAACCCAATAACTTGAGAGCGGCAGTCCTTAATAAGGAGAAGAGTATTAATGAACTGATAAAGCATTTTAGCAATTTGAGTTGGGACAGCTCACACACATTGAAGCTTAGCGCTTTTTTTGCTTGGAGTCCCAGGAACAGAAGCCTGCTTCTGCTACCTTAAAGTCCTCAGCATGACGGTGGACCGCACTGCCTGGAAGAAGGGCTGGTGGGTGCGAGACTCAGGCGTTTCAGCCATATTTGGGTGTCGTCCGGCCTGGATCCCTGGGTACAGGATATTGTGTCCCAGGGGTACAGACTGGAGTTTCAAGAGCTCCCGCCTCACCGATTCTTCAAATCAGGTTTGCCAGCTTTACTGACAGACAGAGCTATCCTACAGGAAGCCATCCAAAAATTGGAAAATTTAAAAGTCATTGTTCCAGTTCCACCTCATATGCATCACATGGGTTACTATTCAAACCTTTTCGTGGTATCGAAACCGGATGGTTCGGTCAGACCAATTTTTAACTTGAAATCGCTAAACCCTTATCTGAGGGAGTTCAAGTTCAAAATGGAGTCTCTGATGGTGGTGATCTCAGGTCTGGAGGAGGGAGAGTTTCTGGTGTCCCTGGATATCAAGGATGCGTACCTCCACATTCCGATTTGGCCGCCGCACCAGGCTTATCTCTGATTTGCTCTGTTAGGCATTCACTATCAGTTTCAGGCGCTGCCATTCGGTCTCTCGACGGCACCGTGGGTGTTCACCAAGGTGATGGCGGAGATGATGGTTCTCCTCCGCAGACAGGAAGTGAACATTATTCCATATCTGGATGATCTGCTGATAAAGGCATTGACCAGGGAGACGCTGTTGCAGTCCATTGCTCTCACGACTCGTCTGCTCAGAGACCATGGTTGGATACTGAACCTTCCAAAGTCACATTTGGAGCCGACAAGGAGATAGTCTTTCCTGGGGATGATCCTCGACACGGAAGTGCAGAGGGTGTTTCTACCGGAGGAGAAAGGGTTGGTGATACAAACAATGGTCCGGGATGTACTGAAGCCAGGCCGGGTATCGGTTCATCAGTGCATTCACCTTCTGGGGAAGATGGTTGCCTCCTACGAGGCTCTACAGTACAGAAGATTTCATGCTCGGTCCTTCCAACTGGATCTCCTAGAAAAGTGGTCGGGATCTCATCTACACATGCACCAGAGGATACGTCTGTCGCCGAAAGCAAGGATTTCACTCCTCTGGTGGCTGCAAATGCCTCACCTTCTGGTGGGCCGCTGGTTCAGGATCCAGGTCTGGATCCTTCTAACCACAGAGGCAAGTCTCCAGGGATGGGGCGCAGTCACTCAAAGGGAAACTTTCCAAGGAAGGTGGTCAAGTCTGGAATCCAGGCTTCCAATAAACATTCAGGAACTAAGAGCCGTGTACAACGGTCTTCTTCAAGCGGCACATCTTCTGTGAAATCGAGCCATTCAAGTACAATTGGACAATGTAACGACAGTGGCCTACATCAACCGACAGGGCATAATGAAGAGCAGAGCTGCAATGTCAGAGGTAACAAGAATCGTTCTCTGGGCAGAAAAACATGTGTTGGCGCTGTCAGCAATTTTCATTCCGGGAGTGGACAACTGGGAAGCGGAATTCTTCAGCAGACACGATCTCCATCCAGGAGAGTGGGCCCTCCATCCAGAGGTGTTCACGGAGGTGACAAATCTTTGGGGGGTTCCTCAAAAAGACACAATGGCTTCCCGCCTCAACAAGAAACTTCAAAGGTATTGTTCCAGGTCAAGAGACCCGCAAGCAGTGGGGTTGGATGCCCTGGTGACTCCATGGGTGTTCCAGTCAGTGTACGTATTTCCATAAGGAGATCAAGAGTTCAGGCAATCCTCATTGCTCCGGATCGGCCAAGAAGGATTTGGTACGCAGATCTTCTGGGCCTACTGCTGGAAGATCTGAGGCCTCTTCCTCTTCAGGAGGACCTGCTACATCAGGGGCCATTCGCTTATCAAGACTTACCGTGGCTACGTTTGACGGCATGGAGGTTGAACGCCAGATATTAGCTCGGAAGGGCATTCCGAACAAGGTTATTCCTACTCTGATACAGGCTAGAAAGAGACTAACTTCTAAACATTACCATCGCATTTGGAAAAAGTATGTGTCTTGGTGTGAATCCAAGATGTTTTCCTACGGTGGAGTTTCAACTGGGACGGTTACTACTCTTCCTGCAAGCAGGTGTGGATATGGGCCTGAGGTTTGGATCCGTAAAGGTCCAGATTTCGGCCCTATCCATTTTCTTCCAGAAACAGCTGGCTTCCCTCCCTGAGGTTCAGACTTTCTTGAAAGGGGTTCTGCACATCCAGCCTCCCTTTGTGCCACCTACGGCACCCTGGGATCTTAATGTGGTGTTACAGTTCCTCCAATCAGATTGGGGCGAACCTCTACAGGAGGTAGAGGTCAAGTTTCTCACGTGGAAGGCTGTCACTTTGTTGGCCTTAGCTTCTGCTAGACATGTGTCGGAGTTGCGGGCTTTGTCTTGTAAAAGCCCCTATTTGATCTTTCATGAAGATAGAGCTGAGCTCCGGACACGTCAGCAGTTCCTTCCAAAGGTTGTGTCAGCTTTTCATATCAACCAACCTATTGTGGTGCCAGTTGCTACTGACTCCTCAATTCCATCAAAGTCCTTGGATGTTGTAAGGGCTCTGAAAATCTATGTGAAGAGGACTGCTTGTCACAGAAAATTGGACTCTCTGTTTGTCCTGTATGATCCCAAGAAACTTGGGTGTCCTGCTTCTAAGCAGACGATCTCTCGCTGGATCAGGTTCACTATCCAGCATGCGTATTCTACGGCAGGATTGCTGTGTCCAAAATCTGTTTAGGCTCACTCTACTCGTAAGGTGGGTTTTTCCTGGGTGGCTGCCCGGGGTGTCTCGGCTTTACAGCTTTGCCGAGCGGCTACTTGGTCTGGGTCGAACACGTTTGCTAAATTCTACAAGTTCGATACTTTGGCCTCTGAGGACCTTAAGTTCGGTCAATCAGTTCTGCAGGAGCCTCCGCGCTCTCCCTCCCGTTCTGGGAGCTTTGGTACATCCCCGTGGTATTAATGTGGACCCCAGCATCCTCTAGGACATAAGAGAAAATAGGATTTTAATTACCTACCGGTAAATCCTTTTCTCATAGTCCGTAGAGGATGCTGGGCGCCCGCCCAGCGCTTCGTGATCCTGCAGTGGTTACTTAGTTCAGTACTGCTTTGTTCTTGGTTAAGTACTGCTTTGTTACTTGGTTGAGTAATTTTGTTCAGCCGTTGCTGTGTTTCGAGCAGGTTAGCTTGGTTTGCCTTGTATGTGTGAGCTGGTGTGAATCTCGCCACTATCTATGTAAAATCCTTCTCTCAAAGTTGTCCGTCTCCTTGGGCACAGTTTCTAGACTGAGTCTGGTAGGAGGGGCATAGAGGGAGAAGCCAGCCCACACTGTTAAACTCTTAAAGTGCCAATGGCTCCTTGTGGACCCGTCTATACCCTATGGTACTAATGTGGACCCCAGCATCTTCTACGGACTACGAGAAAAGGATTTACTGGTAGATAATTAAAATCCTATTTTCTACAGTATTTGTAAATTCAGAGAAAACCTTTACTTAGGGGTTTATTCATGAAGCAGTGAATGAGTGGAGAAGTGAGCCAGTGGAGAAGTTGCCCATGGCAACCAATCAGTGTTGAGGTAACCATACCCTCCAACATGACCCATTCCATACTTCCATTAGGTACAAAATGCTCTGTTCCTGGACTTATTTGCCAGTGGCAGTTAAATAGGTGGGGGTACAGCACAGTCCAAAATTCAAATATGGGAGCCAGACCAACTGCCATTGAGTCCTGGCCGGTGATGTGTGGCAGTGTTTGGGGTGGCAGTTGGTGTGGCTCCCCTAGTTGAATTTTGGACTGCGCTGCAGCCCCACCACTGTAACTGACACTGGCAAGGAACAGAGCATTTTGTACCTAATGGAATGGGTCATGGGGGTCATTCCGAATTGATCAATAGCTGCCATTGTTCGCAGCTCAGCAATCAGGCTAAAAAAATTGGCATTTCTGCGCATGCGTATGCACCGCAATGCGCACACGTGTCGTACGGGTACGAAGTGCTTTGTGGTTTTGCACAGGTTCTAGCGAATCTTTCAGTCACACGGCACAACGCAGTATGATTGACATGAAGTGAGCGTTTCTGGGTGGTAACTGACCGTTTTCAGGGAGTGCTTAGAAAAACGCAGGCATGTCGGGGAAAACGCAGGCATGGCTGGGCGAACGCTGGGCGGGTGTGTGACGTCAAAAGCCGTCCCACCGTTGTTAGAATCAACGCACACGAAGAGTAACTACAGGGCTTGTCTTATTTTGCACAAAAAAGATTTTGCAGGCGCTCTGCTGCACAAGCGTTCGCACTTCTGCAAAGCGAAAATACACTCCCCAGTGGGTGACGGCAATGCGTTTGCACGGCTGCTAAAAACTGCTAGCGAGCGAACAACTCGGAATGACCACCCATGTTGGAGTGTATAGGTAACATGTATAAAGTGCATTCTATAAAATTGTATGTAGCAGCTGATTGGTTGCCATGGGCAACTTCTCCACTGGCTCACTCCTCCACACTTTTCACTGCTGCATGAATAGACCCCTCAATGCTTAATGACTGGTGGTATTTTGTACCTCAATGACAAAGAAGCGTTAAGTTTCCTATTAATAATTTATTTATATTTTACATTAAATTAATTGTATAATATATATATATATATATATATTATTGATAATGTCGATATTATCTTAGACCGTAAAGCTATACCTCTAAATACACTTTTACCGTGGAGCCGCTATGGCCGCTAGACTGAATACACGTGCTACGCACTTTGTACGCTATTTGCGTACAGAGTCCCGCACGTGGTACGTACTTGGCGTACACACGCCGCGCTGAGTGTACAGAGTACACACAGCGTGCGCACACACAATTGATAACCTTTAAACCTTGTTAATGATACAATGCAATGATATGATTACACTTTAAACTCTTAACAGCAAAGTGCTGCAACAATGTTATACCTTAAACCTTAAGTAGCGCTGACGGTATAAAGTACCCGCAGTGCGTACACCTTATCAATGCTTATATACCTTATACAGATTAATACACTATAAAGCCCTTGCAGGAAAGTGAAGACACAACACTGATTTGTAGTTGCAACCACAGGGTTCTAAGGCCACAGTGGATTAATTCCAAAAGGTAAAACAGTACAAATCATACACTACAGGCTAACAAGTAAATCTAAACAGAATAATGGCTACAGAGAATGTACATACGTGAGAATGTTCGCAAGCACAACCCAGCCGGTCCTCCGCTAGTCAGATAGAAAGCGTTCAGAGTCTTCTGACCAGCCAGGCAACAATGGGCTTTTTATACACAACATGCATACACAATACAATGGTCACTGTAATCTCATTGTCCATTGGACACAGGGATGTGTCCTTACATTACAGAAGAGGTCATAGGTGGATTTGAATAGATGGGCGATGTCTTTCCCCAACTGCTCTTGTGGGTGGTATCCTCTGGATTCCCGCCGCATACATAATATACAGTAAATACAGTTAATGTTCATATTCTACTTTTGCGCATAACTATATGCAGGAACATGCGATCTTTCTCTAACCAACACCGGAATGTTACCCTCAAAATACCCTACAGCTGGATACTAGACATCACCTTCCAACCTTTATCTGACCCTTCCTATCATGCAAAGGCGAATCTCTTAGTCCAGGAACTGTTTAAACTAGTAATACTCGCTGACATGGTGCAAGGGAACTATGGGTACAAAATGCACTATTTGGGTTAAATATGTAATGTTCTAATAACCCTCTATGCAAACACAAACTCTACCGTAAATGCGCATACCACACACTAAGGCACATGGCCATGAAAAGCTCCTTTACGCAAATTGCGGATATGTGCACGCACGGCAGACTGAGTGCATGCGCAGCGGGCATGTGCATGGGGTTAGTACAAGGCATATGCATTACGATATTTTTCGACTTTAACAGTCCACCCTTTGGCAGTCAACAATAACTGCCACTATCTAAACATTAAACAGAAAAATATACAATTCAATATCTACAGATGGGTGGATGGTAGGAGGAGAGGTGTAGGCGGGAAATGTATGACCTAGTGGGATAGTAAAAGCATGTATGTATGTATGAGATCCATGTCTGAGGGGCATGTATCATCGTGCCGTATATGTTCTAGATAAGCTTCGAGGTATTGCGAAGTATACATTAAATCCTTCTTATCCCGTATTAAGGGTCTGTAAGTGGGCCAACAAACACTACCGAGCTCTGTTCGGCTTCTTGTTCCAACAAATGGGGTGCACATTTAGTTGATGATACATGGAGGGGGGGAACATATGTGAATGCTAATATATGGGTTTTACCTATCGACTATGTGTGACACTACCTGAAGGTTGTAGAGATGAAGATAAGACACGTATCACAAATACATTCACATAACATTTGTGCAATCGTTCTTGGGTGTTGGTTGAAGTCTTGTCCGGATGGGTGTATCTTTGCTGAAAGTGTTAATCAGCCAATCAGGGAACTCCACGCTGTGTGCTCCTGTACTGTATGACAGGCAGCACACGGCATTGTTACAATGTAGCGCCTATGCGCTCCATTATAACCAATGGTGGGAGCTTTGTGGTCAGCGCTTGACCGAAAGTAACCTCACCGCTGACCACAAAGTTCCCACCATTGGTTACAATGGAGCGCATAGGCGCTACATTGTAACACTGCCGTGTGCTGCCTGTCATACAGTACAGGAGCACACAGCCAATCAGGAGGGTGCCACAATGTGGCGCTCCCTGATTGGCTGATGGAACCCTCTTAGACATAAGTCAGAGAGGGTTCCTGGCATTCGGGGAAAGGGGTCCCATGTGAAAACATGGGGCCCTTTTCAGTGCGAGGTCGGGTGTCCATTTTGTTATTTTGCCAAGTACCTGGATTACAAATGGATTACAAGAGGAGCCATCTACACTGGATTTTGTGAGTATAATTTTTTCAACAGGTACACCATGGATTCTACATGGAGAAGAGGACCGACCCTCGTGTGAACATAGGTAAGTATGTGTATATGGAGGTGTGGATGTATGTATTAAAGTTTTACTTTCAAGGTGTGTGTCTTATGTTTTTATTGGGGTATTTTTTTAGTAGTAGTACTACAGGTACCAGCGGGCCCGGTTTTCCACCGCATGCTGGTACTTGTGGTTCTCCAAGTACCAGCTTGCGGGGGAGGCTTGCTGGGACTTGTAGTACTGCTACTAAAAACAATATTCATTTTTTGACAAAAAGGCTATCAGCCTCCCATCCGCAGCCCTTGGATGGGGGGGACAGCCTCGGGCTTCACCCCTGGTCCTTGGGTGGCTGGAGGGGGGGGACCCCTTGATTGAAGGGGTCCCCACTCCTCCAGGGTACCCTTGCCAGGGGTGACTAGTTGGTTATGTAATGCCAGGGCCGCAGGGACCTATATAAAAGTGTCCCCCGGCTGTGGCATTATGTATCTGGCTAGTGGAGCCTGGTGCTGGTTTCAGAAATACGGGGGACCCCTACGCTTTTTGTCCCCCATATTTTTGGAACCAGGACCAGGCGCAGAGCCCGGTGCTGGTTGTTTAAATATGGGGGAACCCCTATAATTTTTTTCCACAAATGTTTTCAACCAGGGACGGCTCAAAAAGCCCGAGGCTGGTTTTGCTTAGGAGGGGGGACCCCACGCAATTTTTTTTCAAAAAAATAACACTTTCCCATCCCCTTCCCACTGATAAACATGCACGGATCTCATGGATCCGTGCATGCCTAACCAAACACGGGGGAAAAAAGCAGGTCTGTTTTTTTTAGCACTTTTTCACGAATTGTATTTCAACACGGCAGTGTTTGGCTATTGTCGGCAGTGTTTGTGATTTGCACTTTTTAGTAAATTACCGATTTCTACCAAATTGCAGGCGTATTTGACCGATGGTGTATTGATTCGTAATTTTTTCCTAGGACTTCCAAAATATTACGAATGCCCTCATCACTGCCGAGATTTTTGCTTAGTAAATTCCCGACATGACACTTTGAAGAAAAAACGTCATCTTGGTCAAAATCGGGACCTTAGTAAATATACCCCAATGTGTCCAAAGTGTCTCTGCCTTAGAATCAGGCTGAATATGTAACAAAGAATCAAGTCTCCTATGGAAGCTTTCCAGCTAATTAGCTTCTGACAGGCGTCCCCGTCTAAGCATAAAATAATTATGGATGAGATTCTTATGAAATAAACTGATTGCACAGTAACTTGAATGTCCACTGCAGGTGAACTGTAGAGATAGCTTATCTCACCGGTTTGTGCAGCTACCACATCTCCCGCCGGGCTCCGTCTCTGCCGCACATAGCGCTCAGCGGCTCTATCACTGACGTCAGCGCTGTATTCCTCCCGTTGGTGTGGGTTGGATGCAAGCGTGCAAACAGCTTGGAGCACAGAGATCCTCCGGCCAGTGGTTCTGCATCGGCTGTTATGCGCTTGGCCCGTAATGGCAGGGCGGCACAAGTTCTCACCGGCACCGGCATTAGGAGAAATGATGTCGGCTTTGTAGAAGCTCAAGTCCATATACAGGGGTATAAACTTAACATGTTTCTCAGCCTGTTACCCGTGGCTGTTTCCTCAGAAGTGAATTCGTATCGTATCGTATCGTATCGATTGATAACCGGAAAGAGAGGAAAATGCAAAGAATAGTGTGATATCGTAAAAACAAGCACTTTAATTAACACATCATTCTAAAAACACATAAAGTGTAGTTCCAATATGGAAGATACTGGTCAATGACACAGCATGTGTCAACAGTGGACAGAAACATTCACATAAAAAAATCCACCCTCATGAGAGGAACAGAAGAAATGGCTGATTACCGATTCCTGGTGAACTGATGTGCGTCAGTTCTAAAGCGCATGTGAATCTCGGTGGTCTCTCCCAGCTGCAGCAAGGGGATCTCCCGGTCTCAGTGTTGTCCAGGCGTCGGTTCAGTCCATAAACATCGGTATCAACATGTGGGGGAAGTAAAGGCAAGGTACCCACGCGTTCCGACCCACCTCGGGTCTTTCTCAAGGTCTACTGCCAAAGGTAGAATGCCTCACTAGCTCCGATAGTCCCGGTTATATCCCCACCCTCCGGATCCCATTGGTCCCAGCACAGCTGATCCCTATACATATCCTCTAGATATGTTTGGGCTGTGAATATAAGTGTTCCATATAAGTGTACTTAAGTATTTAGGAGGCTGAATAATATAATTTGCTACTAAGAATTGTTCACTGTGGAGCTAATTAGAGCACCTATTGCATGCTATATTGTTCTATTCAGCAATCTAGTATTCATTACCAGTGCAATCACAAGGTACCTGTGATAAGGATCACTGAAGAAATAGGCTTTGTAGATATACATATTATGTTTTAGCTTTTTAAGTGTTTATATTAACAGTTATCAATACAAAATAAATACAATTTTATCTACCCTTTATTGTGGACAGCGCTTTCAATTTAGTTCTTTCTTGTCACAATAAATATATTGGGAACCAACAACCCAATAACTTGAGAGCGGCAGTCCTTAATAAGGAGAAGAGTATTAATGAACTGATAAAGCATTTTAGCAATTTGAGTTGGGACAGCTCACACACATTGAAGCTTAGCGCTTTTTTTGCTTGGAGTCCCAGGAACAGAAGCCTGCTTCTGCTACCTTAAAGTCCTCAGCATGACGGTGGACCGCACTGCCTGGAAGAAGGGCTGGTGGGTGCGAGACTCAGGCGTTTCAGCCATATTTGGGTGTCGTCCGGCCAGGATCCCTGGGTACAGGATATTGTGTCCCAGGGGTACAGACTGGAGTTTCAAGAGCTCCCGCCTCACCGATTCTTCAAATCAGGTTTGCCAGCTTTACTGACAGACAGAGCTATCCTACAGGAAGCCATCCAAAAATTGGAAAATTTAAAAGTCATTGTTCCAGTTCCACCTCATATGCATCACATGGGTTACTATTCAAACCTTTTCGTGGTATCGAAACCGGATGGTTCGGTCAGACCAATTTTTAACTTGAAATCGCTAAACCCTTATCTGAGGGAGTTCAAGTTCAAAATGGAGTCTCTGAGGGTGGTGATCTCAGGTCTGGAGGAGGGAGAGTTTCTGGTGTCCCTGGATATCAAGGATGCGTACCTCCACATTCCGATTTGGCCGCCGCACCAGGCTTATCTCTGATTTGCTCTGTTAGGCATTCACTATCAGTTTCAGGCGCTGCCATTCGGTCTCTCGACGGCACCGTGGGTGTTCACCAAGGTGATGGCGGAGATGATGGTTCTCCTCCGCAGACAGGAAGTGAACATTATTCCATATCTGGATGATCTGCTGATAAAGGCATTGACCAGGGAGACGCTGTTGCAGTCCATTGCTCTCACGACTCGTCTGCTCAGAGACCATGGTTGGATACTGAACCTTCCAAAGTCACATTTGGAGCCGACAAGGAGATAGTCTTTCCTGGGGATGATCCTCGACATGGAAGTGCAGAGGGTGTTTCTACCGGAGGAGAAAGGGTTGGTGATACAAACAATGGTCCGGGATGTACTGAAGCCAGGCCGGGTATCGGTTCATCAGTGCATTCACCTTCTGGGGAAGATGGTTGCCTCCTACGAGGCTCTACAGTACAGAAGATTTCATGCTCGGTCCTTCCAACTGGATCTCCTAGAAAAGTGGTCGGGATCTCATCTACACATGCACCAGAGGATACATCTGTCGCCGAAAGCAAGGATTTCACTCCTCTGGTGGCTGCAAATGCCTCACCTTCTGGTGGGCCGCTGGTTCAGGATCCAGGTCTGGATCCTTCTAACCACAGAGGCAAGTCTCCAGGGATGGGGCGCAGTCACTCAAAGGGAAACTTTCCAAGGAAGGTGGTCAAGTCTGGAATCCAGGCTTCCAATAAACATTCAGGAACTAAGAGCCGTGTACAACGGTCTTCTTCAAGCGGCACATCTTCTGTGAAATCGAGCCATTCAAGTACAATTGGACAATGTAACGACAGTGGCCTACATCAACCGACAGGTCATAATGAAGAGCAGAGCTGCAATGTCAGAGGTAACAAGAATCGTTCTCTGGGCAGAAAAACATGTGTTGGCGCTGTCAGCAATTTTCATTCCGGGAGTGGACAACTGGGAAGCGGAATTCTTCAGCAGACACGATCTCCATCCAGGAGAGTGGGCCCTCCATCCAGAGGTGTTCACGGAGGTGACAAATCTTTGGGGGGTTCCTCAAAAAGACACAATGGCTTCCCGCCTCAACAAGAAACTTCAAAGGTATTGTTCCAGGTCAAGAGACCCGCAAGCAGTGGGGTTGGATGCCCTGGTGACTCCATGGGTGTTCCAGTCAGTGTACGTATTTCCATAAGGAGATCAAGAGTTCAGGCAATCCTCATTGCTCCGGATCGGCCAAGAAGGATTTGGTACGCAGATCTTCTGGGCCTACTGCTGGAAGATCTGAGGCCTCTTCCTCTTCAGGAGGACCTGCTACATCAGGGGCCATTCGCTTATCAAGACTTACCGTGGCTACGTTTGACGGCATGGAGGTTGAACGCCAGATATTAGCTCGGAAGGGCATTCCGAACAAGGTTATTCCTACTCTGATACAGGCTAGAAAGAGACTAACTTCTAAACATTACCATCGCATTTGGAAAAAGTATGTGTCTTGGTGTGAATCCAAGATGTTTTCCTACGGTGGAGTTTCAACTGGGACGGTTACTACTCTTCCTGCAAGCAGGTGTGGATATGGGCCTGAGGTTTGGATCCGTAAAGGTCCAGATTTCGGCCCTATCCATTTTCTTCCAGAAACAGCTGGCTTCCCTCCCTGAGGTTCAGACTTTCTTGAAAGGGGTTCTGCACATCCAGCCTCCCTTTGTGCCACCTACGGCACCCTGGGATCTTAATGTGGTGTTACAGTTCCTCCAATCAGATTGGGGCGAACCTCTACAGGAGGTAGAGGTCAAGTTTCTCACGTGGAAGGCTGTCACTTTGTTGGCCTTAGCTTCTGCTAGACATGTGTCGGAGTTGCGGGCTTTGTCTTGTAAAAGCCCCTATTTGATCTTTCATGAAGATAGAGCTGAGCTCCGGACACGTCAGCAGTTCCTTCCAAAGGTTGTGTCAGATTTTCATATCAACAAACCTATTGTGGTGCCAGTTGCTACTGACTCCTCAATTCCATCAAAGTCCTTGGATGTTGTAAGGGCTCTGAAAATTTATGTGAAGAGGACTGCTTGTCACAGAAAATTGGACTCTCTGTTTGTCCTGTATGATCCCAAGAAACTTGGGTGTCCTGCTTCTAAGCAGACGATCTCTCGCTGGATCAGGTTCACTATCCAGCATGCGTATTCTACGGCAGGATTGCTGTGTCCAAAATCTGTTTAGGCTCACTCTACTCGTAAGGTGGGTTTTTCCTGGGTGGCTGCCCGGGGTGTCTCGGCTTTACAGCTTTGCCGAGCGGCTACTTGGTCTGGGTCGAACACGTTTGCTAAATTCTACAAGTTCGATACTTTGGCCTCTGAGGACCTTAAGTTCGGTCAATCAGTTCTGCAGGAGCCTCCGCGCTCTCCCTCCCGTTCTGGGAGCTTTGGTACATCCCCGTGGTATTAATGTGGACCCCAGCATCCTCTAGGACATAAGAGAAAATAGGATTTTAATTACCTTCCGGTAAATCCTTTTCTCATAGTCCGTAGAGGATGCTGGGCGCCCGCCCAGCGCTTCGTGATCCTGCAGTGGTTACTTAGTTCAGTACTGCTTTGTTCTTGGTTAAGTACTGCTTTGTTACTTGGTTGAGTAATTTTGTTCAGCCGTTGCTGTGTTTCGAGCAGGTTAGCTTGGTTTGCCTTGTATGTGTGAGCTGGTGTGAATCTCGCCACTATCTATGTAAAATCCTTCTCTCAAAGTTGTCCGTCTCCTTGGGCACAGTTTCTAGACTGAGTCTGGTAGGAGGGGCATAGAGGGAGAAGCCAGCCCACACTGTTAAACTCTTAAAGTGCCAATGGCTCCTTGTGGACCCGTCTATACCCTATGGTACTAATGTGGACCCCAGCATCTTCTACGGACTACGAGAAAAGGATTTACTGGTAGATAATTAAAATCCTATTTTCTACAGTATTTGTAAATTCAGAGAAAACCTTTACTTAGGGGTTTATTCATGAAGCAGTGAATGAGTGGAGAAGTGAGCCAGTGGAGAAGTTGCCCATGGCAACCAATCAGTGTTGAGGTAACCATACCCTCCAACATGACCCATTCCATACTTCCATTAGGTACAAAATGCTCTGTTCCTGGACTTATTTGCCAGTGGCAGTTAAATAGGTGGGGGTACAGCACAGTCCAAAATTCAAATATGGGAGCCAGACCAACTGCCATTGAGTCCTGGCCGGTGATGTGTGGCAGTGTTTGGGGTGGCAGTTGGTGTGGCTCCCCTAGTTGAATTTTGGACTGCGCTGCAGCCCCACCACTGTAACTGACACTGGCAAGGAACAGAGCATTTTGTACCTAATGGAATGGGTCATGGGGGTCATTCCGAATTGATCAATAGCTGCCATTGTTCGCAGCTCAGCAATCAGGCTAAAAAAATTGGCATTTCTGCGCATGCGTATGCACCGCAATGCGCACACGTGTCGTACGGGTACGAAGTGCTTTGTGGTTTTGCACAGGTTCTAGCGAATCTTTCAGTCACACGGCACAACGCAGTATGATTGACATGAAGTGAGCGTTTCTGGGTGGTAACTGACCGTTTTCAGGGAGTGCTTAGAAAAACGCAGGCATGTCGGGGAAAACGCAGGCATGGCTGGGCGAACGCTGGGCGGGTGTGTGACGTCAAAAGCCGTCCCACCGTTGTTAGAATCAACGCACACGAAGAGTAACTACAGGGCTGGTCTTATTTTGCACAAAAAAGATTTTGCAGGCGCTCTGCTGCACAAGCGTTCGCACTTCTGCAAAGCGAAAATACACTCCCCAGTGGGTGACGGCAATGCGTTTGCACGGCTGCTAAAAACTGCCAGCGAGCGAACAACTCGGAATGACCACCCATGTTGGAGTGTATAGGTAACATGTATAAAGTGCATTCTATAAAATTGTATGTAGCAGCTGATTGGTTGCCATGGGCAACTTCTCCACTGGCTCACTCCTCCACACTTTTCACTGCTGCATGAATAGACCCCTCAATGCTTAATGACTGGTGGTATTTTGTACCTCAATGACAAAGAAGCGTTAAGTTTCCTATTAATAATTTATTTATATTTTACATTAAATTAATTGTATAATATATATATATATATATATATTATTGATAATGTCGATATTATCTTAGACCGTAAAGCTATACCTCTAAATACACTTTTACCGTGGAGCCGCTATGGCCGCTAGACTGAATACACGTGCTACGCACTTTGTACGCTATTTGCGTACAGAGTCCCGCACGTGGTACGTACTTGGCGTACACACGCCGCGCTGAGTGTACAGAGTACACACAGCGTGCGCACACACAATTGATAACCTTTAAACCTTGTTAATGATACAATGCAATGATATGATTACACTTTAAACTCTTAACAGCAAAGTGCTGCAACAATGTTATACCTTAAACCTTAAGTAGCGCTGACGGTATAAAGTACCCGCAGTGCGTACACCTTATCAATGCTTATATACCTTATACAGATTAATACACTATAAAGCCCTTGCAGGAAAGTGAAGACACAACACTGATTTGTAGTTGCAACCACAGGGTTCTAAGGCCACAGTGGATTAATTCCAAAAGGTAAAACAGTACAAATCATACACTACAGGCTAACAAGTAAATCTAAACAGAATAATGGCTACAGAGAATGTACATACGTGAGAATGTTCGCAAGCACAACCCAGCCGGTCCTCCGCTAGTCAGATAGAAAGCGTTCAGAGTCTTCTGACCGGCCAGGCAACAATGGGCTTTTTATACACAACATGCATACACAATACAATGGTCACTGTAATCTCATTGTCCATTGGACACAGGGATGTGTCCTTACATTACAGAAGAGGTCATAGGTGGATTTGAATAGATGGGCGATGTCTTTCCCCAACTGCTCTTGTGGGTGGTATCCTCTGGATTCCCGCCGCATACATAATATACAGTAAATACAGTTAATGTTCATATTCTACTTTTGCGCATAACTATATGCAGGAACATGCGATCTTTCTCTAACCAACACCGGAATGTTACCCTCAAAATACCCTACAGCTGGATACTAGACATCACCTTCCAACCTTTATCTGACCCTTCCTATCATGCAAAGGCGAATCTCTTAGTCCAGGAACTGTTTAAACTAGTAATACTCGCTGACATGGTGCAAGGGAACTATGGGTACAAAATGCACTATTTGGGTTAAATATGTAATGTTCTAATAACCCTCTATGCAAACACAAACTCTACCGTAAATGCGCATACCACACACTAAGGCACATGGCCATGAAAAGCTCCTTTACGCAAATTGCGGATATGTGCACGCACGGCAGACTGAGTGCATGCGCAGCGGGCATGTGCATGGGGTTAGTACAAGGCATATGCATTACGATATTTTTCGACTTTAACAGTCCACCCTTTGGCAGTCAACAATAACTGCCACTATCTAAACATTAAACAGAAAAATATACAATTCAATATCTACAGATGGGTGGATGGTAGGAGGAGAGGTGTAGGCGGGAAATGTATGACCTAGTGGGATAGTAAAAGCATGTATGTATGAGATCCATGTCTGAGGGGCATGTATCATCGTGCCGTATATGTTCTAGATAAGCTTCGAGGTATTGCGAAGTATACATTAAAACTATCACTGACCTGGTCGAAGGGTGTTGTGGACTCGGGGCTTCTTCCGGTGACAGGGAAGAGGAACCGCTACTGGGTCGCAATAGAGATGGCCGGATGTAGGTCTTCTTCATACAGGATGAAGACGGTAAGCAGGAAGCACGGAGGAATGATGAAGGTCTCCTGAAAAACAAGACTAGTGAAAGTGCTGAGTGCTGAGGTACAGAGATGCTGGTATTATTGAGGTGCTGAAGGCACTGAGGTGCTGAGACACCGAGGTACTGAGGTGTTGGAGTTCTGTGATACTAAGGTGCAGAGGCTCCGAGGTGCTGAGGTTCTATGGTGCTGAGGCACCGGAGTGCTGAGGAACAGAGGCACTGAGGTGCCGAGGTACTGAGGTGCTGATGGCGCTCAGGCGCCTTGGTGGCACGGAGGTGCGTGATAGCGCTCGGGCGCTTGGAGGCACGGAAGTGCGTGATGGCGCTCGGGCGCTTGGAGGCACGGAGGTGCGTGATGGCGCTCGGGCGCTTGGAGGCACGGAGGTGCGTGATGGCGCTCGGGCGCTTGGAGGCACGGAGGTGCGTGATGGCGCTCGGGCGCTTGGAGGCACGGAAGTGCGTGATGGCGCTCGGGCGCTTGGAGGCACGGAGGTGCGTGATGGCGCTCGGGCGCTTGGAGGCACGGAGGTGCGTGATGGCGCTCGGGCGCTTGGAGGCACGGAGGTGCGTGATGGCGCTCGGGCGCTTGGAGGCACGGAGGTGCGTGATGGCGCTCGGGCGCTTGGAGGCACGGAAGTGCGTGAAGACACTGGAGACACTGGGACACTGGAGACACTGGAGACACTGGGACACTGGAGACACTGGAGACACTGGAGACACTGGAGACACTGGGACACTGGAGACACTGGAGACACTGGAGACACTGGAGACACTGGAGACACAGCGGAAAATAGGAACAAGGGAGCTCTGGAAATCACTGCTTCAGACAAGCAGAACGATGATACACAGGCGCCGGCTCCCTGCTCGGCGTCTGGCTTTGAACCTCCCGCCTTGGTCTGATTGGCGGAGCGGGCAGATGACGTCAGCCCCGCTCCGCCTACCTAATCTAAAGCAGCATGGCGGCGCCCTCGCTCCGGGAGCCGCCGGAGAGACCCGCCGACCCGACGCCGGACCCCCGAGGCCGCAGGAGGGGAGAGACGCCAGGCCATCCAGGACACCCGCAGCGGTAAGCGCGGCCGCCGCTGCCCGCGGGGTGTGACAGTACCCCCTCCTCCAGGAGTGGCCCCTGGACACTTTCCGGGTTTAGTTGGATGTCTGGAATGGAAGATTCGAACCAGTCGGGGAGCCATTACCTCAGTAGCATTGATCCAACTTCTCTCTTCAGGACCATAACCTTTCCATTCTACCAAGTACTGTAATTTCTTATGAAAATAACGAGAGTCAAGAATAGCTTTGATTTCAAATTCTGTCCCAGCTTCAGACACAGTAGTAGTTGGCCTAGGAGATGCTGAGTGGAACCGATTTAGAATGAGGGGGCGGAGGAGAGAGACGTGGAAGGAGTTTGGAATTCGAAGGTGGGAAGGCAACTCCAATTTGCAAACGACCGGGTTCAAGACTTGCCGCACTGAGAAAGGACCAATGAACCTTGGGGCAAATTTCATGGTGGGTACTTTCAAACGAAGATTGCGGGTAGAGAGCCATACCTTGTCACCAACCTTATATTGAGGAGCTGCTCGTCGTTTCCTATCCGCAAAGAATTTATAGCGACCGGAAACCCTCTTAAGATTGGCATGAACTCGGCTCCAAATTTGAGTGAAATGTCGAAGAGTTGAGGCTGCAGCAGGAACTTCTTCTGGAGGACAAATGGGCAACTCCGGAACTTGGGGATGAAATCCATAATTAATAAAGAATGGAGACTCACCAGTAGAAGAATGATAAAAATGGTTGTGGGCAAACTCAGCCCACGGCAACAACTCCACCCAGTTATCTTGTGAAGGGGAAAGGTAAATGCGGAGAAAAGTCTCTAGATCCTGATTGACGCGTTCAGTTTGCCCATTAGTCTGTGGATGGTAAGCAGAAGAGAATTTGAGCTTAATTTGTAGAGTTGAACAGAGGGCTCTCCAGAATCTCGCTGTAAACTGTACTCCCCGATCTGAGACTATTTCCAGAGGTAACCCGTGCAGGCGGAAATGCTCTTGGATGAATAACAGGGCCAACTTGGAAGCGGAGGGTAATCCGGTCAACGGAATAAAATGTGCCATCTTAGAGAATCGGTCAATGATCACCCAAATGGTGTTATGACCCTTAGAGAGCGGTAATTCAGTAACAAAGTCCATCGAGATATGAGTCCAAGGCTTTTTAGGAATGGACAAAGGATGCAACAAACCCGTAGGCGGCAGACGTGGAGTTTTGTGCTGAGCACATTGAGGACACGAATTGACATACTCTTGAACATCTTTTTTCATAGTGTCCCACCAGTATGATCTTCGCAGAAATTCCCACATTTTCTGAATTCCCGGATGACCAGAAAACTTAGAAGTGTGTGCCCACTGCAACAGTCTCGGTCGAAATTTAACTGGTACCGACATTCTTCCCGGAGGAGGGCCCAACCTAGTGGGAGCTGCAGAAATAGAGATGGGACTGAGGATTAATGCCTTCCCCATAGTATTCTCCTCATCGGAAGCCATCACTGAACGGGATAGGGCATCCGCCTTGGTATTTAGAATTCCAGCCCGATACTTGATGATAAAGGAAAATCTGGTAAAGAAGAGCGCCCATCTCGCCTGACGGGGGTTCAAACATTGGGCCGTCTTTAGATACAGTAAATTCTTGTGGTCCGTAAAAATTGTGATTAAGTGTTTAGCACCCTCCAGAAGATACCTCCATTCTTCCAACGCAGATTTAATTGCCAGTAGCTCTTTGTCTCCGATGGTGTAATTTAGTTCAGCAGGGGAGAACTTGCGAGAATGAAACCCACACGGATGCAACTTCCCATCTGAGGCGTATTGCGAGAGTACAGCACCTATGCCTACCGTGGAAGCATCAACCTCCAAAAAGAATGGTTTTAGGAAATCTGGCTGCTGAAGTACGGGAGCAGATATAAAGGCGGTCTTCAACTGTTTGAACGCTGCTATTGCTTCAGAAGGCCAATTGCTTGGGTCAGCCCCTTTTTTAGTCAGAGCCGTAATAGGTGCCACGATGGTAGAGAAACCTCTTATAAATTTCCGATAATAATTTGCGAATCCTAGAAATCGTTGCACTGCTTTTAAGGAAAGAGGTTGAGTCCAATCCCGGATGGCCGAAAGTTTCTCCGGATCCATACGCAATTCAGTTCCAGAAATAATGTAGCCCAAAAATGAAATAGAAGGAACCTCAAAGGTGCACTTGGAGATCTTGCCATAAAGATGATTCTTGCGCAACCGAAGGAGTACTTCCTTAACTTGTAGTCGGTGCTCAGAAAGATTCTTAGAAAAAATCAAAATGTCATCCAAATAGACTACTACATTCAGATACAACATATCCCGAAAGACTTCATTAATGAATCCTTGAAAGACAGCGGGGGCGTTGCTGAGGCCAAATGGCATTACCAGGTACTCATAATGCCCATCTCTCGTATTGAAAGCCGTCTTCCACTCATCTCCTTGACGAATACGTATCAAGTTGTATGCTCCTCTTAAGTCAAGCTTAGTAAATACTCGAGCTCCACGCACTCTATCAAAAAGCTCTGTGATGAGCGGCAGAGGATACTTGTTTTTAATGGTGACTTCATTTAAACCACGATAGTCGATGCATGGTCTCAGCCCTCCATCTTTTTTTTTTACAAAGAAGAAGCCAGCTCCCGCTGGAGAAGTGGAGGGACGGATGAAGCCCTTCTGCAAATTCGACTTAATGTACTCAGACATAGCTTGTGTCTCTGGAACCGACAAAGGATAAGTGCGACCTCGAGGCGGTATTTTCCCAGGAATGAGCTCAATGGGACAGTCCCAAGCCCTATGCGGAGGTAATTTATCAGCCGCCTGTTCCGAGAAGACATCCAAAAACTCTCGATAAGCCTCAGGAACTAACTCCACGTCCAACTTGGCCGACGCACGGAGTGGAACGACAGGAGTAAGACAATTCAATCGGCAGAAAGGACTCCAAGAAATTATTTGTGTCGACCCCCAGTCGACATGAGGGTTGTGTAGCCTGAGCCAGGGAAAACCCAAAACGAGATCGTGAGACATTTCCTGAATAACTAGAAACTTCAGTTGTTCATGATGTAAAGCTCCCACTTGTAGCTGAATTGACTCAGACTGACTCGTAATCAAGGCGTTAGGAATTTGAACCCCGTTAATGGCTGTAATAGTAATAGGTCGTTCGACCAACTGTAATTTCAAACCCAAACTCTGGGCGCAGGAAAGAGAAATAAAATTCCCCGCAGCACCTGAATCCAAAAGAGCCATAACGGTCTTGACTTTTGTTTTAGTAGACAAAGATACTGAGAGTAAACAGTCCAGTTCTGGAGAAGATTGAGAAACCACACCCAGCTTGACTTCCCCGGAACAGGCTAGGATTGCCCGTTTCCCGGGCGAGCTTTGCAAGACTTGAGGAAGTGATCCGCGGCTCCACAGTAGAGGCAAAGTTTGTTCTCACGTCGACGCTGTCGCTCCTCTGGAGACAGTCGAGACCGATTAATTTGCATGGGTTCGTCTGGAGCTGTCGTAACCGATGGTTTAGACGGAGGAGCCCGGAATCTGCACCGATCAGACCGAGAACGTTCGCCAACTCGTTCCTGCATGCGGAGATCCACTTTCACACAGAGCGAGATCAACTGTTCCAAGGAATCTGGCAAATCTCTTGTAATCAATTCGTCTTTAAGACGGTCGGACAGCCCGTTCCAGAAAGCGGCCCGTAAGGCATCATTATCCCAGCGCAATTCGGAAGCTATGGTCTGAAAATGAATCACATACTGACCCACTGAACGAGAGCCTTGTCGAACTCTAAGAAGATCTGAAGAGGCAGCGGCCGTTCTGCCAGGCTCATCAAAGATCCGGCGGAAAGATGAGATGAAATTAGTGTAGTTGGAAACCAAAGGATCAGATCGCTCCCATAAAGGAGACACCCATTCCAACGCTGAACCCTCAAGCAAGGAAATAATGTATGCTACTTTGGATCGATCCGTGGGAAAATTGTGTGCGAGGAGTTCAAACTGCACCTCGCACTGGTTAAGAAAACCACGGCAATTCTTCGGGTTGCCGTTGTAGCGAGAGGGAGTGGGAAGCTGAAGGCGTGACCTGGTACCGGACACTGCGTGAGCATTAACAGGAACGACTGCCGGAGTGGGTACTGGAGCTGGAACTGGAACTACTGAAGCCAGGGAAACCTGAATTTGATCCAACCTGCCGGATAGCTCTTGGAGATACCGCATCACCTGGTTTTGCGCCGCTTCCTGACTCTGTACACGGGAAACCAGATCTTGGATGGCACTTGCTTCTGGGTTCCGATTCCCCGGGTCCATGTGGCCTGTGTATACTATCACTGACCTGGTCGAAGGGTGTTGTGGACTCGGGGCTTCTTCCGGTGACAGGGAAGAGGAACCGCTACTGGGTCGCAATAGAGATGGCCGGATGTAGGTCTTCTTCATACAGGATGAAGACGGTAAGCAGGAAGCACGGAGGAATGATGAAGGTCTCCTGAAAAACAAGACTAGTGAAAGTGCTGAGTGCTGAGGTACAGAGATGCTGGTATTATTGAGGTGCTGAAGGCACTGAGGTGCTGAGACACCGAGGTACTGAGGTGTTGGAGTTCTGTGATACTAAGGTGCAGAGGCTCCGAGGTGCTGAGGTTCTATGGTGCTGAGGCACCGGAGTGCTGAGGAACAGAGGCACTGAGGTGCCGAGGTACTGAGGTGCTGATGGCGCTCAGGCGCCTTGGTGGCACGGAGGTGCGTGATAGCGCTCGGGCGCTTGGAGGCACGGAAGTGCGTGATGGCGCTCGGGCGCTTGGAGGCACAGAGGTGCGTGATGGCGCTCGGGCGCTTGGAGGCACGGAGGTGCGTGATGGCGCTCGGGCGCTTGGAGGCACGGAGGTGCGTGATGGCGCTCGGGCGCTTGGAGGCACGGAAGTGCGTGATGGCGCTCGGGCGCTTGGAGGCACGGAGGTGCGTGATGGCGCTCGGGCGCTTGGAGGCACGGAGGTGCGTGATGGCGCTCGGGCGCTTGGAGGCACGGAGGTGCGTGATGGCGCTCGGGCGCTTGGAGGCACGGAGGTGCGTGATGGCGCTCGGGCGCTTGGAGGCACGGAAGTGCGTGAAGACACTGGAGACACTGGGACACTGGAGACACTGGAGACACTGGGACACTGGAGACACTGGGACACTGGAGACACTGGAGACACTGGAGACACTGGAGACACTGGAGACACAGCGGAAAATAGGAACAAGGGAGCTCTGGAAATCACTGCTTCAGACAAGCAGAACGATGATACACAGGCGCCGGCTCCCTGCTCGGCGTCTGGCTTTGAACCTCCCGCCTTGGTCTGATTGGCGGAGCGGGCAGATGACGTCAGCCCCGCTCCGCCTACCTAATCTAAAGCAGCATGGCGGCGCCCTCGCTCCGGGAGCCGCCGGAGAGACCCGCCGACCCGACGCCGGACCCCCGAGGCCGCCGGAGGGGAGAGACGCCAGGCCATCCAGGACACCCGCAGCGGTAAGCGCGGCCGCCGCTGCCCGCGGGGTGTGACAAAATCCTTCTTATCCCGTATTAAGGGTCTGTAAGTGGGCCAACAAACACTACCGAGCTCTGTTCGGCTTCTTGTTCCAACAAATGGGGTGCACATTTAGTTGATGATACATGGAGGGGGGGAACATATGTGAATGCTAATATATGGGTTTTACCTATCGACTATGTGTGACACTACCTGAAGGTTGTAGAGATGAAGATAAGACACGTATCACAAATACATTCACATAACATTTGTGCAATCGTTCTTGGGTGTTGGTTGAAGTCTTGTCCGGATGGGTGTATCTTTGCTGAAAGTGTTAATCAGCCAATCAGGGAACTCCACGCTGTGTGCTCCTGTACTGTATGACAGGCAGCACACGGCATTGTTACAATGTAGCGCCTATGCGCTCCATTATAACCAATGGTGGGAGCTTTGTGGTCAGCGCTTGACCGAAAGTAACCTCACCGCTGACCACAAAGTTCCCACCATTGGTTACAATGGAGCGCATAGGCGCTACATTGTAACACTGCCGTGTGCTGCCTGTCATACAGTACAGGAGCACACAGCCAATCAGGAGGGTGCCACAATGTGGCGCTCCCTGATTGGCTGATGGAACCCTCTTAGACATAAGTCAGAGAGGGTTCCTGGCATTCGGGGAAAGGGGTCCCATGTGAAAACATGGGGCCCTTTTCAGTGCGAGGTCGGGTGTCCATTTTGTTATTTTGCCAAGTACCTGGATTACAAATGGATTACAAGAGGAGCCATCTACACTGGATTTTGTGAGTATAATTTTTTCAACAGGTACACCATGGATTCTACATGGAGAAGAGGACCGACCCTCGTGTGAACATAGGTAAGTATGTGTATATGGAGGTGTGGATGTATGTATTAAAGTTTTACTTTCAAGGTGTGTGTCTTATGTTTTTATTGGGGTATTTTTTTAGTAGTAGTACTACAGGTACCAGCGGGCCCGGTTTTCCACCGCATGCTGGTACTTGTGGTTCTCCAAGTACCAGCTTGCGGGGGAGGCTTGCTGGGACTTGTAGTACTGCTACTAAAAACAATATTCATTTTTTGACAAAAAGGCTATCAGCCTCCCATCCGCAGCCCTTGGATGGGGGGGACAGCCTCGGGCTTCACCCCTGGTCCTTGGGTGGCTGGAGGGGGGGGACCCCTTGATTGAAGGGGTCCCCACTCCTCCAGGGTACCCTTGCCAGGGGTGACTAGTTGGTTATGTAATGCCAGGGCCGCAGGGACCTATATAAAAGTGTCCCCCGGCTGTGGCATTATGTATCTGGCTAGTGGAGCCTGGTGCTGGTTTCAGAAATACGGGGGACCCCTACGCTTTTTGTCCCCCATATTTTTGGAACCAGGACCAGGCGCAGAGCCCGGTGCTGGTTGTTTAAATATGGGGGAACCCCTATAATTTTTTTCTACAAATGTTTTCAACCAGGGACGGCTCAAAAAGCCCGAGGCTGGTTTTGCTTAGGAGGGGGGACCCCACGCAATTTTTTTTCAAAAAAATAACACTTTCCCATCCCCTTCCCACTGATAAACATGCACGGATCTCATGGATCCGTGCATGCCTAACCAAACACGGGGGAAAAAAGCAGGTCTGTTTTTTTTAGCAGTTTTTCACGAATTGTATTTCAACACGGCAGTGTTTGGCTATTGTCGGCAGTGTTTGTGATTTGCACTTTTTAGTAAATTACAGATTTCTACCAAATTGCAGGCGTATTTGACCGATGGTGTATTGATTCGTAATTTTTTCCTAGGACTTCCAAAATATTACGAATGCCCTCATCACTGCCGAGATTTTTGCTTAGTAAATTCCCGACATGACACTTTGAAGAAAAAACGTCATCTTGGTCAAAATCGGGACCTTAGTAAATATACCCCAATGTGTCCAAAGTGTCTCTGCCTTAGAATCAGGCTGAATATGTAACAAAGAATCAAGTCTCCTATGGAAGCTTTCCAGCTAATTAGCTTCTGACAGGCGTCCCCGTCTAAGCATAAAATAATTATGGATGAGATTCTTATGAAATAAACTGATTGCACAGTAACTTGAATGTCCACTGCAGGTGAACTGTAGAGATAGCTTATCTCACCGGTTTGTGCAGCTACCACATCTCCCGCCGGGCTCCGTCTCTGCCGCACATAGCGCTCAGCGGCTCTATCACTGACGTCAGCGCTGTATTCCTCCCGTTGGTGTGGGTTGGATGCAAGCGTGCAAACAGCTTGGAGCACAGAGATCCTCCGGCCAGTGGTTCTGCATCGGCTGTTATGCGCTTGGCCCGTAATGGCAGGGCGGCACAAGTTCTCACCGGCACCGGCATTAGGAGAAATGATGTCGGCTTTGTAGAAGCTCAAGTCCATATACAGGGGTATAAACTTAACATGTTTCTCAGCCTGTTACCCGTGGCTGTTTCCTCAGAAGTGAATTCGTATCGTATCGTATCGTATCGATTGATAACCGGAAAGAGAGGAAAATGCAAAGAATAGTGTGATATCGTAAAAACAAGCACTTTAATTAACACATCATTCTAAAAACACATAAAGTGTAGTTCCAATATGGAAGATACTGGTCAATGACACAGCATGTGTCAACAGTGGACAGAAACATTCACATAAAAAAATCCACCCTCATGAGAGGAACAGAAGAAATGGCTGATTACCGATTCCTGGTGAACTGATGTGCGTCAGTTCTAAAGCGCATGTGAATCTCGGTGGTCTCTCCCAGCTGCAGCAAGGGGATCTCCCGGTCTCAGTGTTGTCCAGGCGTCGGTTCAGTCCATAAACATCGGTATCAACATGTGGGGGAAGTAAAGGCAAGGTACCCACGCGTTCCGACCCACCTCGGGTCTTTCTCAAGGTCTACTGCCAAAGGTAGAATGCCTCACTAGCTCCGATAGTCCCGGTTATATCCCCACCCTCCGGATCCCATTGGTCCCAGCACAGCTGATCCCTATACATATCCTCTAGATATGTTTGGGCTGTGAATATAAGTGTTCCATATAAGTGTACTTAAGTATTTAGGAGGCTGAATAATAGAATTTGCTACTAAGAATTGTTCACTGTGGAGCTAATTAGAGCACCTATTGCATGCTATATTGTTCTAATCAGCAATCTAGTATTCATTACCAGTGCAATCACAAGGTACCTGTGATAAGGATCACTGAAGAAATAGGCTTTGTAGATATACATATTATGTTTTAGCTTTTTAAGTGTTTATATTAACAGTTATCAATACAAAATTAATACAATTTTATCTACCCTTTATTGTGGACAGCGCTTTCAATTTAGTTCTTTCTTGTCACAATAAATATATTGGGAACCAACAACCCAATAACTTGAGAGCGGCAGTCCTTAATAAGGAGAAGAGTATTAATGAACTGATAAAGCATTTTAGCAATTTGAGTTGGGACAGCTCACACACATTGAAGCTTAGCGCTTTTTTTGCTTGGAGTCCCAGGAACAGAAGCCTGCTTCTGCTACCTTAAAGTCCTCAGCATGACGGTGGACCGCACTGCCTGGAAGAAGGGCTGGTGGGTGCGAGACTCAGGCGTTTCAGCCATATTTGGGTGTCGTCCGGCCTGGATCCCTGGGTACAGGATATTGTGTCCCAGGGGTACAGACTGGAGTTTCAAGAGCTCCCGCCTCACCGATTCTTCAAATCAGGTTTGCCAGCTTTACTGACAGACAGAGCTATCCTACAGGAAGCCATCCAAAAATTGGAAAATTTAAAAGTCATTGTTCCAGTTCCACCTCATATGCATCACATGGGTTACTATTCAAACCTTTTCGTGGTATCGAAACCGGATGGTTCGGTCAGACCAATTTTTAACTTGAAATCGCTAAACCCTTATCTGAGGGAGTTCAAGTTCAAAATGGAGTCTCTGAGGGTGGTGATCTCAGGTCTGGAGGAGGGAGAGTTTCTGGTGTCCCTGGATATCAAGGATGCGTACCTCCACATTCCGATTTGGCCGCCGCACCAGGCTTATCTCTGATTTGCTCTGTTAGGCATTCACTATCAGTTTCAGGCGCTGCCATTCGGTCTCTCGACGGCACCGTGGGTGTTCACCAAGGTGATGGCGGAGATGATGGTTCTCCTCCGCAGACAGGAAGTGAACATTATTCCATATCTGGATGATCTGCTGATAAAGGCATTGACCAGGGAGACGCTGTTGCAGTCCATTGCTCTCACGACTCGTCTGCTCAGAGACCATGGTTGGATACTGAACCTTCCAAAGTCACATTTGGAGCCGACAAGGAGATAGTCTTTCCTGGGGATGATCCTCGACACGGAAGTGCAGAGGGTGTTTCTACCGGAGGAGAAAGGGTTGGTGATACAAACAATGGTCCGGGATGTACTGAAGCCAGGCCGGGTATCGGTTCATCAGTGCATTCACCTTCTGGGGAAGATGGTTGCCTCCTACGAGGCTCTACAGTACAGAAGATTTCATGCTCGGTCCTTCCAACTGGATCTCCTAGAAAAGTGGTCGGGATCTCATCTACACATGCACCAGAGGATACATCTGTCGCCGAAAGCAAGGATTTCACTCCTCTGGTGGCTGCAAATGCCTCACCTTCTGGTGGGCCGCTGGTTCAGGATCCAGGTCTGGATCCTTCTAACCACAGAGGCAAGTCTCCAGGGATGGGGCGCAGTCACTCAAAGGGAAACTTTCCAAGGAAGGTGGTCAAGTCTGGAATCCAGGCTTCCAATAAACATTCAGGAACTAAGAGCCGTGTACAACGGTCTTCTTCAAGCGGCACATCTTCTGTGAAATCGAGCCATTCAAGTACAATTGGACAATGTAACGACAGTGGCCTACATCAACCGACAGGGCATAATGAAGAGCAGAGCTGCAATGTCAGAGGTAACAAGAATCGTTCTCTGGGCAGAAAAACATGTGTTGGCGCTGTCAGCAATTTTCATTCCGGGAGTGGACAACTGGGAAGCGGAATTCTTCAGCAGACACGATCTCCATCCAGGAGAGTGGGCCCTCCATCCAGAGGTGTTCACGGAGGTGACAAATCTTTGGGGGGTTCCTCAAAAAGACACAATGGCTTCCCGCCTCAACAAGAAACTTCAAAGGTATTGTTCCAGGTCAAGAGACCCGCAAGCAGTGGGGTTGGATGCCCTGGTGACTCCATGGGTGTTCCAGTCAGTGTACGTATTTCCATAAGGAGATCAAGAGTTCAGGCAATCCTCATTGCTCCGGATCGGCCAAGAAGGATTTGGTACGCAGATCTTCTGGGCCTACTGCTGGAAGATCTGAGGCCTCTTCCTCTTCAGGAGGACCTGCTACATCAGGGGCCATTCGCTTATCAAGACTTACCGTGGCTACGTTTGACGGCATGGAGGTTGAACGCCAGATATTAGCTCGGAAGGGCATTCCGAACAAGGTTATTCCTACTCTGATACAGGCTAGAAAGAGACTAACTTCTAAACATTACCATCGCATTTGGAAAAAGTATGTGTCTTGGTGTGAATCCAAGATGTTTTCCTACGGTGGAGTTTCAACTGGGACGGTTACTACTCTTCCTGCAAGCAGGTGTGGATATGGGCCTGAGGTTTGGATCCGTAAAGGTCCAGATTTCGGCCCTATCCATTTTCTTCCAGAAACAGCTGGCTTCCCTCCCTGAGGTTCAGACTTTCTTGAAAGGGGTTCTGCACATCCAGCCTCCCTTTGTGCCACCTACGGCACCCTGGGATCTTAATGTGGTGTTACAGTTCCTCCAATCAGATTGGGGCGAACCTCTACAGGAGGTAGAGGTCAAGTTTCTCACGTGGAAGGCTGTCACTTTGTTGGCCTTAGCTTCTGCTAGACATGTGTCGGAGTTGCGGGCTTTGTCTTGTAAAAGCCCCTATTTGATCTTTCATGAAGATAGAGCTGAGCTCCGGACACGTCAGCAGTTCCTTCCAAAGGTTGTGTCAGATTTTCATATCAACAAACCTATTGTGGTGCCAGTTGCTACTGACTCCTCAATTCCATCAAAGTCCTTGGATGTTGTAAGGGCTCTGAAAATCTATGTGAAGAGGACTGCTTGTCACAGAAAATTGGACTCTCTGTTTGTCCTGTATGATCCCAAGAAACTTGGGTGTCCTGCTTCTAAGCAGACGATCTCTCGCTGGATCAGGTTCACTATCCAGCATGCGTATTCTACGGCAGGATTGCTGTGTCCAAAATCTGTTTAGGCTCACTCTACTCGTAAGGTGGGTTTTTCCTGGGTGGCTGCCCGGGGTGTCTCGGCTTTACAGCTTTGCCGAGCGGCTACTTGGTCGGGGTCAAACACGTTTGCTAAGTTCTACAAGTTCGATACCTTGGCCGCTGAGGACTTGAAGTTTGGTCAATCAGTTCTGCAGGAGCCTCCGCGCTCTCCCTCCCGTTCTGGGAGCTTTGGTACATCCCCGTGGTATTAATGTGGACCCCAGCATCCTCTAGGACATAAGAGAAAATAGGATTTTAATTACCTACCGGTAAATCCTTTTCTCATAGTCCGTAGAGGATGCTGGGCGCCCGCCCAGCGCTTCGTGATCCTGCAGTGGTTACTTAGTTCAGTACTGCTTTGTTCTTGGTTAAGTACTGCTTTGTTACTTGGTTGAGTAATTTTGTTCAGCCGTTGCTGTGTTTCGAGCAGGTTAGCTTGGTTTGCCTTGTATGTGTGAGCTGGTGTGAATCTCGCCACTATCTATGTAAAATCCTTCTCTCAAAGTTGTCCGTCTCCTTGGGCACAGTTTCTAGACTGAGTCTGGTAGGAGGGGCATAGAGGGAGAAGCCAGCCCACACTGTTAAACTCTTAAAGTGCCAATGGCTCCTTGTGGACCCGTCTATACCCTATGGTACTAATGTGGACCCCAGCATCTTCTACGGACTACGAGAAAAGGATTTACTGGTAGATAATTAAAATCCTATTTTCTACAGTATTTGTAAATTCAGAGAAAACCTTTACTTAGGGGTTTATTCATGAAGCAGTGAATGAGTGGAGAAGTGAGCCAGTGGAGAAGTTGCCCATGGCAACCAATCAGTGTTGAGGTAACCATACCCTCCAACATGACCCATTCCATACTTCCATTAGGTACAAAATGCTCTGTTCCTGGACTTATTTGCCAGTGGCAGTTAAATAGGTGGGGGTACAGCACAGTCCAAAATTCAAATATGGGAGCCAGACCAACTGCCATTGAGTCCTGGCCGGTGATGTGTGGCAGTGTTTGGGGTGGCAGTTGGTGTGGCTCCCCTAGTTGAATTTTGGACTGCGCTGCAGCCCCACCACTGTAACTGACACTGGCAAGGAACAGAGCATTTTGTACCTAATGGAATGGGTCATGGGGGTCATTCCGAATTGATCAATAGCTGCCATTGTTCGCAGCTCAGCAATCAGGCTAAAAAAATTGGCATTTCTGCGCATGCGTATGCACCGCAATGCGCACACGTGTCGTACGGGTACGAAGTGCTTTGTGGTTTTGCACAGGTTCTAGCGAATCTTTCAGTCACACGGCACAACGCAGTATGATTGACATGAAGTGAGCGTTTCTGGGTGGTAACTGACCGTTTTCAGGGAGTGCTTAGAAAAACACAGGCATGTCGGGGAAAACGCAGGCATGGCTGGGCGAACGCTGGGCGGGTGTGTGACGTCAAAAGCCGTCCCACCGTTGTTAGAATCAACGCACACGAAGAGTAACTACAGGGCTGGTCTTATTTTGCACAAAAAAGATTTTGCAGGCGCTCTGCTGCACAAGCGTTCGCACTTCTGCAAAGCGAAAATACACTCCCCAGTGGGTGACGGCAATGCGTTTGCACGGCTGCTAAAAACTGCTAGCGAGCGAACAACTCGGAATGACCACCCATGTTGGAGTGTATAGGTAACATGTATAAAGTGCATTCTATAAAATTGTATGTAGCAGCTGATTGGTTGCCATGGGCAACTTCTCCACTGGCTCACTCCTCCACACTTTTCACTGCTGCATGAATAGACCCCTCAATGCTTAATGACTGGTGGTATTTTGTACCTCAATGACAAAGAAGCGTTAAGTTTCCTATTAATAATTTATTTATATTTTACATTAAATTAATTGTATAATATATATATATATATATATATTATTGATAATGTCGATATTATCTTAGACCGTAAAGCTATACCTCTAAATACACTTTTACCGTGGAGCCGCTATGGCCGCTAGACTGAATACACGTGCTACGCACTTTGTACGCTATTTGCGTACAGAGTCCCGCACGTGGTACGTACTTGGCGTACACACGCCGCGCTGAGTGTACAGAGTACACACAGCGTGCGCACACACAATTGATAACCTTTAAACCTTGTTAATGATACAATGCAATGATATGATTACACTTTAAACTCTTAACAGCAAAGTGCTGCAACAATGTTATACCTTAAACCTTAAGTAGCGCTGACGGTATAAAGTACCCGCAGTGCGTACACCTTATCAATGCTTATATACCTTATACAGATTAATACACTATAAAGCCCTTGCAGGAAAGTGAAGACACAACACTGATTTGTAGTTGCAACCACAGGGTTCTAAGGCCACAGTGGATTAATTCCAAAAGGTAAAACAGTACAAATCATACACTACAGGCTAACAAGTAAATCTAAACAGAATAATGGCTACAGAGAATGTACATACGTGAGAATGTTCGCAAGCACAACCCAGCCGGTCCTCCGCTAGTCAGATAGAAAGCGTTCAGAGTCTTCTGACCGGCCAGGCAACAATGGGCTTTTTATACACAACATGCATACACAATACAATGGTCACTGTAATCTCATTGTCCATTGGACACAGGGATGTGTCCTTACATTACAGAAGAGGTCATAGGTGGATTTGAATAGATGGGCGATGTCTTTCCCCAACTGCTCTTGTGGGTGGTATCCTCTGGATTCCCGCCGCATACATAATATACAGTAAATACAGTTAATGTTCATATTCTACTTTTGCGCATAACTATATGCAGGAACATGCGATCTTTCTCTAACCAACACCGGAATGTTACCCTCAAAACACCCTACAGCTGGATACTAGACATCACCTTCCAACCTTTATCTGACCCTTCCTATCATGCAAAGGCGAATCTCTTAGTCCAGGAACTGTTTAAACTAGTAATACTCGCTGACATGGTGCAAGGGAACTATGGGTACAAAATGCACTATTTGGGTTAAATATGTAATGTTCTAATAACCCTCTATGCAAACACAAACTCTACCGTAAATGCGCATACCACACACTAAGGCACATGGCCATGAAAAGCTCCTTTACGCAAATTGCGGATATGTGCACGCACGGCAGACTGAGTGCATGCGCAGCGGGCATGTGCATGGGGTTAGTACAAGGCATATGCATTACGATATTTTTCGACTTTAACAGTCCACCCTTTGGCAGTCAACAATAACTGCCACTATCTAAACATTAAACAGAAAAATATACAATTCAATATCTACAGATGGGTGGATGGTAGGAGGAGAGGTGTAGGCGGGAAATGTATGACCTAGTGGGATAGTAAAAGCATGTATGTATGAGATCCATGTCTGAGGGGCATGTATCATCGTGCCGTATATGTTCTAGATAAGCTTCGAGGTATTGCGAAGTATACATTAAATCCTTCTTATCCCGTATTAAGGGTCTGTAAGTGGGCCAACAAACACTACCGAGCTCTGTTCGGCTTCTTGTTCCAACAAATGGGGTGCACATTTAGTTGATGATACATGGAGGGGGGGAACATATGTGAATGCTAATATATGGGTTTTACCTATCGACTATGTGTGACACTACCTGAAGGTTGTAGAGATGAAGATAAGACACGTATCACAAATACATTCACATAACATTTGTGCAATCGTTCTTGGGTGTTGGTTGAAGTCTTGTCCGGATGGGTGTATCTTTGCTGAAAGTGTTAATCAAAGTCTTTTCTGGATGGATGTATTGTTCATCAAAAGTCTTTTCCAAATGGGTATTGTTCAATCAAAGTCTTTTCCGAATGGATGTATTTTTGCTTGAGGGAAAACAAAGGAAAAACGGGTGAAAGAAACGGACCGTGGAATCACGTTTTATCACAACATTGTCTCTATTGATGGGTCATAAATTAAATCAGTTGCTGTAACAATGCCCCCGCTCCTCAAACTCATCACTTTGGTACCGCGCTTGCGCAGCGTTAAAATTCGAACACACCTAAATATCAAACCAATCATTATGACAACTCCCAGGATACAAAGGAGAAACTTTCTTACACTCACGATAACATTTTGAGCCCATTCTCCTAAACTTGAGAACCAATTGCGTGGGTTCAACCATGAGACCCAGCCGGTCAGTTCATTACTCATAGCAGTAAGGGTAAGGTTGTGTCTCCTCCGGAACTCCCACTTCAATTGCAAGATATCGTCCATCTTTTGATCTATGACCTCGGATGGGTCATCAGTGCTGTTTGTAATGTACGTGCAGCACTTCACACCATACTGAGTTGCCAAGGTGACACAGTACCCGCCTGTCACCGCTGTGATATAATTTAAAACCATCCTGTGCTGGATCAGTTCCGTTTTGTAAGCTTGCAACTCCCTCCCTGTATACCTGAAGGTGTCATCATACATCTCGTGATATTATCTATCAGATTCGCTAGCGCGTGAATATACCTATAATTAATAATTCCTCTGGTGGTACGGGTGATATTTAACGCGAGTAGGAATTGAATCCCGGTGGATTCGTGGATCAAATTAGAGGCTGCGTGCTCTGTCCTATCTATAAGGTGTCTCTTAACGATGTGTTCATAGTGAGTGTGAGTGTAAGGAGCTTGAGCATTGCGGTGAACATCTTTCATCTTATTATGGGTTATGGTCATAACTTCTGGCAACACTCTTCCAATGTAACACAATCCCTCTGAGTTTGGGGCAAGCCACTTGTACGCCTTCCTCCCGCAAATTAAATATGCATCATCGGGCAGAACATATGGGACAGAATATGACATTACCATATTGCAAACCTTCCAAGTGAAAAATCCTATCCCTAACTCTCTCATCTGTTCAGTACACGTATCAGGCTGTATGATATGCGCACAGTATCCTGGTGATACTTCTCCAACCCGCATGGTCCTACTTCCTAGAGTATACCTGTACCGAAAATACCTTCCACTGTCGGCTATTTGGCGTATAAGTTCAGTGTCTACGGGCATTCTGTCGGCTCTGTGTGAAAATGCCATGGTCTGGTTATTCCATGTCACTTCCCAATTTCCCGGCTTTCGGGAATTGGAAATGTTGAAACATACTAAGGATCTATCCACATGATATTGGTGGAGCTTCAAACTAGGGGGCCTAGAAATATTAAATTTCTTGTCCACTGGTCTACCACCCCTTAATTCAAGTACCTCATCTATTGTTAATGGATACGGTACTAGTCCTGACTTGCTCTGACCTTGAGGTACTTGTGAGCACACACAGCATTCTGTTTGGTTTAAAACCTTACCCACTAATGAGTGATAATCACTCAATGGATGACGGTCCATGTTGATATTAAGGCTGGACTGACATCTCTGGATGCACCCGTCCTCAACTATGTTTTCACAGTTTCTACAAATACAATTTTCCTCAGCCAATAACCCTTCACAATGCCTCCTAGTTTCTTGACTACCAGATCGTTTTCTGATACTCGCCTTTGCTCGATGGATGTGTTACTCTTGGAATTCTACAAATCCGTCCTTGCCATCAGAACCCATTCCAGATCCTTTCTCGACCTCTCTGGTACTCTCAACAAAACGGACTGCTCTGGTCAACAACAGGGTCAACAGGAAAACCCGGAATGCAGTCTCTTGGGGTAAGTCCATCTTGCTAAGGGGAGAGAAAAAGGAGCAAGGAAGGGGGGAAAGGAGGGTATTGGGAGATGGAGAAAATAATAAAAAGGAAAAAGAAATTTGGTGCGACAACCACCTCTGGTCTTGTAGTTCTCTGTGCTCAGGTGCCGTGACAACAGTCCTGCCTCTCAACCTTCCCGGAACAGGCACTCCAGTGATACGATTTCCTCTACACTCTGCTCTTTGTCACGGGCTTTCTCTGGGTCAGCGACCTTCTTACAGTGGGACGAGTGGACCCAAGTCTCTCTCTCGGCAACCTTTAATGCTGTCGTGCTGGTTAGTAAAACTTGGTACGGTCCTTCCCACCGGTCAATAAGGCAACCTGAGCGTAGAAAATTTTTAATCATTACATATTCCCCAGGTTCAATGTCATGACAATTACTGTTTGGTAGGTCAGGAATCACCAGCTTTAGATTTCTGTTTTGATTCCTCAACTGCTGGCACATCTTAACCATATATTTTACAGTCACCTCATTATTGCATTTCAAATCATCCTGGGGGTCAATCATTACATGGGGTTGTCGACCAAAAAGAATCTCAAAGGGTGATAGGTTAAGGGGGGACCTGGGAGTGGTTCTGATGCTGTACAATACAAGTGGCAAAGCTTCTGGCCATAACAATCCAGTTTCAGCCATCACTTTGCTCAGCTTGTTCTTAATAGTGCTGTTTACTCTTTCCACTTTCGCACTCGCCTGTGGGCGGTACGGAGGATGCAGCTTACTATTAATTCCCATTAGTTTGCACATAACCTGAAAGACTTCACCTGTAAAATGGGTACCCCTATCGCTCTCAATTATCCTAGGGATACCATATCTGCACACAAATTCCTGCACAATTTTCTTTGCAGTGAACGTAGCGGTATTTGTGGCAGCGGGGAACGCTTCTACCCAATTTGAAAACACATCAATACAAACTAACACATACTTTAAATTTCTGCAGGGTGGCAACTGTATGAAATCAATTTGTATTACCTGAAAAGGGACGTCTGTTGGCGGGATATGGGATGGTTCTGTTGGTATTGACTTTCCAATATTCTTCCTCAAAGCAGATAAGACATGTCATTGCTCTCTTACCCGCATGAGAAGAGAATCCTGGCGCGCACCAGTAGGCTGTCACCAGCTTACACATACCCTCTTTGCCCAGATGAGTCAGACCGTGTGCCACCTCAGCTAAGCTTGGAAGATATGCTCTGGGGGCTACTGGCTTACCTTGTCCATCTGTCCAGAGTACTGAGGACTCCTGACCATATCCTTTTGACCTCCAGACTGCCTTTTCCTGTGGAGAACACAAATTTTGCATTTCACTTAATTTTTGTGTGTTGACGGTATTGAATACCATCAGTTGTGTGATATCTGTCTGTATGGGGGTGCTGGCTGCTGATTTAGCAGCTTCGTCTGCCCGGCTGTTACCAAGTGACACTGGGTCTTGACTGTGAGTGTGGGCTTTGCACTTGATAACAGCCACTCTGTCAGGTTCCTGTATTGCTGTTAGAAGCCTTTTTATATGGGATGCATGCGCTACAGGTGTGCCAGCTGCCGTCATAAAATTTCTGAGGCGCCATAGAGCCCCAAAATCATGCACTATTCCAAAGGCATACCTAGAATCTGTATAAATATTGGCTGACTTACCCTTAGCCAATTCACACGCTCTGGTTAGGGCGACCAGCTCAGCAACTTGTGCTGAGTGCGGTGGGCCCAGGGGTTCAGCTTCTATGATACCTTTGCCATCTACGACTGCGTATCCAGTACACAAGTCTCCCGAGTCCGTCTGTCTGTGGCAACTACCGTCAGTGTAAAAAGTAAAATCTACGCCTTCCAGTGGGTTGTCACTAATGTCGGGTCTTGCAGTGAAAGTTTGGTTCAGATAGTCCATACAATCATGTGTGTCAGTGTCTGTACTAAATCCTCCTTCACCATCACTCTCATCCTCCACCCTTTGTGCCTGTCCAGGCACACCTGGGAGATAAGTTGCAGGATTTAGTGCGCTGCATCTCTTTATGGTGATGTTTACAGGTGCCATTAGTGCTAATTCCCACCTTGTAAACCGTGCTGATGAGACATGTCTGGTTTGGGCAGAGTTCAGTAAGGCTGATACTGCATGAGGTGTATGGATGGTCAGGTTGTGTCCCAACACTACATCTTCACTTTTACTCACTAGCAATGCTATCGCTGCAACACTTCGCAAGCATGTGGGGAGAGACCGTGCTACGGTGTCCAACTGTGCACTGTAGTAAGCTACCGGCCTGCTGGCATCACCATGTCTCTGGGTTAGGACACCTGCCGCACACCCAGCACT